>NW_020698074.1:6404162-6416249 GCF_002925995.2 Terrapene triunguis | reverse complement strand
GAAGGTGTTTGGAGGAGGCCATGGGGAAGTAGCCCAGGGAGTTGTAGCTGTCATGCAGCTGTTAGAGGAGGCACTATAGACAGCTGCAGTCCACAGGGCCCTGGGCTGGAACCCGGAGTAGAGGGCGGGCCCGGGTTCCCCCCAAACCTCCCAATTGACCTGGACTGTGGGTTCTTCCAGAGGGGAAGGTCTCTGGGCTGTTCCCCAACCCACGTGGTGAATCTCTGAGGCAAGAAAATCCGCCAATAAGCACAGGACCCACCAAGATAGAGGAGGAACTTTGTCACAATACATATATATTCTATGTAGCTTGATAACTTCACTATCTGCATACAGAAAAGACTATTTGCTTCTGAAGACATTACCCCTATATCCCTAATTGTTGTTAAGAGTTCTGAACCTACCCTTATTTATTAATGCTGGGATTGTTTCAGTTTTTCAAATCACCACTTATCATATATTCCATCATCATTTAGTGCTATGATCTGGTATATTGGTGTTTTTTTGCCTTTGACCTGAAAAGCTCAAGTACTATACCTGTTAACGTATACTCTGGCCCACTGAACATTAAAGCACCAGATATTTCACTGCAGCCTGGAATACAGTTAGAAGTTTAAAATGTTACCTTCGTCTCAGCTGTCTGGGGAATAATAGTTCACCTGGATGTATTTGAAGAAACCTGGAGCCTTTTTCTTTGCACCCTAACCTTTTAAATTGCTTTATTGTCTTGAGGGGGCAAAAAGTTCATTAAGCAATAAGACATTTGCAGCCAAGCAGCCCAGTGCTGAACGTTGGCACAACCTGGAACGTGACTCTTCCAGCACATTTCAGCAGTGCCCCTTTTCATTTCCTATATAATCTGGTGTGTACCAATCAAAATACCTATCTAGTGAGTAGCCATTAGTGACCTAATTGCAATACATAGAACTAGTATACAGCAAGTTAAAAATACCCACCTCTGATATTAAAAAGAAAGGAAAGAAAATGTCACTTTATATTAAGGTTACATTTATAAATTGCTTATACAGGTTTAATACATGATTAATAGAGTTTTTAAATAAATCATCAATCAATTATAGATTGTTATAGAGTCCAGCCGGTTAAAGAGAACACACAACTGAGGATCCCTTTCTGAAGTGCCGGCTTTTATACATAACATTAAAATCTTTCTTTAATTTAATCAGCTTGCTGCCGTTATTGTTCTTTACCTCCAAAATAGCCACAGCTACCATCTTGCTGTCACTACTTATGCTTTCTCCTATAGGCCACAGAGAGACAGAAATGACTTTGTCAATGTGGAATGACGGGATTGTGGACATGAGTAAGGCCTTGCTTTAGTAAAGGATTTAAACACAAGCTTTAGTTTTTAAGCACTTGCTTAAAGTTACGCATGTGCTTAAGTACTTTTCAGAACAGGGCTATTTTCCTGATTTAAAGTCTAAGTGAAGCCTCCACTGCAGAATACCACAGGATAGGTCTGCTGGTTTCCCTCCCCCCGGGGCAGACGGTCTGCATCTTACCAGTTGGGTGAAATGATACTGAAATTCACAGCTGCACCGTATGTTGTGAAAGGTGCTGTTGGCATATTCCCATTTTTCATATGCTTGTCGCTCATAAGGTTACCAAGACATGGGCCATTAATTTTTATCAAATTGTGAGAATGATTCACTTCTCAATTTATAGGGAAAGTTAGAAGCAGTTTGACTGTTCACAAACAAGGATGGTTGGTTTACTGGAGATGCCTGTGTGGACAAAGCAGTCAAATCTAGATTCAAATCCAGATTCAAATTTACCCAAAAGTTCAGAAGTATTTTAATCCGGGGTTTTGAATCAGATCCTTCACTATTATATAAAGTACCATTGGAAGCATGTTTATAGTGTTGGTCAGTTGCTGGCACTGTTTTGTGCAGGTGGAGGAAAGGAGGTCCATGGAAACATTTTTATTCAATAAATAGAACCCAAAAGAAAGGGCATGGAGATTGTGTGCTACATCCCTAAAAAAACAAATTCACTCTAGAGATCTGTAATTTTAATGGTGTTACCCTATTTCTCTTTCTCCCACTGTGTTTGATCATGTAGGTGGTTCTTCAAAAAATCTTCTGGAGTTAATGAAAAGGTAAGTACTAAATGGGATTTGTACCCTGGGTGCAGGTACAATAGTTAATTAGAATTCTACCTTCCAAAAATAAATCAAAACAAAACAAAAATATACTGTCTGACAGTGCTGTAAGTCTTAAACCATAGATTTAATGACCTACCGTTATTTGGAAAGCTGCCTATTTCTTCTGCATCATGAAGAATAAGTAATTGAAATAAAAAATTTTGATTGAATTGCCTCATACTTAGGGCCTGGACGAAAGCCCACTGGAAGTCAATGGGAGTCTTTCCACTGACTTCAAAGTGGTCTGGATCAGGCCCATATACCAGGTTTACACTGATGTAACTCCATTGACTTCAGTTGAGTTACTCTTGATTTACATCAGCATAAATTAATTATTAAACAGGCCCTTTGCCTTATTCTGTGAATGTAATTTCTGAAGTGTAGACAGATAAAGCTGAGTGGCTGAGGATTAAAAGCAACAACCCCAAGTCTGAGCTGAATTTAGATGAGTAGTAGGTTTGGTTTGAGTTGCCACACCCAGAGTTAATAGATGGAGGTACATTGTGGCTCCCACACCCCAGGTCAATCAAAACTGATCCTTAGGATTTTCCTGTAATAGATCCTCACTCTTTGCTCTTGTGCCTGTAATGCACAACTGGAGGAAGTGCTGAGTCATTGGAGAAACAAGTGTTTCTGAGCCATTGGGCCACTTCACCAGCAGGAGAGACATGTCTGTCTCCTTGAGCATCCCCAGCCACCAATGACTCAATTCCTTTCCCTCCATCAATGCGCTTAGCAGTTCCTCTTGGCTGTGGCTACTGGCAGCTGCTTTCAAATGTAGCTTTGTCTTCTCATTGCTAATTGTAAATATTTTTTCACCTTTCTCCTTTTCTTTGGCAGCTGGTTTTTAAAGAGGAAAAAGTTTGACTGTAGTAAGCTAGGCTTAACCCATGCTGTGAAGTTTTGATGGATCACTTATTTCTGTGACAGTCTTTCAATAGGTGCAATGCGTGTTTCTCTGCACCTAGCCTGCTCTGCCATGGGCTGGCCCATTGCCACCCCTTTCTGGAAGGCAGAAACCTAGCACACAGCAGTGGCTCTGATTCCTAGCCACATGTGGCTGGCCCCTACACAGTGAGCACAAAGTAGGGAAAGGCCCTGCACCTTGTTCCCCATATTTCTGCATCCAGGCAAGGCCAGCCCAGTTTAGCTTTTAGTAAATAGATGGGCCTTACACTGTACCCTGAAGGTGAATGAACTCTGCCTGTTTTGGATCAACAGGAAGAGAAAGTCCCAGAGTTGAGGGCCTTAAGCAACCACAGTCTGCTTTCAGCTCCCAGCTGCTTCAAATATAGGGGTGATGAGCAAGAGCATTCCAGCTGATCTCAGCTATCAGTGCAGTACATAGGAAGAAAAGCAGTGTCTTCATGAACTAGGACTCAAACCATATATTTATAGGTCAATGAAAACAGAACAAGAGACTTTTGAACTGATCTTCTAATATAATGGCACGTTTGTGGAAAAATGTGAATTCATGAAATGCCAAGGTTTCAGGTCCTGGGCATTGGCTAGATGCACCAATGGGGACATGTATGTTCAGTCTAAAATGACCCCCTGCTAATCAGTCACTGGAATCTGATCCTCTTTGAATTTGGGGGTGAGGTGGTTTCCAATTCAAATGTCTGGATCTATGGGTTTCCAGGTCAGCTCCAAAGCCAGAAGGGGCCTATTTTCCAGTTCCACTTAAATTTGTGTAAGATTTTCTTCCACCCTGAATGTTGGAAATTTTTTGATAATCATGATATTAACTGATTTAATGAGATTTCCTCCATCTTGGGCGATAGTCTTGAGAGTTTAGCTCTCAAGAGGTTAGCAACGTTGCTGCCAAAACCATATCCTGATTTGACCTTGAACCCAAAGCTTTAGTGTAAACCTAATCCTGAGTGATACATGCCCTCCTTGTCCAATTTCTAATTAAAATGCTTTGGTCATGGTTTTACCTGAAAGGAGAGTGCTTGATTTAGATTCTGACTGATGCAAAGAAGATGGAATAGCAGCTCATAAAGAAGTGAAAATAAATATATCAGGGGAAAGGGGAATTATGAAAAAAAATTAAATTACCAAAATATAAAACTATAATAAAAACAGATTTAGAATGATTCAAACATAGCCTAAATCTACAAGAAATATTTCACAATGTGCAGTATGCTCTCACGAGCACAGTGTGTAATTCAAACTACTGTATGAGAATGGTCTTCAACATTAATATTGCTACTTATTTATTTTTTATATTTTTTAGCTTGGCTAGGAATCAACTGTTCGACAATCCAGCCATAGTTATCTATGCTTCAATTGGGAACGATGTCTGCAATGGGTAAGGCGTCAAGAAACTAAAATACCATTTATATTACCATATAAATGGCTTGGAGGCCTTTTCACTAGCGAGACATTTCAATCTTCTTATTTTATTCAATTAAAATGTGCTTTTGTTGTTAGCAGTGCTCTTTTTTATCTGTGCGGAAAAATATTAGTCACAGTTACAGGGCTAGCTGCTGCTGTGCTCCCTTTCACATCTCTCAGAGTGCATCACCTCACAGATAGGCCTCTTGCCCTTACGTGTGTCTAGGTGAAATCACGTGATTCTTCCACTCTTAACCCAGACCTGGGGACACTACGCTATGTCGTTCAATCATTAGCACCCTTCAGCTCCAACTGGACACTTGCGTTTCTTCCTTTCAGGAACCTCTGAACAGCGTTCTTAAAACAAAGTATTATTTAGCAGTAGGAACAAAGCATGAGTGAAAATCAGATTTTAAAACAACAAGCAGTGTACAGGCATCTTACCTAAAGTCCGTACACACTGTATTTTGAACATATAAAGTATTCTGAAAAATCAGGTCCCAGGTCTCAAATTCAGTGCCCAAATTACTGTATACTTTGGATCTTAATCTCTCTGTGCCTCAGTTCCCCATATGTAAAATGAGGACAATAATACCTATTCATTTCACAGGGCTGTTGTGCAAATAAATTCATTAAAGTCTGTGAAGCACATGTAGTGTAGTGATGCGCACCATAAGGAAGCCATGAAGAAATCAATAGAGCAGGATTTGAATAGCGTGCAATAAATAAGGCTACAGACCACAGGCTGGACACTGAAAAAAAAATACATTGAATAGCTGCTTATTAAGTCAACACTGCCCAACCTGCGCATTCAATGAGGCAAGAATCTGCCATATAACAGTAGAACCTAGTACTGAGCTATTAATTAGAAAATAAAGCCATTACATTACCCAGTGGCTCAGTAATATGTCTAAAGCCGTGGAACACAAGCAGGCTATAATGAAGTTCACAGTAATAGACAAGACATGACAATGACAAATACATACTACCTTTACACGGTAATATGTAATCATAATATCATTACACAAATGAAATATCAGGGTTTATGCGTCTTCATGCAACAGCTTAGACATCAATCTAATCCTGGAAACATACAAATGCTAGTATCTGTGATGCAGGAGATCAGACCCTATGATCATACTGGTCCCTTCTGGCCTTAGAATCTATGAATTTCCTTTACTCTGCAATATTTCTTTCTCTAATTGAGGTAACCCCTCTGCTTTCCTCTGTCTCTAACATAATTTTTTATTATTTTACAAAATGATTTCTCCTCCCCAATGCAAAATTATTCTTTGCCTCCTCCATTTGTGTAGATTTTTCAAAATGCTATTTATTATTAATATTTATTCAAAATAAATATTTTAAAATTTTTATCCCACCCTTCATCACATGACAGTGGTACTTTTGTGTGATGAAATATTCTGTGCTGTCTGTTTCCCGCCAAAAAAATTACTGGGATCAAAAGCACAGGGTTATAAGAATACAGTCATTCTTGTTACTCTTTCTGTGAAGGGAAGATGCTGCTGCCTTATGCAGAAATTCACTGCTCCCACAGATGGAACTGAGCAGAAAGGAAACCATGGACTGGTTTTCAAGAAGATGTCTCTATATACAGTGAAACTTGTTTTGAGGCATCCACAGAGGTTCTACTGAATGCAGAGCATCTACTGGGTATGACTTTAAACAAAAGTCTAGACATATAAAAATGTCTTTTAAGGCAGCTTTAAATTGCAGTAATAAAGACCTTCCAGCCTAATCCTATATTTCTCTCTTCAAAAGAGATAAATGCTGCTGTATACACTGCAGGAACAATCCTTAACCAAAGCACGGCTAAAATGCCAATATTTCCTCCCATGTGGGGAGCTGGGCAGTGAGTAATATAGGCATTTGTAGAGGAAAAAGATAATGAAATTGGCAGCACATGCACTACTTTCCCTTTAGTACCCACATTGTGGTGTCCAATCATGGGGTTAGAAAAATAAAGACAGATGGAGATTATATCTCTCTGCCTGCTGAGGCACAAAAGTGGGACACAATGAGGCTCAAAGACCCAAAATGAAAAAAAAAAAAGAGAAAATAAGTAGTCAAGAAGCTTAAAATGCTGTGGAATTATTAAATGTATTCATTCCGTTTTATATAATAAACCATTTCTACAACCTCTTTCATGATTCTGTATTTATGGTCTAAAGACATTACAACTGAAATGATAGCAAACTAGTGTGAAATGGAGGTAATCCACTGTCTAAAATGAAGGACAGCTGAGATGTATGATGGGAATAGATGAACATTTCATTATTACAGTGCTGCCATTACTGGCTCCACTACCTACTGTCCCCAGTTCTGAAAATGCTTTATACTCATGAGCACTCCCATAAACTTCAGTGGGACTAGTTATGTGTAAATTTATTCACTTATGTAAGTGTTTGCAGGACTGGGGCATCTCAGGACTAAGGGTGAAATTTACCCCTGTATATAGGACCAGCCCAAGGCATATGAGCTGTTGACGTCCCACTGAAATCTGTTTCGAGTATTTAAGTGGTGCATAGGCCTTGATCTGGCCTTCTGAGGAAGGCCCAATTCTGTAGTACTCTGATGAACAAGGGCTAAAGGACCGCACCCCAAGCAAGACATTCCATCTTGTCAGTTATCAGACAAAAGCATGTGAGTGTGTGTGTGTTAGGATAACAATGAGAAATCTGTGTGTAGCTCTAAGGGTAATATATCGCCTTAATAATGTAAGAGCCCCTTAGAATAGATTGACACGAAGTAGCATTTTGTCAAACATCCACACATTAACATTTGGATGGTCTGAACTGACACAATGTACTGTGACAGAAATCAGTTTCTGAATATCTTAGTGTTATGGATTGCCATGATATGAAGCTATTGCAGAGTACTGTGTCCAAGAACTGTGATGATGTCCTTTGACGATGTGTTGACAGTGCATCCATACTTAGTGTTCTCTGACAAGCCTTGAAGCAACTGTTGCAAAGACTGAAATGGAAATGTCTGTCAGACATCTTTTTGGTTTGTTTTTGTTTCAAACATGATTATGGAAAGGAAATTACAAAAAGATACATTAAAATAGCAGCCGCCTGATATAAATGGACAAAGGTAGGAAAACTTGGAGTTAAGAATGTCACTTTATCTTCAGTTCAACCCATTGTGTTTACATATTGCACAGGCCTTAGATCAGAATGGTGGTTTTGAACTGTAAGTGCTGCAATACCTGTGGGCTAAACAAGGTGAATTAAGGGCAGACCAGCAAACCTTATCGCTAAATGTCATTACTTATGTTACGTTAGTAGGTTCAAGCCTGAATCTTAATGTTGTTTTTGATTTCCAGCTAACTGGATTTTTAAACACGTTAGAAACATATACCAAACAAAGATTAAGTGCTGACCAAGGAAGCTTGTCTAATAATTAATTTGCATACAAAATACAGCACACGACATTATCCTAAATCCTTGCTTAAGCACGTAGTTCTGTCCCGCAGGATTCCTTCCCTCCCCACGAACACACATTTCTAATACTCCAAAACTAAAACTAGAGCCTTTTCAAAGACTGCGCCTATGCAACATTCAGCTGTAAAATAAATTGCACCTGCTTTCCACAGAGTTCGTTGTTCATTGCAAGCATTAAGGTTAGCTTTGCACTACCCTCATGAGGTAGGGAAGTATTATTGTCCTTACTTTACAGATGAGGAAACTGAGGCACGGAGATTTAGGGTATGTCTACACAGCAAAGAAAAACCCACATCTGGCCCCTGCTAGCTGACTTGGGCTTGTGGGGCTCTGGCTGCAGGGCTGTTACATTGCTGTGTAGACTTCTGGGCTCAGGGATCCTCCCACCTTGCTGGGTCCTAGAACCCAAGCTCCAGCCCAAGCCTGGAAATCTACACAGCAATGAAACAGCCCCACAGCCCAAGCCGCGTGAGCCCGAGTCAGCTGGCACGGGCCAGCCATAGGTTTTTCTTTGCTATATAGGCATACCCTTAGTGACTTGCCCAAGAAGAAAGTCTGGATGGAATCCAGGTCTCCTGACTGCTAGTACTGTAACCTGCCCCCAAGCCCACAAGTTGAAAAAAGAGTACAGGAGTGATGATAACAGGTATAGCAATACACGATGTGAGTTAGATCCCCAGCTGGTGTTAATTCATTTATTAATTGAAAGCACTTAACTTTTTTGTATCAACTAGTCCAAATCCTCAGTTTAAATCTGTATAGCTCCATTGACTTCAGTGAAGCCACACCAGTTTACATCATTTAAGAACCTGTCACAATATTTTTAACACTATGGCTAAATTATAAATAGTTCTCTGCAGGTATTCAATTTTCAAGCTGTGTTTTGTTGTGACTGGTCAAACAAGTCTCATGGGATTGTGTCTGCTTCATGGCTTGAGCACTTCCAGTATGAATACTCAGGTGCACAAACCTCAACTTTGCTTTCCGTGAATTCTTGTGCATGTGACTTTAGAATCACTTTCTGCAGACACTGATTGCATGAACGTTTGTGGAGAGCAAAAGCAAAAAGGGCACACATGGCTGAAGTACATTCATTTTAAACTGAGAGTGAATATTAATAGGAACTGTTTTACATCATTCAGCCAGCACTAATAGAAAGCAATAGTATTAGACTCTCATGAATGACTTTAAGACAATTTAACTCCAAATTCAGGGCAGCAGTATAAACCTAAGCTCATTCACCCCATACCAGGGTATGGTCCATTTAGTACTATTTCCCAGTAGTTTGCATTCAATAAGATTTTGTTCCATACTGTGCATGGCAGCACACACGAACACATTCTGAATTTTAACTACAGTATCTTAAACGTCCATTTCGAAATGACTTTTGAGAGCCACATTGTAAACACAATACTTTGTTTTTGACAGTAAAAATAGGTGTATATGGTAATGTCCTCTACCCAGCATCCACCTCAAATAGCCAGACTGAGTACTGGGGAGATGAGGAGGGACTCAATGAGGCCACTCCATGGCATCTGTTTCAGCCCCATGGATTCTTAAACATAAACAGACTATGGGGTTGGGAGATAGAGCTGAAGCGTCCATGCAGGAGGCTCCTTCCGTAGATTGTCTATGACCTGTCCCCTGTGCACTTCCACGCAGGGAGCCCCACAGAGCTGGGCTCCAAGCCATGTGGCAGGTGCGTGGGTAGCCCTCTCTTGCACAGCAGAACACCACCAGTTGCACCATCTGGGGACATCTTAGCCACAGAGATGAGGACTGGATTTGCTCCGCAGAGCCGTGTTCTTAAAACTGGCCTGTTATCTCTAGAGTCAGTGGAGCATAAGTAACAGGAATGTGTACAGTAGGAATGTGTGTGTATATCAGGAAGTTTTGTATATAATAAAACAGTTGTTTGAATAATATAAAAAAAGAGGGATGTTCTTTAGGCAGCCCATTTTTTAATTCAAATTTATTTTGCCATCAGGGTTTTTTCTAAGCTGTTTACTGCTGAATGGAATAGGGGAAAGGTAAATCTGCTCTCACTAACGACCGAGACTCCCGATCAATGAAAACCTAAGTCTTTGTTGCTGTGTCTCACTGACAATCGCAGTATTTTAACAATGTTCCTGTGCAATTATTCTGTGGAAAATGAAATGTCTGCTGCTCCTGCATCTAATTTCCTACATTTGCTACATCAGCAGTTTTCCACTCTCCCTCGGAGCACTGGTAAAAGACATACAAGATTTGAAAGCCTCAGCTATAGATGATGTCTGTCTGTTATACCCAGACAACAATGTATTGAATACGAGATGTACACAGTAGTTTGGAAAATATCTGATGTTATCCAATGCAACTGTCATAAAAGTATCTTAAATTTACACCACATCTTTCATCCTAAAGCTATTTATATACGCAAAAACAATTTCATCCACTTCTGGGGTCAAACACAGCAGCTGTTTAACAAAACACAGCAAAACAATGCAACAATAAGTGAAGAATACCTTCTCCAAATGAAACTTCAGGGGGAAATTTAGCACAGTTGTGTGTAGATACCCAAACTGGAATTTGACAAGTACATCCCTGTACTTACTATCGCTGTTTTCTTGGAAAGTGACATGGAATCTTTAATGACCACAATAGACAGGACCTTGGTTTTGTGTCTGATCCCAAAAAATTGTACCTTAAGGCAGAATATTAGTGTCCCTCTCACCATGTCTGGGTACTGGTTCAATACTGATTTAGAGGATAAAATGCCAGGCTGAATCACAAATACCATTACCTACAGCACTTTGATGTTCCTTGGTGTTCCCCAGGAAAATTAAATCCCACTAGAATCAAGGTACTGGATGATACGGTATAGGTTCATGGATTTTAAGTCCAGAAGGGATCACTTTCGATAGTCTAGTCTAGTCTGCCCTATAATCCTAATTCCCCTCTCACTGGGTACATGAAAATTAACTCAGTTGGAATCAGTAGAGTTACCTCACAATAAAATGAGTGTAAGAGAGAAGAGAATCAGGCCTTGGGTCCTTTTATATAGGGAGGCCATGCTCTGTGCTTATTAGAAAGCATGCACTTGCTTGTTTTTTGTTTTGTTGAGGTCTTTTTACATGACTTGTCACTGTGGAAATAAGTGATACCAAACCAAAGAACATTGTTTTTCATTCCATTTTAATCAGCTATTACAAAATGGAGAAGCACTGACTAATAACACTGCTCTTTCATGGTAAACACTGTCTTTTTTGTGTGTGTGCACATTAATTAGTAAACTATCTGACCTTTTTTCCTATTCTTTCATATATAGGAGACCTGACACAGTGGCTCACATGACTACACCCAACCAAATGCACTCCAATGTCATGCAGACGCTGCAGTATCTAAACTCTCAACTTCCTAAAGGCAGCCATGTGATTTTAACAGGCTTGGTAGATGGTCGCTTTCTGTGGGATCAATTACATAGCAGATACCATCCTCTTGGTAAATATCTGACCTTGTTTTTAATTTCCTAGGCATGAATCTTGAACTCTACTGCTGTACATTACAAGATGGTTTTAGGAATGGTGAGCCCCTGAACTCCGTGGCATTACACCAGGGTTGGATTTGTCCTGGTTTGTCCAAAACTGCAGTCTGACTGGCTGATCATTGTTTTGGGGCAGTTGTTCCTGAAGCGAAACAGAGTCATTTACGTGAACATCTGTCCGCATCCAAATTTTAGATGTTTAGATAAAATTGGACCCAGATTTGAACACGCCCATGTCTAGGTTTTGCAAAACAAACCCAACTGATGAAATTTTGCAAAAACAAAGACATGCCCAATAGCTCCCAGTGAAAGTGGAGCTGTGCAACCCCAAAGTTCACAACATTAACAAGAATGTGCTTGGGCTTTTTTTAAACATGGAATTGTAATAAGGCATTTTGGGACAGTTCTTGGAAGTCTCTCATTTCAGAACACGTGAGGCTGCACCCATGACCACGGGAAGCTCTTTGGGGGCCTGTATTTTTGTTCTATGTTTGTACAGTGCCTAGAACAGTAGGGTCCTGGGCCATGACTGGGGCTCCTATACCCTATGGTAATATTACTATTACTACTACTAATAATAATAAATGCACACCCTGTTT
>NW_020698074.1:6369104-6403762 GCF_002925995.2 Terrapene triunguis | reverse complement strand
ATGATGAATGTCAGAGGAAGTCTGCCTGGCGTTTAAGTTAGTGTTTGAATTCGCTCACCCACGCAGATGTATACATTTCCTTCTATGACAGGCAAATGGTTTCTACCTTTTAAAGATAACCTTTCTACGGTAAACGTGAAAACAGTGCTTACCCAATCGCCTTCAGTCTTCCTTTTGGGTTTGAAATGGCTAAATTTGTTTGGAGAGCGAAAGAAGCGGTAATGGATAAAGCATCAGTCATTCGCCCTGGAGATTTGAACAGACTATTATATGACTAAGCTTGCATGGAGGTTGAATTGCCTGTGGAAGGAGGGGGAGGCGTAGGTATGTGGGAGAACGAAAACAGTTCCTGAACAATGAGGCTGAGATAACTGGCATTACGGAAAGTTCATGCTGCTGCTGCTGTCACTGTACCTGGGGCAAAATCCTGGGTCTTGCAGGATATGAGTAACTCTCATTGACTTTAGTGGGAATTACTTGAATCCTGAAGGTGGAAAATAAGCTTCTATTCCCCTTACCAATGTGAGTAGTTCTACTGAGTGGGATTATTCATGCAAGTAAAGTGAGCAGGATTTGATGCCTGATCTATAAACTTTCAGTTCCTCTTAGCCTACATGGTACAAAGACTTGGTAACCAGGTACAGTAGTGGGTTTCAAACAAGAAACATTGGACTTAAAATATGAAACGCTAAACACTTTTTTTTTTCTAGGTCAGCTAAATAAAGATATCACATATGAACAAATGTATTCATTCCTAAGTTGTCTTCAGGTAAATTTTCCTCTTCAAGTTTTCCTCTTTAAATATCTCTTTTTTCCCTGTCTTATCTATCACTGAAACAGTATTTTGTTTGATCACACAGATCAGTCCCTGCAATGGGTGGATGTCTTCAAACGAAACCCTCCGGAACCTCACCTCAGAGGTATGTCTAAAGAAGGCAGTTTAATAATCTCTTTAGTCATCCTCTTTTTAAAGGGGGTGTGTTGGATTGTGCTCCTGGTTTTCTTTGAAGATAGGGTCCCAACTGAAAGATGTCAATATTTTTATTTTCATAGAGATGGAGGCAAGCCGAGAAAATGCATATCTGGATTTCAAACACCTCTAAAGTTCAGGGCTCTTCAGGTCTGGGATCTGGGGTTAAACAATGGAATTCAGATTTGGATTCTAGTTCTCAATATGCCCCAGACTTATTCACATGGGACATGATTTACCATTGCACTATGACACAAATATACATATTGTAACCTCTTGTTCTTTAAGAAGAGAGCTTATTTAATAAAAAGAAAAAATGCCTGCTCGGAATCCATGTGAGTGAACGGGGCAAAGAGGACAAGTAACTGTGACGACAAAATCCAACTGCATTAATTTCAGTGGGAGCAGGAGCAGGCCAAAGTGTAAGGTCTTTACTCAGGCAAATCCCACTGACTTAAATGCCAATTTATCTGAGCAAAGAGTGCCTGAAAACTGGATTTGGCCCAAAGTATCTTAATGGGCAGGGCTACACAACGTTGCCAATGCAGGTTTCTCTATAAACTATCCTAGAAACCTGACCCTACAACTGGCAAATGAATCATCTGAGGGCCACAAAATGTTAGCCTCTTACTTTCTCTAAATGTACAAATATATTTGAGGTTCTCTCCCCTCAGTGGCTTGTCCAGACTGGCAGCTGTGGGTGTATTTGTGATAATGTTTCTATTCACTAGACAATAATGATGGCCCCAATTTTGCAAAGACTTACACACGTGCTTACCTTTATGTGCTGTGAGTAGTACCATTGACCATCAATGCACATAGTTAAGAACACACAGAAGTCTTGGCAAAATCCGAGCCTATGCCTTTTTATAAGACAATACAAACTCTCAGTACATATCTGTTGTCCAGGAACTATTCATGTGCCTGCAGGTCAACATGCTGAGCTCTTGTCTGAAAATAACTTTGTACATTCTTACCTAAACTGTGCACATTAAATGATGAGATTCTGATCTCCATTATGGTGGTTGAAATCACATTGGAGATACATGAGTTAGTTGAAGTCCACTGAAGTCAATGGAGTTACTCTGGATTTACTCTGCAGTAAGGGAGATCAGAATCTGGCCAGGGATATGGCATGCAGGTACTGCACCAGCAGCATGGGAATGGGCAATGTACAGGGAAGGAGAGAACTTTGCCTATATAAGGAATTTCAATTCTCTGCAAACTGTAGGAGGGAGGAAAAGGGCCTCCAAAATGAGGGTTCTAAGCCATGGTCTACACTACAGAGTTAGGTCAACGTAAGGCAGCTTGTCGGCCTAACTATGTCAGTGTACACACTACTGCCTTGCGCCCGCCAATGTAAATGCCCTACTACACTGATATCATAACTCCATCTCCCAGAGAGGTGTAGGGCTTATGTCGCTGTAGTTAGGGTGACGCAGTGTTCATGTAGACACCGCGTTACTTACATTGGCTGTTGGCTGTCATTCTTGTCAATTTCACAGCTCCAAAATTGACAAGAAAGCCCAGGGCTGGTGGTGGGCTCCAGCTAGAGCCCGGCTGCCTCCCATCCCAGCTCCCCGCTCAGGGAGCTGAGAAGCCCAGACGGCTGCTCCCCCCACATTGGTTACAAAAGCTGAACCCAAGTGAAGTGGTGTCAGTGGCAGTGAACATCTCATTAATTCCTTGGTTTTTTTCCAGAGAGCTTTACAGCTTTCCAATGTCCTGAAAGAAATAGCGAGCTCTGAGATGTTTGCCAATTTTGATATTTTCTACATGGATTTCCCACTGGGGAAAAGTAAGTTGCATTTTGTACTATTCAACAAGCATTTAGATAAGAACGGGACAAACAGCTTTAATATGCTTCTTATTTTTAGTGCTGTACAGTGAAAATAGCAGCACAGTCATTCAACCAACATGGACCTAGTGATAGGGTTGATGGTCACGTGAGGAGACTCTTCTTAGTTCCTCATCCCAGTTCCACTGCCTCAGTGTGATGTGTGTGTTGCGGGGGTATAAAATATGAGGGCATTATGAAACTCTCAGAGGAGCCTGAGAGGTCCCACACAGGGGAAATAGCATTCAGCCTGCAGCATTCTGAACAGCTAGAATTGCACTTAGAGTAAGCAGCACTTTTCATCCAAACATCTCAAAGTGATTTACACACAATAATAAATTAAGCCTTACAGCACATCTGTGAGGTACAACAGGCAAGCAGAGGCTACTGACCATTAACTGGGTGATGAGAGAGCATTCTCTGTGAGGATCTCTCAGTCCAGGAGCAGGCTTCTACCCCAGGTCTGAAGTATTCCAAGTCTATTGACCTGCAGGGCATACTGCAGGACACATCTATCTATGCAGGCTGCTACAGAGGTGAGCTTTGGAGAGGAATCAAACGCGGGGAGGAGAGGGAAGTTTGGTGCTCTGCTAGTGATCGAATTTTGTAATGTATGGCATTTGCATCTCAGCCCTTGGAGAGATGCCCATTTTTCATTTTTGTACATATCTAATAGTAATAACAGAGGTTCTTCAAGCCGAGTGTCTGCATATTTGTTTTAATAATGAAGAAACTAAGGCTCAGAGAAAGTAAGCATTTACCCAAGCTCCCAACAGCTGTTGGGGGCCTGGGCATAAATACAGGATGGAGGGGGGGAAGGAGGCATTCCTCTTCTGTTGGGATCAGGGGAACTTGAGGGGAGCACCAGAGGGGCAAGAGGGGCAGCAGCAGCGAGAGGCGTGTGTACAATTAGCTGCTTGTCCCCCTCAACTTTAAGGCCAAACTTTCTCCAGTGATTAGAGGTACTGTAAGGCTGGCAAGGAAACTGAAGTTTTCCAGCTTTCCAATCCTCTGCCCTCCCCACTGACTTTCCTTCTCAGTTTAATATTTCTTCTCTATTGTGGTTACATATTGTAGAAATAGCATTTCTGTTTTTAAAATATCCTGATGTAATGCTTTATTAAAAACCTACACAATCATTTTTTAACCAAAAAAAAATCCTCCATGGAGTTGGCTGCCGGGCCAGATGATTCTAATAAAAAAATATTGCTGTTTATACTGTGGTACACCAGATTTTCTAGGTTGGAGTTTATCATTGTCTCTGTACGCCTGAGATTGCACAGATGGCCATCATGAATTATAAAATATTATATTGCTTGACAGGCTTTTCATTGCATTCTCTGGGATGAACAACTCCTCAACAAAATTGTCTTTTTCAACCACCTTTCTTCTCCTAAATAACACCAACTATACTCTCCAAAATAAAGTGTTTTAACAAACGAATCTTACCACCTATGGTATTTTTATATGAGCACAGGGCCAGATTTTGAAAGAGTTCAGCATCTCATTTATTTCGTTGCTTAAATAGGAGCTGATCACTTTGGAAGATCTTGCCCTGATTGTAGGTGCTGAGCTCTTTTGAAAATATGGGTGGGATTTTCAAAAGTATCCAAGGCTCAGATCCTCAAAGGTATTTAGGCACCTAACTCCCATTGATTTTCAGCCCACCCGGGACCCTGAGTATGTGTTCGAGTGGCTAGCCTGTGCTCCCACCGCTTCACTGCTATTGTTGTTCAAGTTAGCTGGATCAAAGCTAGCTCAGGAATTCTACAAACGCTGCTGTCACACCTCTGATTGCAGTGTAGACATACCATGATGCTTTCTCAGAGAATTCAGGACTGTGAGTCACCTTGTTACCCGGCAGCCCCATCGAGAAAGGGACTTGTTGGAGCTAAACTGTGTGTCAGCTCCCTGACACTCTGTGATGGGATCCCTGGGGTACAACCCAGATCTGGGGTACCACTGTGCCTCCGTAACTATCCATCCTGGGCTTTCTCTCACAATGCTTTGCTTGTGACAAGCAGCAAACCCCTCCAGGCACTGTTATCATTCAGTACAACAGCATGTGGAGCCCCACACCCAGATAGAATGCATGAACGCTCCCTGAGACACCCACGAATCACACAGTGAAAGGCACCAGCAAATCTCCCAAGCCCCCAGCATTGTACTCCCAGAATAAACCATCTTGCCCTGGCCAGTGTACGTTTATTACCCAGTCTGCCTATCCCTCAATGTGGAGAGGACACACACTAGCTTTTGTAAACTGAGCTGAGATTTCCCAAGCACTTCAATCAAAACACACAGTTTTAGGTAAAATATTTATTAACTACAGAAAGATAGATTTTAAGTGATTATAAGTGGTAGTCACAAAAGGTCAGAGATAGTTACCAAAGAAAATAAAAGGTAAGCGCACAATCTAAATCTTAAGCCTTAATAGACTAAGCAATATTTGGATCAAGCAATTTTCTCCCCCCACAGGATGTTACAGTTCTTAACAAACAGGCTTCCCCTTTAAGCTTGGGAACAGTCTCCTCAGTTCAAGTCTTTATCTTCCTAGTGTTCTTATTGCTTCCAGTGTAGGTGCGGGAGAGAAGGGCCAAAGCGTGATGCCACTGTCCCCTATTTTATATCCTCAGTCCATGTGCCTGGAAAACACTAGCCCAGACATGTCCTGGTGGGCTTTGCTGAGTCACAGTGTTGAGCAATCCCCCATTGTGTGATGCTCGTATAGCTCTCATACAGCATTGTAAATCCCTTGTTTACAACTTCCCTGTTGATTAATGGTCACTTAACACCCTCCTGGTAGTGGGTCACCAGCCTTGTTGTTGCTGGGAACTAGCAGTAGCAACTCTCAAACTTACAACATATTTCAGTAACAATCATAGAGCAAAAATCTCATAACTTCACTAACACACTAACTTTATGCATATTTGTACAGAACAATGCATTTCAGCAGATCATGAGTTTTCATATGTTATCTTACATGGCATGCTTTGTATGAAATATATCATAATTATATGACAGGGATGAATATGGGAGTTGCAGGGGGTTGCTTTGAGATACAGAATGCCACACGCTCCCTTCTGTTAGGCTCCCAGACATTCTCCTCAGAAGGTCTGCCTGTCTTTACTCTGCCTTGCAGGTTAATCTCAGATGTACTCCAATCCCCAAACCTCCTTAAAAAGCATTTCCCTACAGTTCCTAGCCCCTGTCATTGGACACTCACAGAGATGACCAAGTCTGCTGTCTCAAAGAGACAGTGTATACACCAGCCTGTTAGCTCAACTGAAGATTCTCCCATTAATAATATATTGCACTGAGATGAACTTATAGGAAAACCAAGAATAGGTTTATTTAAAAAAGAGCAGAGATTTAAGTGATGCTAAACAAAGGTAATAGAAACAGAAAATGGCTACAGATAAAACAAAAGTATAACATGCGTAAAATTTAACTGGCTACAATCCTTGTCTAAGGCAGTTTCTCACCTAAAGCCACCTCTCAACATCACCAGCCCACATGGCTGGGGATCCACCATTCATGGATACAAAAGGCACTGATCTCTTTGTTCCCTCAGTGATGGATAACCACAATGTCTTCTTTCCCCTCTTCTTATTGTCCAGTAATCCTTTGAAAAATATTCTTGTTGTTTGTTAATTTGCTTCTCCTGTTAACTTTCAGATGCAAATGTAATTCCCATTGGCTTTGGCCTGCCCTGCGTCATGTACATTCCAGACCTAGGCAGACATGCAAATCAACACGCCTTTGTCTGGGACAAATTTGTTTACCAGCCCAGCTTGTTTACATGGTTTGAGCATGTTTTTAGAACATGCATAATTTCCCGTACATACATCAAACAATGATTATGATGACCTGTATGGTATATGTTTTCATTTGATACCTCACATAACATTCTGTATAGATATGGGGGCCTCATTAGCCTGGAGAGGACCAGGTTAAGGCCCCATGTGGGAACAGGCTGTCTGATCTGGGGATATAGCCATTCCAGACCCTTGAGGAACCAGCCAACCATAGTTTTGGTGAAGACGGCGCGTCCAGACACTCCCGGGTGGAAGGCCGAGATAGCAGCGAGGTGTACCTTTATGGAGGATGCTGCCAGGCCTCACTGTTTCCAGTGCAGAAGGTACTCTAAGATGAGAGGTACGGGTGCCTGAAGAGGGGGTGTACAATGCTGGGCACACCAACAAGTAAACCCTTTCCCCTTTGCCAGATATGTGGCCCTAGTGGAGGGCTTCCTGCTGCCGAGTAGGACCTCCCTTACCCCTGTTCCGAGCACAGAAGCTTCCTGGGGTTCAGCCATGAAGCTTCCAAGCCATGAGGTGGAGGGACCATAGGTCGGGGTGATGAAGACGACGATGGTCCTGAGTGATCAGTTTGGGGAGGAGTGATCGGGGCGTCCACTGACAGTTCCAGGAGTGTGGTGTACCAGTGCTGTCGAGGCCACGCTGGTGCCACCAGCATTATCTCTGCCCCATCCCTGCAGACCTTGAGAAGCACCTTGTGCATGAGAAGGAATGGGAGAAAGGTGTAGAGCAGGCGGCCTCCCCAGGGTAGCAGGAATGCGTCCGTGAGTGAGCCTGGGCTGTGTTTCTGGAAGGAGCAGAACATTGGGCACTTCCTGTTGTTCTGGGTGGCGAACAGCTCGACCTGGGGAAACCCCCACCTTTGGAAGATGAAGTGTATGACATCCGGCCGGATGGACCACTCGTGATTGCAGAAGGACCTGCTGAGGTGGTCGACTAGTTTGTTCTGCATTCCTGGGAGATAGGATGCTTCCAGATGAATGGAGTGGGCTATGCAGAACTTCCACAGCGGGAGGGCTTCCCGACATAGGGGAGAGGACCAGGGCTCCACACTGCTTGTTGAGGACCAGGGCTCCACACTGCTTGTTGATGTAAAACATGGCAGTGGTGTTGTCCATCAAAACTGCTATGCACTGACCTTGTAGTCGGACCTGAAAGGTCTGGCATGCTAGTCGTACCGCTCTGAGCTCCTTGATGCTGATATGGAGGGAGAGCTCATCCTGCAACCAAAGGCCCTGCGTTTGGAGGTCTCCCAAATGCGCACCCCATCCCAGAGCTGACGCATCCATTACCAGGGACAAGGAGGGCTGAGGGCTGTTGAAGGGGACTCCTTCGCACACTGCCTGAAGGTCAAGTCACCATTGGAGGGACTTGAGTACTTGCTCCGGCACCATGACCACTGAATTCAGGCTGTCGCATCCCTGGCATCCCCACCTGGAATGGCCTGAGCCTCAGTCTGGCATGCCGGGTCATGTACGTGCAGGCTGCCATGTGGCTGAGGAGACTCAGGATCCCCTTGTTGTAGTGGTCAGGTACTGCCTGAGGCCTTGAATGATGTACATCATGGCTTGGAATTGGGACTCCGGCAAAAGTGCTCTTGCCTGAACCGAGTCCAACACCGCCCCAATGAACTCTATTCTGTGGGTCGGTGATAAGGTTGACTTGTTCACGTTGGGGAGGAGACCCAGTCTCTCGAAAGTGGATCTGACCAATTGAACTTGAGACTCCACCTTGGTTTTGGGGATTAGGAAGTATCGGGAATAGAATCCCTTGTCCCTGAGCTCCTGAGAAACCTCCTCCACCACTCCCATGGCGAGGAGCACCCACACCTCCTGGATAAGGAGCTGCTCGTGAGAAGGGTTCCTGAAGAGGGACGGGGAAGGGGGGAAGGGAGCAGAATTGGAGAGAATAGCGCACTTCTACCGTATGGAGAACTCAGCGGTCCGAAGTTATTTGGGACCAAGCACGGTTGAAGTGGGACAGATGATTTAAGAAAGATGGGGAAGGATCCAGAATTGAGGCTGGTGCACCTTCAAAAGGCCTACTTTGAACCTGACGATGGTTTAGTCAGGACTTGGCCCTGCCCGGGCGGGGGGTGGAAAGGCTTCACCTGCCATTCCTGCCCCTTCTATAAAAGTCCTGCCTCAGCCAAGGAGGGTAGGAGCACTGCGATGTTGCTGAGGCTTGAAATGATTAGGTTGGGTTGCTGGGGTGTGCATACCCAAGGATTTCATGATAGCCCTGGAGTCTTTTTGGGCTATGCAGCCTGGAGTCAGTCTGCTCTGCAAACAGACCTGCCCCATCGTAAGGCAGGTCCTGCATGGTCTGCTGAACCTCGGGCGGGAGTCCCGGAGCCTGCAGCCATGAGCTACGCCTCACGGCAATACTGGGACAAGGTGCATGCCGCTGAGTCTGCAGCATCCAGTGAGGCCTGTAATGAGGTCCGTGCCACCGCCTTGCCCTCCTCCACTATTGCGTCAAACTCCTCGCTGGACTTAGTTGGCACCAGCTCCTTAAACGTGAGCATCGAGTTCCAGGAGTTGAAGCTGTATCTACTCAGAATTTCCTGCTGGTTGGCAATCCTGAGTTGCAACACCCCCCCCCCCCCGGTGGAATAATACACTTTGCGCCCAAATAAATCCAGGCGCTTGGCATCCTTAGACTTAGGCACTAGGGCTCGTTGTCCCTGTCTCTCCTTCTCATTTACCGCAGCCACCACCAATGAGCAAGGCTGCGGGTGTGTGAAGAGGTATTCGTTTCCCTCAGAGGGGATGAAATACTTTCTCTCCACACCCTTCATGGTGAAAGGGATGGAGGCCAGAGTCTGCCAAATGGTCTTAGCATTGGCTTGTGTAGTTTTGATGAGGGGTAGAGCCACCCTCGACGGACCTTCCAGGGCCAAGATGTCGACCATCGGGTCTTCCGACTCTACCACCTCCTCAGCCTGCAGGCCCCTATTTCGCACCACCCTGCGAAGGAGGTCCTGGTGGGCACAGCTGTCTATGGAGGGTGGTCCAGAGTTGGAGGTGCCCACAACCGCCTTGTCCGGGGAGGACGATGAGGAGGGTAATGGGAGAACAGGGCCCTCTTGGTTCCCAGGGGCCTCCTGTCCCTCAATTTTGGGGTCAACCACACCTGTATCAGGCTTAGGAACTGGGGTTGGTTCCAGGGGAGGTAGTGCGATCGGTACCTCCTCAACATCCAGAGGGGTGGGGTGACTGGCTGATGCCTCCGGCACCCTTGGTTCAGATGTCGCCAAACAGGAACCTTTGGATTGGTGCCCTCGGCCTGGTGGTACGCCCACGGGATCCAAAATGGCCACTGCATTGGTCCCTGCCACTGCACAGGCTATGGCCCTGCCCCCACATCAGACCTTCCACAGCCCAACCAAGGCCGGCCCCAATCTGAGTATCTAGACCTCGTCTCCAAATTCAAAGACGGGGACCGCGATGGCCAGGGTGGTGCAGAGTGGAGCTAGACTGGGGAGCAGTGGCACGAGGCTGGGAAGCAGTTCCATGACCTGGAACGGTACCATGAGTGGGGTCTGTGTGCGGACATGGACCAATGCTGGACATGAGGATTAGTGTCGCGATCGAGAGCGCTGGCGCGACCTGGAGCAGTGCTGTGAGTCCGAGCGGCACTGTGAGTCCCAGCAGCGCCATGAGTCTGAGTGGTGCCAGGACTCTGCCAGCGGTGCTGAGGGACGAAGCATCACCAGTTTGCCTCAAGACGGTGCCACACTTTGCGGTACTGGAGGCTTGGCGCCAAGCGCCGGGGACCACGGCGCCATCATGGCGATGAGGTCCCTCGCGGCCTCAAAAGTGTCTGGGGAGGATGGTAGTTCCACCTCCTCAATGACCTGGCTCAGGGAGTCCAATGGCACCGGTCTCGGTCCCCCTTGTGGGGCCGAAGTCAACGGTGCCGGCTCCAAAGTTTTCAGCACTGGGTGCTCCTCTCTGGGACGTGCCCCATTGGCCGGCTCCTCTGGGTTGGAGATCCACTCCTCCCCTTCTTCCAGTGCCACTTCTGCGCCTGGTAATGGGACCGGTGCCAGGTTGATCCTGCCGGTTTCGGTGCTGGGGAGCAGCAGTGCTGTGGGTCTCTCCCAGAGTCCTTCCGCTGTGCTGTTTCTACCACTGCTGCCGGGTCACTGTGCACCAATGAGCTCAGTGTCGGGTCTTGCCACGCCAATGTGGGTTGTGGTCTAAGTGCCGCCTCCATAAGGAGGTGCTTTAGGCGGAAGTCCCGCTCCTTTTTGGTCCTGGGGCGAAACCCTTTAAAAATCCTGCACTTGTCCGGTTGGTGAGCTTCCAGCAGACACTATAAGCAAGCGTCGTGGGGGTTGCCCATTGGCATCGGCTTCTTGCAGGACTTGCAGGGTTTGAATCCTTGGGACTTAGGCATACCCTGAGTTCCCAAGGGGGAATGCGGTCGGGATGGAGGGGAAACCCCCCACTCCCAACAGCTATCTGCTCTAACAACAGAAAACCACTTAAACTGAATTTAACTGTAAACTACACTAAATTGAAAGGCGAGGGAAAAACGAGGAGAGCTTGCTAAGCAAGCAAGTCACTGCAGTTCCAACAACCCTCACTGGCAATAAGAAGGAACTGAGGACGTGCCGGGTCGGCAGGGTCATATATTGAGCGCCATTGAGGCACCACTCCAGCAGGCTACAAAGCCGACCCAACAGGTGCTGCTAGGGGAAAAACTTTCCGACGACTGTGCACGTGGCACACACACACCTAATTGGAATGGATATGAACAATCATTTGAAGAAGTTAAATTACTCATTGTCTAATTTATTTGGTTTAATGAAAAGAAGGATTACAACAAAATGAACTGTACTTTATAATACTACATCAAATAAACTAGGTAAACAAAATCAGCCACAACACATACCAATTTTATCTTGGAAATACATTTTAGAAAGTGTTCTACACCCTATACGTGTACACAGTAATAGTGGCTTCCACTTGGTAAAACTGTCAATTCCCGAGTTCCCTTAAGCAGCCTGCTTCATAACAGTGATGGGCACTGACCTACTTTTTACTTTCACTGAAGTGGGTGCAAATCTCTCCTAGAGTATCGAGACATTCAATATTTAACAATGGTTGTATTTTATAATTTAAAAATTGTGTTGAGAACAGTCTATAACTACGTAGATGGTAATGCCCAGCGTTGCTTGCTCAGGATGAAATTTGGGTGCTATTGGTTTTTCCATATTTTAATCCCCACAGTGCTACTTAAGTGGGCATGCAAGTTGAGATGTTAACTTTGGCTGAAGAATTTATTAGTTCATCTAATGCGGAGAACCATATAATTTTTTTAAATGTGCATATAAATTGGCTCTAGCTCTTAGAAAGGCAATAGACACTCACAGACCAGATGTCTGCGTTTATCGAGCCTTTGGGCATACTCAGACAAGGCCTAGTCTATGACAGTTTTTAAAGTGAAATACATTGGACCAAATTCAGACCTGGTGTAATTGGGTTCAAACTGTCACTATTTCTTGATTAAGAACAGTATTAGGTCTATAAAGTAAAACAAACCACACACACACACACACAAATCCTAACCTACTAAGTAGTGTGATTGGGCCAAATTCAAGCACAAAACTAGGTGGTTACCAAAATGAGTCCCTGTGTTGTTGATGATAAAACAGTATTCAAGTGTGTTAGTATTGTGACAATGTATGGGCATGTCTACACAGCAATCACAGGGTGTGGTTGCAGTGCACGTAGATAGACTCGCGCTAACTTGAATCAAACTAGCGCTGGCCCGGAGCAGTGAAGCCGTGGCAGAGAGCACTTCCGCACAGGCTACACAACCCTGGGTAATGACTCATGTGGCTAGCCTGTGCGGAAGTGCGTGCTGCCACAGCTTCATTGCCCCATTACTCAAGCTAGCTGGATTAAGTCTAGCTCGAGTATGTCTAGATGAGCTACAGTCACACCTGAGGACTGCCGTGTAATCATACCCTCAGGCCCCTTTCTCAGTCCCGTGCCACCAGTCTGAGCCATGAGGCAAGAACTGGGACTCAGGATCCACTTTTGGGTCAGAAGCCAGAGGTTTTGAAACAATGGGATGCCCCTCTGTGACTGCAGAGCCATGATACCAGGGCACCTGTGGCTCAGGGGCTGTGCACGGGTTGTGAAATAGACAGACAGTGAAGTACAACTTCCAGACAGTATTGTCATTGTGGCTTTTCTAGTAGGGGCAACTATCAGTCAGAAATTGGTCTATAGGCTTATTTAAAGTAGGAGTAGAAAAAAAAGTGAAGTGAAAATTATTAAGGGCTGGATCATCCTGTCCTGTGGAGAGAGGCCAGACAAAATTGCCAGGAAACTCCGTGAGATGACGCTCACTGAGCTTCTCAGTTTCACAGGTTCTGGGAGTTTATGGAGGGAGCCCTGCAGGCCTGGACACACACTAACGGCATTTGTCTATGATGCCTTTGGGGTGTGTGGCACCAACACTCCCCTGCACCATGCTAGTGCAATTCTATTTGCTCCATGAACTAATGTGCAAGGGCTCCCTGCATCCTCTCTCCCTGCTGTGCAACCTGGCAAGGGCAAGCAGAGTCTGCCAGTTAAACACTAATGTAGCCTACAAATCTTGTCCCACAACCACTGGTCTGTGTGTGATACAGAGTGTGTGATACAGCCATGTAGCACTGCCGGAGGAGGGGTGTGTGTGTAATGGTCCAACGAGTTACAAAGCCTATTGCTGCATCATTGGCTAGAGATGCTAAATGTAGCCATTAAATATATCAGAGCAGGTACTCAACTGGTGTAAATCAGCACAGCTCCATGGAGATTAGTGGCACCGCACTGGTTTACACCAGTTGAGAACCTGTCCAACAGCTTCTGAAGACGTTTGAGAACATGGGATACGTGGCTGAAGCCCAATCTCTCCCCTACCCACTTTGATGTAAATATAGATTAACTCACTTCCTTGCCAAGGAAAAGAATGAAACATGTTTCTGCTCAAACACTAACTTGAATCCCAAAATGATATGGTACCTTCAATCCAAAATCCACACAGTATTACGCTTCCTAGGAATTGGTCCATGCTTATGCCTCCCAAAGGCAATTTTAAAAATATCCTTAATGCATAAAAAAAATACTAAACGGGCATACAAACCAAAAGGCATCATCCCTTTGCATCCTTGAATTATACCTCGCCTACTCTTTCTTGCCTATGTGAGGACCTAAAATAATTGTAATTGTGACAGCTCAGTGTTGTCTTACTTTACATCAAGTGTCCTGGATTAAAGTATATAGAATTGAGGTATGTCTGCGTAATACTGTATTGCTGCTGCATCCCAGATCCCTTATGAAAATGCAGTGTGTATCTCATGAGTAAATTTGTTTAAATAATATAATTGCCTAATTTTAAAAGGCCTTTGAGCACCATGATTTTTTTGGGGGGGTGTAATGTACAAGGAAGATCCAGAATGAATGGTGTGTTACAAATAAGCAATATTTTTTTAAAATCTATCTGTTTTGAATCACTTATTCTTTGTCTGTTTAAATCAATATTGTGGGTCTGATTCTACAGATAAATCAGTGTTTGAAAAATCCGAATCGGGCCCCGGGTGCAACAGCAGTGATTCTAGGGCAGATTGTTTAGCCGAGCAGAAATGCTGTTTTCAAAAGGAGATGGAGGAAGAGAGCATGTTCTCTCATGATGGAATATGTGCATAACAACATTAAGAATTCTCAATCCATCATTATAAAATAAATTATTGAATTAGGAGTCGGCTAAGGCCGTTTCCACTGGTCCGATGCATGCTCGCCATTCAACCCTTTTCAAGAAAGGAAGCTTTTTATTTCTTCCATGACTCTGGGGCTTACTGAACAACATCATTTGCCTTGAATGCAAAGCTTATATAATTCAGAAAGGTTATTTGTCAGAGTTGAAAAGGGCCACTCGCAAGAAAAGTAACTGAAAATGACGTTCTGTTCCTGAAGACATCAACCCAACTGCCTACTGGTACAATCTCTTTTTCCAAGCAGAAGTGTTTTATTTTTGGCTTTGCTGAAGATGCTACTGAAATGTAAAATGAGGGAGTATTATATCAGTGTTTAATATTTCATAGTGTCACTCACTGCAGCAGCAGTCTTAGTTGGAAGGCAAAGTTAATTGTTTTACAATCATTTGTGTTCAAAGAACTTCCCTGTATAAATACATTGGATAAAAAAATAAAGGCTTAAATACTACCCTACGGAAAGGGGATTGAATGCGCTATTGGCTCTGGCACTATTTCATAAATTAGCATAATCTTTATGCACAGCAGTTGTCTGCTAAAAATACTCTCTCTGATGTGGCATGAAGGGGATGTGATGTGTGTGTGTGTTTAATCCTTTGTGATTATGTGATTTACAGTTGTTGATGAGTGGCACAAACTAGGAGGAGAAAGCTGGCAGCTGATAGAACCTGCTGATGGATTCCATCCTAGTCAGGTAAAAAAAAAATGTGGGAAAAGAGGGGCAAAGTTGTTTAGGTTTTCAAAGACTCATGCTTCAAACTTCCTGGACCCACAAGTTCAAATCTCAGGAGGGGCTGTCAGCCCTTCATCCTTCTAAGATGAGTACATTGCGTTCCCTTGTGTTTGGAGGACAGATTATAAACAGAGGTTGGTTCTGGTTGCGTCCTTGGCCAAAGTTTCCCTGCTTTCCCATGTAGTTCAGTGTGCCATGTGCCTGCATGATGCTCTGTAGCCCCCGAAGAGTTCCATTTCAGTTGTACGGTGTTGTATGCTGTAGTTGGAAACCTTCACTGTCAATTTGCTGCTTTCCTTCACTTGTTCATCTGTATGTTGTTCACTGAGGCCCCGATCCTGCAAAGGCTGGGTCTGTGTACACAGCAGCTGGGAGGTGTAGAGCTAGCACACTAAAAATGTGTATGGCACCACAGGCAGAGGCTCAAATTAGCCACCTGAGTACAAACCCGCCTCAGCGCTGGGTACGTACTCCAGCACCTAGCCTGAGCCAACGCCCATGCTACCATGGCCACTGCTATTTTAGTGCACTGGCTCAAGCACAGCTCGTGGGTGTATGTCTACCCGAGCTAGGAATTACACCTCCCAGCTACAGTGAAGACATACCCTTACACGTGTGTTTCACTACTACATGCTTAAAGTTAAGCACGTGCATGAGTTTTTGCAGGATCAGGCCCTAGTATATTAAGCTACTCAGTTAGGGCCAGTTTGCGCTCCACTGCCACATTGATGCACAATGTGGAGGGGGCACAAGCAGCCTTCCACCGCATTTCGTGTTTGACATCCAGGGAGCTGGCCACATGGAATTGTCTTAATCCATAGCCGCAAAATGCTCCGAGAGAACGTAGTTTGGCATTTTAAAAAAATGATTTATAGCAACTTTCTCTTTGCTGGTTTCTTGGCTTTCAAAAATCCACAAGAAGTAAAATATCAGCAAATATTTCCAGCGTTGCCCCCGAGTAGGGCTAGCTGCCACAGTGCGCAAACGCTTCTAGTGCTGCAGCTGCAACAGGCCATGGCAGATCTCCCAGCAGTCACTGCCTGGCATGAATATTAACTGTTAGCAGCCATCTCCTCTGGTGATAGTGAATAGTTCTGAATTGCCACTTGTCAGTGGCAAGACTCCCGTTCTGTGCAGTGGCCTTAGAGTCCTGCCCTATATGGGGCCAAGTTCTGTGGTCTTTACTTAGTTTATATTTGATCCTTAACTCAGGCCAAATTCCTCTTATCTCTATAGCAGGGGTGGGCAAACTTTTTGGCCTGAGGGCCACATCGGGGTTCCAAAACTGTATGGAGGGCCAGGTAGGGAAGCCTGTGCCTCCCCAAACAGCCTGGCTCCTGCCCCCTATCCGCCCCCTCCCACTTCCTGCCCCCCTCAGAACCTCTGACCCATCCAACCCCCCTGCTCCTTGTCTCCTGACTGCCCTGACCCCTATCCACACCCCCACCCCCTGACTTCCCCCCGGGATCCCCTGCCCCTTATCGAACCCCCCCCCACTCCCTACCCCCTTACCATGCCGCTCAGAGCACCAGGACCGGCAGCCACGCCGCCTAGCCGGAGCCAGCCACACCACCATGCAGTCCAGAGCACTGGGGAAGGCTGACGGCTCTCGCAGCCATGCTGCCCAGAAGGAGCTCTCAGCCCCGCCGCCTAGAGTGCTGGCGGCATGGCGAGCTGAGGCTGCGGGGGGAGGGAGGACAGCAGGGGAGAATCCGGGGGCTAGGTTCCCCGGCCGGGAGCTCAAGGGCCAGACAGGAGGGTCCCACGGGCTGCAGTTTACCCACCTCTGCTCTATAGGAATTTGCTTCAATAAGGACCAACTGCCAGATTTTTAGGTGCCTATCTCCCATGGCTTTGAATGGGAGTTAGGCACCTACTAGGAGTATTGCCTAGCTACCTTTAAAAATCTGGCCCCAGGTGCAAACTGAGTGGCTCATGCTGGAGTTATTGCCTTAGTGCATTTTATCAGTTGTCACAGGACGGTTCAATTTCCCATGTTTTTAAAGCTTAGCGCATCTCAGAGAGTTTATTGGGCTTCACATTAAAAATGGAATCAGCCTAGCAATCTTTGTGTCATTTAGTTTTGTGCTGAAACTCTCACATAGGTGAGGTGTGCAAGACAGCAGTAAAAACAGTGGCTGCTATTAATCATCACATACTAAAGTTTAGAGATGGATTTACGGGTTTAGAAACATTTGCACTCCTTCTTATATTAGAAACACATGCCCTTGAACCATAGGCAGATCAGCTATTGGAATGTCTGACCTATCCTCCAGACTGGTTGTGGCAGCATATTCAATTTTGGTCACTGCCTGAAGGTTATTTTCCATGGCAGTGTTTCTGGGTCAGATAAAGTTGATTGGACACTATGGCAAAGCCACTGCTAGGAGTATTGCTTTCAAGGGCATTACTGCCTACTGTGATGGCCTTCAGTATGGTGGCCCTGGTTAACCAGAGAATATATGTGAGGTACCCTACAGGGGGTGGGGGATTTGAACACCAGTCCAGCCCTACTTGTAATACAGCACAATATTCTCAAATGTTGCTGATAGCCATGCAGTGAGGGCTGTGAGAGTGTTAAAATCATATTAGATATCACAGGCCTCATCTATTTTTTATAACCGTAATAGAGAGCTGAGGCAATAGACAAGCATCTCTCTTTCCAAGTTAAAACAAACTCCTGCTAGAAGTGAGTCTCCTTTGCAGCAGACATTCTTGCTTGGCTAACAGTACAAATAGCTAGTCACATAAAAGTACCATCTCAGAGCCTAGTAGTGAAGAAAGCTTGGAATGGGCTCATTTTTCACTGATAAGTGGGCTCAGTTTTCACTGCAGGACTTTTTGAATGAAACATTTGCAAATCTTGGTGAACTATTTGAGGTTAATAGGCCTGTTGTTTTTTAGTTGGCAACAGCATTGAAATAACAAATTACAGTCCAAATCTTTGGATCTGATTGAGCAGTGCAAAGAGCAGAACCTGGGGCTTCAGGGCAGAGCAAAGGTGGTATTACATCACCTTTATGCCTTCTTATCCTGAGGTGTTTGTCTAACCTGCTCTTAAAAACTCCAATGATGGAGATTCCACAACCTCCCTAGGCAACTTATTCCAGTGCTTAACCACCCTGACAGTTAGGAAGTTTTTCCTAATGCTCAACCTAAAACTCCCTTGCTGCAATTTAAACCCATTGCTTCTTGTCCTATCCTCAAAGGTTAAGAAAAACATTTTTTCTTCCTCCTCCTTGTAACAACCTTTTACATACTTGAAAATTGTTATGTCCCCTCTCAGTCTTCTCTTTTCCAGACTAAACAAACCCAATTTTTAAAATCTTCCCTCATAGGTCATGTTTTCTAGACCTTTAATCATTTTTGTTGCTCTTCTCTGGACTCTCTCCAACTTGTCCACATCCTATACTCCAGTTGAGGCCTAATCAGAGCAGAATAGAGCGGAAGAATTACTTCTTGTGTCTTGATTACAACACGCCTGCTAATACATCCCAGAATGATGTTCGCTTTTTTTGCAACAGTGTTACACTATTGACTCATATTTAGCTTGTGGTCCACAGATCCCTTTCCTCAGTACTTCTTCCTAGGCAGTCATTTCCCATTTTGTATGAGTGCAACTGACTGTTCCTTCCTAAGTGGAGTACTTTGCATTTTTCCGTATTGAATTTCATCCTATTTACTTCAGACCATTTCTCCAGTTTGTCCAGATTATTTTGAATTTTAATCCTATCCTCCAAAACACTTGCAACCCCTCCTAGCTTGATATCGTCCGTAAACTTTATAAGTGTACTCTCTATGCCATTATCTAAATTACTGATGAAGATATTGAACAGAACCAGACCCAGAACTGATCCCTGCAGGACTCCACTCATTATGCTCTTCCAGCATGACTGTGAACCAATGCGAACTACTCTCTGGGAATGGTTTTCCAACCAGTTTTGCACCCACCTTATAGTAGCTCCATCTAGGTTGCATTTCCCTAGTTTGTTTATAAGAAGGTCATGCTTTACTAAAGTTAAGATATACTATGTCTACCACTTCCCCCCATGCACAAGGCTTGTTATCCTGTCAAAGCTATCAGGTTGGTTTGACACGATTTGTTTTTGACAAATCCATGCTGACTGTTACTTATCACCTTATTATCTTCTAGATGTTTGCAAATTGATTGTTTAATTATTTGCTCCTTTATCTTTCTGGTACAGCAGTTAAGCTGAGTGGTCTGTAATTTCCTGGGTTGTCCTTATTTCCCTTTTTATAGCTGGGCACTATATTTGCCCTTTTCCAGTCTTCTGGAATCTCGCCTGTCTTCCATGACTTCTCAAAGATAATCGCTAATGGCTCAGATATTTCCTCAGTCAGCTCCTTGAGTATTCTAGGATGCACTTAATCAGGCCCTGGTGACTTGAAAACATCTAATTTGTCCAAGTAATTTTTAACTTGTTCTTTCCCTATTTTAGCATCTTCCGATCCTACCTCATTTTCACTGGCATTCACTACATTAGATGTCCAATCACCCCCACCCTTCTTGGTGAAAACCGAAACAAAGAAATCATTAAGCCCCTCTGCCATTTCCACATTTTCTGTTATTAACCACCCCCCCCCCCGCCACCGAGTAACGGGCTTACCCTGTCCTTGGTCTTCCTCTTGCATCTAATGTATTTGTAGAATGTTTTCTTGTTATCTTTTATGTCTCTGGCTAGTTTGAGATCTTTTTGTCCCTACATACTTGTGTTATTTGTTTATATTCATCCTTTGTAATTTGACCTAGTTTCCACTTTTTGTAGGACTCTGTTTTGATTTTTAGATCACTGAAGATCCCATGGTTAAGGTGCCTATAGCCAAAATTTAAATAATTGAACCCCAACTCAGCTGTGGCCTAATCTTGTAGGTGTCTAAATCCCCTAGGTGCCTACATTTCTGCTGGTGAAGTCCCCTAAATATCGGCCAATGGGCATGCGCAAAGCCTCCTAAGTCATGCTGTTACCGAGCAGCTCACTGCTTAACTCATGCCTAAGCCCCAGTGGCACCGTCTAACTAGACATTCTCCTACCTCTCATGCCTGCACAGCCCAGTCTGGTAGATGTGCTCAGGGGCCACCCAGTGCAAAGGAAAAAGAGGATATGGATCAGAAATGAGGCTCACAATACTGTATGTCCTTATAATCATCATCTTTTAAACACGCCTGGCTCTCTCCCCTTCAGCACTGTTGTAGCTCATGTGTCTTCTTAGACGATAAGTGCTTTGGAGCCAGAATCCTGTCTTTGTACAGCACCTAGCACAAATCAGCTGTTTAGGCAAAAGTGGGACTACTGAGCCCTCCAAACCCACCAGCCTAGGCTGCCCCTCACACTGTGGTACTAATATCAAGCTACAAGCCTCTGACAGTCACTGCATGTACACAGCCATCCACAGGCAGGGACACATTGAGCTGCATGAATGATCTCCCAGCCATTCATGAGCCATAAATAGAGAGGCTTCAGCCAGTGCCCCCCCTCCCACCTCAGAACCGTAATGTCTTGCACTGCTCAAGGACCCCTTGGACAGTGCAAACTCATTAATAAGTTCATCACTTCTTCATAGGAAAGTGGACATGCACCAGCCTTTGTAATTTGAGTTGAGATTCCCCTAGCACTTCAACCAAAAACAAACACATTTTAGGCAAAACAGATTTATTAACTACAGAAAGATGGACTTTAAGTGATTATAAGTAATAGGTATAGAGATCAGAGTTGGTTGCCTAGGAAATAAAAATAAATTGTAACTTAGACGAAGCAAGATTTGAACCAAACTGTCTCTCATCCTAACAGATGGTACAAGCAAGTTACAGTTCCTCAATACATCCTTCCAGCCTGGGACCAATTTCCCTAAGACAGTCTTTGTCTTCCAGACAATCTTCCAGTGTTGAGATGGGGGTGTGGAGGAGAGAAAGAGAGGCCATGTGATGATGTCACTGCCACTCTTCTTCCAGGAGCTAGAAAGATCCCTGCTGTGACGTGGGTTAGTCCGCCCACCCCCATGGAGTATGTGCCTTCGCTGATGGGCCATTAACAAAGTCTGGGCCCTCCTTGGTTACAGCTGAAAGGCTGGTTGTTGGCATTTCCCAACATATTTCAGTAGCACTTATAGCAATACTTCCTAACTTCACATACAATGATAGTACATACAATCCAACAGGATATTCAGGTTTAACAGATCAAGACTTTTAAAAGGATACCTCACAAGACATGCATTGTACCAAACATATCATAATCAGATCATAGTGGTGAATAGGGGGGTTCCAGGATGCTACTTTGAGGTACAGAGTGTAACACCCTGAAAGGGCCTAAGTGCCACTTTCAACCAAGTGTGGAAATGCACACCCTAATTCAAGTGCCCAAGTTTTTCATTTGGGAATCCACCTATTATGTAAAGTCTCTATAAGAGTGATTTGTTTTCTTAAGTTGCTAATATATTTTCCAAATGTTTAAGTGGGAGCTATAGAGGGTGAGATTGTGAGAAGCACTCAGCTGTGGCCTAGCTCTGCTCCTAGTGCAGTGGACATAGAGTCAGGCAAAGGTTAAGTGGTTTTGAAAATCCCACCCTTAATGTTGTCTTGTGAGTCATTCCTTCTGGGAAGTTACATTGGATTGTATTTATACAGTAATTTTTTTTTAGGGAGAACGGTTTTGTTTTTTTAAACAGACAGTAAATACAATTATTTTCCTTTAAGCTCCTAGAATCCTGTTTTACTACAAAAATCCCACTACAAGTTATTGCACGGCCTACATAGCTTTAAGGGCAATGCTTGTTTTAAAAGCAGCTGATTACTTTGTACATATGACACGACCATGCATTTCAACAGGCTTCTATAAAAACAGAACTGTTATTTGGTACATGAACCTACAAAAAAAAAAAAAAAAAATTCTAAGCCCTGAGTCACAATCAGAACCTGTATGAGATGCTCTAGAGGATTCCTAATGATTATGTACAGGCAGGAAAATACAGCTTTAGGGTGATTAGAGTCTCCCTTAAGTCATGACAAAATGCATTTGTACTAGAAAGACAAAGCTGAAATGACATGGGGACAAGTTATGTAATTAAAATTAAAGGGAAATGTACCCTGCCCCAGCTCAGAGCAGCTCGACAAAAGAATTAAATAAGCATGCAGGGCCAGATCCCCACTGGTGTAAATTGGCATAGCCCCCATTGAAATCAGATACTCTGTTTTTTAGAAAAGTACACTAATGGTCTGCAAAAGGTTAGTAGCAGGTCACTGCAGTTGTAGGTTCCTGGCTGACATCTGACCCTGCTGGGTCTCTGCTCATCTGGCAGGTACATGGTAGCACATGCAAAATGCAGTTGGTGATCTTTTTACCCATTTCGGTACAGACAAATGTCTACAAACCCCTGTAGAACTGGTAATGTTGTTCGCTTTGCAGAAAGCCAAGAATGACCCAGTGCTGGAGATTCTCAGCCCCAAAGTGGCCTTTTTGGTCCGAGTTGAAGCTCATTGCTACCACGATGTCAGATCAGTTGAGTGCCGCATCTTGGCCACTCACCAGACTGCGGAGAGGAGACTCAGACACCCGATCCCACAAAGTCCAGTCACTGCCCTGAGTTCCCTAGGCACATGCGTGAGGTGTAGATCTTCTATCTGACATACCCTGCTGGGAGCTTAGACCACAAGGCCCACTGCCCAATCTCTGGCACCAGTGTACAGCCCTCAGACTACTACCCACCTTGACAGCTGAAACACAACCTCACCCAAAACTCTACCTGAAGCTGTGAACCTTCTGGTTTTACCTGCTCCAGGTGCATGGAATAAGGTAGAATCCTGTGCAAAGTCCCTATGTGGCACGTTTAACACAATGGTTCTCAAACTTCTGTACTGGTGACCCCTTTCACAGAACAAGCCTCTGAGTGTGACCCCCCCCTTAAATATATAAAAAAGTGTTTTTAATTTATATCAATATAAATGCTGAAGGCAAAGTGGGGCTTGGGGTGGAGGCTGACAGCTCGCAACCCTCCTGTAATAACCTCAACCCCCAGTTTTAGACCCCCGGCTTTAATACACTATTGCTCTCTCTTTAATAGCACAGGACACCAACAGATTCACACAAAAATAACCTACCCTCATTGCCCTGTCTCAGTTTCCTCACCACCCCAAACCATTCAGGAGTCAGGGGAGCCATCATTTGTGTTCTGAACAACTGAGCTTTCTTTTCTCAGCTTGTCTCCTTTGACCTCATCTGCTCCATCTCCTTCTCCTCTCCTGCCCAAACTTCCCATGGCTCTTTCAATCTCTTGGGTAGGTGACTTAAGGAGCAGCCTTGACAGGTGATCACAAACCACTAGCAGGTACCAAGTGTCCTTTCCCCTGATAAATCAGTGTCCACAGTGAGAGCCAACCTGGTGCCCAGGATGGTGGATGTAGAACAGAGGACCAGCCTGGGTTAATGACCCTCTCTTGTCAGCCCTTGTACCTCTCAGAATTTCAGTCCACCGCAGAGGTAAAGAGGGAACAGCGAAGGCAACTAGCCTTTGCAGTTAAAATGAAGTTTGCAGCTTGGTAAAAACATGTACACAGAGTTCAGTTTCACACAGAATTCATAAATTGTACAGATTGCCCCAATCATCGGGTAAAGCAACAGAGAGACACTCATGCTAGCCTCCGTTCACCTGTTCTGTGAAGAAATGGACGTCAGTCTTCTGGGCCATCATTAAAAGTACCTTTCACACATACAGAATTTTTAAAAAAAATCTTTTGGAGATTTTTGTTTTAAAGAGTTGGGATTTTTGAGCTTATTCTGAAACATCTGTGTTGGACAAGCAATTTGGTCCCATCATCTTTAATGCAATGGCTTTGTTAGTCCTATTTTAGTCTTGTAATTATAATCAATGCAACAGTGAGTCTTCTGAGAGGAAAGTAAAACCACCGTATAATCACAATGAAGAGGTAGAATTGTAACTCAGAAATAACAGTTAAAAAAAAAAAGCATTAACTGCATCTGAAAGAACTTTCGTTACAGAAGAGTCAGACTGAGATAGAGCTGCCTCTTTTTTTTTTGAAGTAGTGTTTTTTGTTTTTGTTTATACTGTTTATCAATCACCCTCTTACCCTTCTACAGTGTTAAAGAAGGCACTGTGGGAAGACAGTAGCTGGGCTAATGACAGGACTAATTAAGACATATGTAACCAATCAATGCTGTCTTCATGACTGGCAATCAACCAGCACCACTTGTGAACTAGCACTTGCAGGCTTGATTTCAACCTAGAACTAATGGGTCTCATTTTCAGAGGGGCTGAGCACCTGCACTTCCCATTGACTTCAAGGGGAGCAAGAGCGATTTGCAAAAGCACCTGACAGATTCAGGCACACAAAGTTCTTTGACTTTCAACAGATTTTTGCTTTAAATCCTATAGGTGCTTTTGAAAAGCTCCTCTGAGAGAGTGTTCACTACCTCTGAAAAACCAGGCCCAGTTTGTTTGTTTGCTTGCTCGAAATAGCAGCTCATTTTGAAGGCAGCAGCCCTATGACGCCGTAGACTGCAATAGAATATGCTGCCTTGAATGCAGCGGAGTGGACTACATAGATTCATAGATTCATAGATACTAGGACTGGAAGGGACCTCGAGAGGTCATCGAGTCCAGTCCCCTGCCCGCATGGCAGGACCAAATACTGTCTAGACCATCCCCGATAGACATTTATCTAACCTACTCTTAAATATCTCCAGAGATGGAGATTCCACAACCTCCCTAGGCAATTTATTCCAGTGTTTAACCACCCTGACAGTTAGGAACTTTTTCCTAATGTCCAACCTAGTCCTCCCTTGCTGCAGTTTAAGCCCATTGCTTCTTGTTCTATCCTCAGAGGCTAAGGTGAACAAGTTTTCTCCCTCCTCCTTATGACACCCTTTTAGATACCTGAAAACTGCTATCATGTCCCCTCTCAGTCTTCTCTTTTCCAAACTAAACAAACCCAATTCTTTCAGCCTTCCTTCATAGGTCATGTTCTCAAGACCTTTAATCATTCTTGTTGCTCTGCTCTGGACCCTTTCCAATTTCTCCACATCTTTCTTGAAATGCGGTGCCCAGAACTGGACACAATACTCCAGCTGAGGCCTAACCAGAGCAGAGTAGAGCGGAAGAATGACTTCTCGTGTCTTGCTCACAACACACCTGTTAATACATCCCAGAATCATGTTTGCTTTTTTTGCAACAGCATCACACTGTTGACTCATATTTAGCTTGTGGTCCACTATAACCCCTAGATCCCTTTCTGCCGTACTCCTTCCTAGACAGTCTCTTCCCATTTTGTATGTGTGAAACTGATTTTTTCTTCCTAAGTGGAGCACTTTGCATTTGTCTTTGTTAAATTTCATCCTGTTTAACTCAGACCATTTCTCCAATTTGTCCAGATCATTTTGAATTATGACCCTGTCCTCCAAAGCAGTTGCAATCCCTCCCAGTTTGGTATCATCCGCAAACTTAATAATCGTACTTTCTATACCAATATCTAAGTCGTTAATGAAGATATTGAACAGAGCCGATCCCAAAACAGACCCCTGCGGAACCCCACTCGTTATGCCTTTCCAGCAGGATTGGGAACCATTAATAACAACTCTCTGAGTACGGTTATCCAGCCAGTTATGCACCCACCTTATAGTAGCCCCATCTAAATTGTATTTGCCTAGTTTGTCGATAAGAATATCATGCGAGACCGTATCAAATGCCTTACTAAAGTCTAGGTATACCACATCCACAGCTTCTCCCTTATCCACAAGACTCGTTATCCTATCGAAGAAAGCTATCAGATTGGTTTGACATGATTTGTTCTTTACAAATCCATGCTGGCTGTTCCCTATCACCTTACCACCTTCCAAGTGTTTGCAGATGATTTCCTTAATTACTTGCTCCATTATCTTCCCTGGCACAGAAGTTAAACTAACTGGTCTGTAGTTTCCTGGGTTGTTTTTATTTCCCTTTTTATAGATGGGCACTATATTCGCCCTTTTCCAGTCTTCTGGAATCTCTCCCGTCTCCCATGATTTTCCAAAGATAATAGCTAGAGGCTCAGATACCTCCTCTATTAGCTCCTTGAGTATTCTAGGATGCATTTCATCAGGCCCTGGTGACTTGCAGGCATCTAACTTTTCTAAGTGATTTTTAACTTGTTCTTTTTTTATTTTATCTGCTAAACCTACCCCCTTCCCATTAGCATTCACTAGGTTAGGCATTCCTTCAGACTTCTCGGTGAAGACCGAAACAAAGAAGTCATTAAGCATCTCTGCCATTTCCAAGTTTCCTGTTACTGTTTCTCCCTCTTCACTAAGCAGTGGGCCTACCCTGTCTTTGGTCTTCCTCTTGGTTCTAATGTATTGATAAAAAGTCTTCTTGTTCCCCTTTATTCCCTTAGCTAGTTTGAGCTCATTTTGTGCCTTTGCCTTTCTAATCTTGCCCCTGCATTCCTGTGTTGTTTGCCTATATTCATCCTTTGTAATCTGTCCTAGTTTCCATTTTTTATATGACTCCTTTTTATTTTTTAGATCATGCAAGATCTCGTGGTTAAGCCAAGGTGGTCTTTTGCCACATTTTCTATCTTTCCTAACCAGCGGAATAGCTTGCTTTTGGGCCCTTAATAGTGTCCCTTTGAAAAACTGCCAACTCTCCTCAGTTGTTTTTCCCCTCAGTCTTGATTCCCATGGGACCTTACCTATCAGCTCTCTGAGCTTACCAAAATCCGCCTTCCTGAAATCCATTGTCTCTATTTTGCTGTTCTCCCTTCTACCTTTCCTTAGAATTGCAAACTCTATGATTTCATGATCACTTTCACCCAAGCTGCCTTCTACTTTCAAATTCTCAACGAGTTCCTCCCTATTTGTTAAAATCAAGTCCAGAACAGCTTCCCCTCTAGTAGCTTTTTCAACCTTCTGAAATAAAAAGTTGTCTGCAATGCAGTCCAAGAATTTGTTGGATAGTCTGTGCCCCGCTGTGTTATTTTCCCAACATATATCCGGATAGTTGAAGTCCCCCATCACCACCAAATCTTGGGCTTTGGATGATTTTGTTAGTTGTTTAAAAAAAGCCTCATCCACCTCTTCCACCTGGTTAGGTGGCCTGTAGTAGACTCCGAGTGAGGTCCCTTCCAGTCCTACACTTCTGTGATTCTCTGCTTGAGACTTGCAGCCAATTTATCCATTTTTTCATACCTCATAATAATCTGAAAGCACATCTGAAAATGAATTTTAAGTAGCTGCTGCATAGAGCTGTCTACATGTACAAGCAGCCTAGATTACTTTCCTTCCCTGATGAGCGGCCTGAACAAAACAGTTTCATTCAAGTGGTTGTTTAATCTAAGCTTAGAAAAACCTGCAAAAAGAAAGGCTACCAGCTAAACGTGCTGCCAGCTTGCTTCCAATTACAAAGACCAATCACTTTCCTCAGGTCAACTGCATCTTAGATCTCATACCAGGAACACCACTTCCATCCAGCTCCTTGCTCTGCCTAGGAGTTGGACTGAATGACCCTGCCCCAGCAGTACCATCTCTTCTGTTCTACTCCAGGTTTGCTTTACTTCCTCACAAAAAGAAAAATATTGCACCTGCTCACTGTCTAAGTGGAACTGACCCACAGGTGTAAGGAAAGCAGGACTCTGCCCCATCAAAGTGAATGCTCTTGGGGGCAGGGACTGTCTTTTTGTTCTGTGTTTGTACAGCACCTTGCACAATGAAGTACTGCTCCATGCTGAGTGCTCCTAGGCACTATGGTAATACAAATAAAAACCAATAAGAAACTGACCGTCTTTGTGTAAACTGTTTGCAGATTACTTCAGCCCTGGGGGCACGCATTATCTGGCAGAAGGCACTAAGCGAATGGCCCCATGTGCTTGGAAAGGAGAATCCCTTCAATAAACAGATTGAAGATGTTTTCAAAGATCAAGGGGGACACTGAGTTCAACATTGCCTGAGCCATGCAGCACTGTTTTTTCTTACTAGTGTCTTCCAGGCTGCAGAGAAAAGAAACAAAGCCAGCCTCTTTTGGCCAGTGCAGCAGTATAAAGAGCCAGTACCTGTATAGATGATGTAAAAGCCTTCTTTCCAAAAAGTGTTGTATCTCATCTGCAAAGCCACATACGTGAGTAACCTAGGCGTTAGCTTTGGTTATGTATAGAGTCGTGAAAATGAATCAATGGATGTTTGCCGACAGGACTATTTAACCACCTCAATTTGCAAATCCACAACAGGGCTTTCTCTGCCTCTAGTAAATTGAAGAAGCCTACTTCAGATTTCTTCGGTGATCTCCCTGGGGATGACTTCAAATGGTTAATCCAATCAAACAAAAACTCAATGATGTTGCCATAAATTGTATGTAATGGTTAGTGTGGCTGTGTCAATCTACGGTATTATTAAAACTGCTATTTGCTTATTAAAAATGTGCCAGGGATGACTATGAAACAGAATTTTGATTTGCCTGGCAGCACTAAGGCAATCTGATTGGGCAGAGGTGTTTCCCCTGTCCCCATTGATAGTAAGTAGGGTCCATCATGACAACCCTTTATGCATTTGGCGGGGGGGGGGAACTACTTTTTAAGAGTTTAAGTATATTATTTACACTATTTGTGAGTTGTCATTGACTGCCAATGACAACTCACAAATAATGTAATATACTCACAAAAATACTGGGGCCAGCCTGCAGCCTTTACTCACATGAGGAAGCTTTTAAAGCTAAGAAGGGGTCAACACAGGTTAGGACTCTATATATAAAAGTGTTGGAGGGTTGGATCCATTGGGAGCAGTGACATCACTGCTACATTTACCTGCTTGCCATCACCTGGCTTTTAAAACAAAAACAGTTACAAAGTTAGACTTTGGATAAAACAGCCCTAATGAAGAAGAGTTCATGCCCCTTATTCCATTCTTTATGCCAATCTACACATGAGCAGTGCTAGCCAGTAGGAAAAATCTGTTTAACTAAATGATATGGACTTAGTTATGCTTGTTTAAGCATTAAAGAATACAGCCTGTGTTCAGATTGTAAACTCTCTGGGGCAGGGACTGTCTTTTTGTTCAGTGCTTAGCACAATGGGGTCCTAGTCCATAACGGAGGCTCCCAGATGCTACCGCAATACAAATAGTAGGCAATATGGCCTAAGCCTGCAAGCTTCTGAGTGCACTTAACTCATATTGAAGTCAGTGTGAGGTGAGGCTGCTCAGTACTGCAGGTAAGCGGGGGTTGAGTTGTAACTACTGTGCCTGCTGCTATTAACTGAGCTGTCAAGCTGGCAGGGCACAAAGCCCAAATTGGCTGTGGGTTCTATACTTAGATTTCACCAAACCAAGTATCTAGTGTAAACTCCTCAGACACTAAACAGCCTAATGCAGGAGTCACTGACAGGCCCTTATCTAGCTTATCACCTAGGCAAGCCTGTCTTTATGCTGGATGGTCCCTTACACCAAAAATCACAGTATTACTCCTAGTCCCAAAGGACCAGTCACTTACCCCAGGTCAATTGCATCTTAAAACACTTGTAGCCACTCCTTGAATAAACTAGCTAAAGAGTTATTAACTAGGAGAAGGAAATAGTTATTTACAAGGTTAAACATTCACCAGTGATTCGCAACCTATGTACCAGTGTGGGCCGCAGGTTGAGACCTGCACCAGATGCTCTCTGGCCCGCCCAGCCCTGCACTGCCAGCGTGCCCCTTTCTCTCAGGGGCAGGCCTGCACCACACCAACCTCCAGCACAACACCCCCACCCCGATTCCCTATGCCCAGTGCCCCCGCCCAGAGACGGCTCTACAGACCCTCCCACCACCACAACTGCACAGCACCCTGCACACCACCCAGCCCCCATGGCCCAGAGCCCCAACACAGTGCCCCCACCAACCCCACTCTCCCGCACCCCACTGGGAGGTGACTGTCTGCTGGGGATCACACTGGCCCCTCAGGAGAGACGCGATCAGCCAGGTTGGCACAGGAGCAGGGCTTGCCCAGGCCAGGCTCCCTCAGGACCCACTTACCCAGCAGGGTCCCCTACCTTGAACTGCTGGGCTAGTCCCCTGCCACAGGGGGCTGCTTCGCCTTCGCTGCTGGCAGGAAAGCTCCAGCAGGACTGCATGCATTGGTGGATTAGCTGACGGGGCCCATGCCCAGGAAAAACGTGTGCCCTAACCCACTCCCCGGCAGCAGTGCCAGGGGAAGGCCAGCGCCCAAACTGTGGCTACGGCCCCGGGACTGGAGGAGCTGTCTCACTCCCGCTGCAGCCCCGGGGCCATGGCGGGGGTTGGGGGGTGGAAACAGAGCTTCTCCGGTCTCAGGGCCACAGGGGGGGTTGAGGGAGAAAAGTGAAGGATGAGAGGGGCAGAATGGGGCAGGACCGTGAGTGGAACAGGGGCAGGGGCCACAGGAGAAGGGGCAGAGTGGGTGGGGCCATGGACAGGGCTGTAGGCAGAAGGGGTGGGGAGCCCCCTCTTCCCCCACTTGCTCTGATCCAGGGACCCACAAAACTTTAATCCGCCTCTGACTGCGTGGTGCTGTCACCCTCCCGCCCACCAGACCAGAGTGGGAAACTTTGAATTTTTTTTGAGCACACAGCTGGGCCCCCAACAATGTGCTAATTGGGCCACATGCGGCCCACAGGTCGAGTACCACTGACAAACACAAATGCGTTAGTTTTAGGTTTCTAAAGGTAATAGAAGCTTCTCTAATAAGCAGTCGTGGGTGTAATAGGCTGGAGGAGGCTAAGCCTCCCCACCAGGATGCAGCACACCTCCCTTTGGCCCCACCCACACTCCATTCCCCAAAGCCCTGCTCCCACATCCCGCTCTTCACCCATGGCCCCACCCACGCTGCACCTCTTCCTGCCCCTTCTACGTCTTCCCCTCCCTCCCCTCACACCTTTTTACTCCTTGAAAGATAGGGCGGGGGGGGGGGGGGGAAGGGGAGAGAGACGGGACTGTAGGGGGATGGGGGCAGAGAGGAAGGGGCAGGGCAGCCACTCAGGGATGGTGTAAAGAGGTACAGGTGGCAGGCAGGGCACCTTGGGGGAGGATAAGAAGGGGCATGAGCAGTGGGCAGGCCTCAGGGGACGGTGGGGCGAGCAGGAATGGGGCCTGGGGCAGAGTGGGGGTGGAGCATGGGTGGGACAGGGAGTAGGGCCATGGTCCAGGCACTCATGGGTTCCCCCCCCACACTTCTAGGGAGACTCCAGCCCAGCCTCCCCAAGTGTGGGAGTCACATGCCACCCGTGTAAGCTATATAAAAGTCCCTTAAATCTAAGGGACTGCGGGCAGGGGACTGGACTCGATGACCTCTCGAGGTCCCTTCCAGTCCTAGAATCTATGAATATGAATATAATCCAGGCTAAACACAGGAGCTCTCTTTCTTATGCCTAGAAAACCTGGCCCTCAAGCAACAGCCAGCTACAGTTCCTTGGTGTTAGGGCTTTTTATTCTTCCCATACCACCTGCTTTGAGTTGCAAACTTAGCTGGTGGGAAGAAAGCAATCAAAACTACCTTTCTCCTCTGATGTTCGAGAATAGTTTGTCTGGAGTCAAGGTGCATTTCCTGTGGGACATGACCTAACACCTTCTGTTGGAAGCCAGCATTTCACTCTAATAATCTCTTTCCTGTCTCGTGATTTACACAGAAGCTTATAATGCAAACACTTAAATAGACTAATACCATTAAAAAAATTAAAATACAAGTTCCCATTTAAACCACTTTTTTCCTCAGTCCTCGTCACACCCACCGAGGTGCTACAGTCAGCAGCCCATATTCAAAGTACGTTGGAACAGATTTAGTTAAAACACAAGCAAAACTGCATGTTACAATTTACACACACACACACACACACACACACACACACACACACACACACACACAAAGTACACATGAGAATAAGTGTTTTATCACCCAGGTTTATTGACTAATACCCTGAGTGAGTTAGGCAGGACATCCAAACTCTGAGAAGACATTTCTCACATCAGCCTGTCATGGGATCTGAGCGCACCATGTATTTACAGACTAAAATTTAGAAATGCACCATTCTTTTATCCTTCCACCTATAAAGCTAAGCTCCCTTTGTACAATAAGACCTACTCAATAGATCTGTTTTCCAAAGTTTTAAAAACACTTCCATACACATGAAATTTTGGATCCAATCTCTTGCTGTTTTGCTACTAGAAGGATGGGAGTCCCTGGCTTTCTGTTGGGATAAAGAACCCATTTCTAGCTTTGGAGTTGCAAGATATCAAATATACCCATCACTGTGCAGGATGGCAACAGAAGCTTTTTAAGCTGCTCGAGTTTGGACTGCTTGCAGTTCAAAAAGAGATTGATCGTGAACAGCATGAAAATGAAGTTGTCAGAAGCTCAAAATAGAGTCCAAAGTTTTCATTTCAATAAAATTTAAATTTATATTCACATACACAGGCCTGATAAAAAAGCAGGGAGGGCAGTTTTCTGTAACTCACATCAAATTCTGAAGTACCTACATTTCATATGTCATCAGCTCCATTACCCTCAACTTGAGAGGTCTCCTTTGATGCTGCTTTGAGCATTGCTTATGTTTTGAGTGTGTCCATCACTGGTGGCCAAGAGACTTTCTTTGCAATTTTTCTGGAAGCTGTTCACTTGTGAAAGAAGATAGTCTCCAAGTTTATGCACCTAAAGTCCTCTATCCAGATAGAGCATAGACAGTGGAAGTACAAGCTTCATGCTGCCCTGTCAACATGCTTCAGTCCTGACCAGGTTGGACCACCACTAGTCTCCATACCCAACACTTGGTGTCTGATGAAGTTGCCAAGAGGGTAGAGGTCTGTAGCATGATTACTTGACCACTGAACTGGAGTGAATATATCAAACAGACCAGACAATAGTATGGTGTGGGCCAGACATCAACAATGCAGCTGGTTTTCTAATACGAGTCAGTCTTCCCCACCACTGAGCACAACCCAGTCCACCATCTGTATATGGACTAGAAGTCCTGAAATGTTATGCACTTCCTTCACAGCCACTCTTCTCCCCCTCCAATCCAAAGTTTACTTCTATGACTGCAGACAACCCATTTCTGAGAAGCTTACCTCAGTGTTTTTATTCTTTACATAAAGGGAATAAAATAAATCTTAATACATCAATCTGAAATATTTAAAGACAACAAAAAAAAGCTAGATTCAAGAGCAATAGTACAAAATGACAGGATGAAAAAGGTATGGGTGACAGAATTTAGTGTTTCAAGGGTGAAAATTTAACAGTTTATAGCAATTTAAAATACATTACTGCACTCGCAGTGGTGCTATAGTACTTTACACTAAGCCCGGTGGAAAGCTTGTGAACATTGCATATTTGGACTTTAACTGAGTAGTTCTGCCATTTTACTGATGGCCTGAAGTACAGAGAGTTTTACCTGCACTTACAGCCAACTCTATGGTATTACTTATGGCCAGAAAAGTATTAGTTGGTATATAGCAGCTTTGTTGAGTTTTATTAAAAAAAAAAAAAAAAAAAATTTAACAATATATTTTCCTGGTGTTCAAATGCGGAATAGTGAGAATTATAGTCTGTACAAATCATGAGATTCAGAAACCACAATTAGGGCAGTTTGAAACTAAATTTATAAAACCCTAGTAAAATATTCAAGACATTTTATTTCTATGAAAATGTGCAACATACCGCATACATAATTCAACTCCTGTAAACCACATAGCGTGTGCCATGCACTTGTCCATAAGAAATGGCAGACAAGATTAAGAATGTAAGAAACAGTTATGGATGTATCTGTACATTTTTTGTTCTGACCACAAGTAGTTTCCACAAGTGAAAGTTTATACTGCGCGCTGTAAAGTGCACAAAACTGGCAACTTTTCTGCCTAAGGAAGGATTACTAACAACCTCAAAGCATTGAAGTTCCTTCCTGCTTCAGCACCCTACCTAGTAAACTGTGTGTACTCTGATGAGTAGCTGTTCCCTTAAGGAAAATACAGTTAACTAGTACACTTGTGTTTTACAAGAAATTTCTGATTTCTTGTGATAAACCTAAGTCCTGATTTAGCTGTTTCAAAATAAACTGATATTTTAAGAGAACATACTAAGCTGTATAGATTTCCAAAAAGTGGAAGTTTATATTAATATTTAGCACATTCAAAGAACTTAATTGCTTCCTATCACACGCATTAATGCTAGGAAAAAAAGATCAGTTAAAATTCTAATAGAGAAATACAAATACTGCATAATATAGTCCTGTATAATGAATGGCACATACTCTTCCAGATTTAAAGCACAAAGTATAATAAGTAACCCAGAGGACCTTAGACAATCCTATATATAAAAGGATTTATAATGTAGTTTGTGTTTGTTTTCTTGTACATAAAATCTCATGGCAATTTTCCTCATAGTTTCAAGGCTTTCCAATAGGTTTATAGCATGCATCAGGCTGCCACATACGAAGGTCAACAAGAACTTGGTTGAGTTTTTGCATCCAAAGGTTACGCTCTTCTTTAGTATCAGCAGATAACCAGTTCCTATAAAAAAAAAAAAAAAAA
>NW_020698074.1:6361096-6369094 GCF_002925995.2 Terrapene triunguis | reverse complement strand
TAAGTCTGCCACACAAAACATAGCTATGCAAAGTGCTGTCAGACAAACTACAGGACACTAGTACTGCTCTCAAAATGAGAGCTGCAGTTCCTCATTCTCACAACACTGGATGTGAGCAGAATAGCAAAACAGAACTAAACAAAATGGCTCAAGATTAACCCACTCAGTGTCTTAACATAGCAGTTGATAATGGTCCTATTCAAATTCTGAAGATCAACAGCATCATCGCCTGTTAATAGCAATCCTAATACTCTGCAGAAAGGTTACAGCACTTTAAAGTACAAGAAAGTCATACGTATTCACTCACTTGGTAACACAGAGAGTGTCTTTACATTGGCTGACCAGAGTCTCTCTATCATCTTCCCTCTGAGGTCGGACAGTGATTAGCTCAAAAGTGTTGGGTCGGGCACAGAACTCTCTGTTGGCTGGTTCAATCTGACGATTAGTGCAGTTAGCTAAGTTTATCCGGCCCATAGGATGCTGAAAGTTAGTGGAAAAGTCAGGTTATAGCAAACAGGATTTGTAATGCTACATAGCACTGTTTGCCGAAAGGTATCCTATTACGTGAACCCAGAACAGATTTTCCACCCATACATGAACAGGGTTCACTTCACCCAAAAGTTGAAACAGCCACATCTGGAGTGGGAGACTAAAGATATTACAGTGGAATAAGCAAGCCCTACCCTGCCATGTACTCCATGGCTGCAGAATTCAACACTTGCTACAGAACTATGCTCCAGCATCTATTTAAATTTTCAGAGTTGAATGACATAATGGGGGAGGGGAAGGAGTCAGACAATTATTGAATGACAATTGTCAACATCACATGTCAAAATATACAAAATAAATATCCTTAAATCAAACTAAGTTCTGAAGTAGCACTTTTCTTACTTTACCTATCATCTATGGGAAAAAAGTGTGTGTGTGTGTGTGTGTGTGTGTGTGTGTGTGTGTGTGTGTGTTGAAATTGACACTTATTAACAAAAATCAAATCCTTCCAAACCTACTCATTAGTCACAAAGATAGCTTTGGAAGTATGAACCAAAACTGATGCAGTGATGGTTGCCCAAATCTATTGAAAGTCTGAAACAGTAGCATTGAGATGTAAACTGCACCATTCATTTTAGTGCACAGCATGATTAGCCACAGGATTTGGTATAAGGGAAATTAGTTTTATTACATTGTACGATCCCTGCACTGTTCCAGAGAGGCAGAGCTGTAGTTTAGGTTTGCAGATAGGGAGCCAGGAGAACAAGAAGGGTAGGGCTCACAAGCTGAGCAGATGAGCCACTTAAGGCATTTCCCTTGACACATGGAGAAGAAGGTTCTGAGCTGGACTACTGAAACAACTGTGGAGATGTTTTCTTAGGAAGGCCAACCTAAGATGACCTATTGTTTAAAGTCATCATTCACAAATTTTAATGTTACAGGAGCCATAGTTCTGGTGGGGAATGAAAGACTTTGAGATAGAGTAAGTTAACACTGCTACGGAATTTAGGGGTTCTTGCCATGGTATACATAAGACCTTGCGTTTAGGCCAACAGGAAGAACAGTGACAACAACAGTTACAACAAAAATTACATGCTGTTAATAACGTTACCTATTACCATAGCTGCCCTGCCCACAGTTATTAGAAAGAGGCAATGATACAACCTGGATGACTTGATACAAGGAAGTTTGGGAAGCAATCCCAAAGCTCCTTAGACAGCAAGGTACAGAGAACTTTCCTATCCAAGTCATCTTTCAGGCTGTAAATTAGAGTATAATCTCTCCCAGCCAGCAGGGAGGAAGAGTATATGATACATTATGGCAAAGCTGGCCAGTGTACTGTCTTCTTCTGCTAACAGGGAGATGCTAGATCTATGCATGTGGACTGGCATAGAAAGCCCAAGGGGTTCAGTGTTTGTCCCAGAAGTTTAAGAGGAAATTTGTGCTTTGACAATAAATTAATCTTTTAATGGTAAACTACCTAAGTGAGTCAGAAAACACCTTGAAGGGAGCCCTCAGGAGTTGAAAACATTTACATACACATGTAGAACCAGACTGATTTGGACCCCTCTTGGCTCCTCAATGAGAGATGAACCTTTCTGATTTGGGCCATTAGCTAAAGAGAAACTCAAACTGTCTACAAGATATGTGTTTAAGCACCACACACTCAGCCATATTAAGGAGCTGCAAAACTACACACCTCAGTTGTAACATGGTTTGGTGAATTCCATAGGCAGTAAATCATGCTATAAATACAGTTGGGCCCCTACTTTGGCAAAGCATACTGCTTTAAAATAGGCTTTATTGATGGGGTTTGTCAGGCTAAGGATGCTGTTCTTTCTGACAAACTTGTGAGGCAATCCACATATTTAAATGAAACTTGCTTATTAGAGTTGTCAGGGGATGTTACATCACCTCTTTTAAATTGAACAACAAGACACATCATCATCAGACAAGATCACTAACAGAAAAAGCTTTAAATCTTGAAAATTAAATAGAGAAAATGAGGACCTCGTGCCCCACTACCATGGAAACTGCTACCAACTTCAGGATCTGACTCTCCATTTTTGTCCTGGGTTATACAGAATCAAATTGAGAGAAGAGTTATCTTGCACACCCTACCACAAAAAGCTTTAAGAGCTTAGATTTCTAAGGACTAACTCTGCATCAGTAAAAAATGAATGCAGGATTAAGGGAAAACAGATACTGTGAAATATTGCAGATTAAGAACCCCCATATAAAGCAATATAATAGGTGGATCATAAACTACATTACCTTTCGCTTTTCATCATCTGGATATGTCCAATAAGAGATGCAGTTTCCAGAAAGTACACACCAGCGCCGATGCCAAGCCCCAAATCCACTAACATCTTCAAACATAGTCTAAAAAGAAAAATTAAGTGACCTGTGAGACTTAGACATGTTCTACACACCTAGTTTATCCTGGTTTAAACTACGTTGGTTAATCATACTGGTATAAGCACCTTTATATCGACCACTGTTGTTTGTTTGTTTGTTTTGCAGGAAGAGCGCAGGGAGCATACCGCTTTAATGATATTAGTATATTCAATTTGTGTATAGTCAAGGCTGTAGTAAATCAGAGGCTAGATCTTGCCTTTAGACACAGTAGGACAGATTTTCAAGAGTTTAGCACCCAGCATGCTGAGGTTTTGAAATCTGGCAGTGTCATGGTGTCCCTATGCATTTAGGAACCAGAGGATAGGATTGGCCACTACCAGCATTTAGAATTCACTATACATGTGACATTTCCTCCCATCCCTCCCCATAATATTAAAACATGCTTTGTCTTCTCACCATACTTAATTCTCGTATAGGGCTTTTCACAAGATCCGATTCACTGCTAAGAGCTGGCATTTGTAATGACCATGATGTGACACCAGGTTGCCTTCCACAGACCTCACATCCATTAATGTAATAAGCTTTATTGTGTGAAAAAGCTCTTGATATGCAAATTGAGCTTTTTTATTTTTTAAAAACACATCTGCAATCTAGAAGTTAATCCTATGTTTAGAGTGCTGCTACCCCCAATATTTCAAAAAACAAATAAAGTTAAGAAGTTAGTTTAAAAGATAAACTTTTTAATAAACATTTGAAATGCTTGCAATTCAGTGCTAGAATATAAAGTGTTAGCTAGAATAGTGGTTTTCAACCTGTGGTCCATGGACTTCTGGGGGTCTGCAGATTATGACTCAAATTAAGAGGTTCACATCTCCATTCAAAATTGTTTTAGGGGTCCACAAATGAAAAAAAGGTTGAAAACTACTGACCTAGGACAGACACTGGCTGAAAAGGTTCAGCAAAATGCAACTGTAAGAGTGCAATATAGGAGTAATTAAAAACATTAACCGATCAGAGTTACACAAAAATCAGAAGCTAACTTAACATACTAATATGTAGAATTTGGCCATGTTACGATAGGCTGAGTGAGGAGTCAAGTAAGCTTAAATAAGAAATTGGAGGGGAATTTGCAGATGTTACAAAACTACTGAAGATAGTTAAGTCCCAGGCAGATTGCAAAGAGTTACAAAGGAATCTCACAAAACTGGGTGACTGGGCAACAAAATGGCAGATGAAATTCAATGTTGATAAATGCAAAGTAAGGCACATTGGAAAACATAATCCCAACTATACATACAAAACGATAGGGTCTAAATTATTTGTTACCACTCAAGAAAGAGATGTTGGAGTCATTATGGATAGTTCTCTGAAAACATCCACTCAACATGCAAGGACAGTTAAAGCGAACAAATGTTGGAAATCATTAGGAAAGAGATAGATAATAAGACAGAAAATATCATATTGCCTCTATATAAATTCATGGTATGCTCACATCTTGAATATTGTGTGCAGATCTGGCTGCCCCACCTCAAAAAAGATATACTGGAATTGGAAAAGGTACAGAAAAGGGCAACAAAAATGATTAGGGGTATGGAACAGCTTCCATATGATGAGAGATTAAGACTGGGACTAGTCATCTCTTTTCCAAGCTGAAAAAAGGGGGATATGATAGAGGTCTATAAAATCATGACTGGTGTGGAGAAAGTAAATAAGAAAGTGTTATTTACTCCTTCTCATAACACAAGAACTAGGGGTCACCAAATGAAGTTAATAGGCAGCAGGTTTAAAACAAACAAAAGGAAGTATTTTTTCACACAACGCACAAACAACCTATGGAACTCCTTGCCAGAGGATGTTGTGAAGGCCAAGACTATAACAGGGTTCAAAAAAAAGAACTAGATAAGTTCATGGAGGATAGGTCCATCAATGGCTATTTAGCCAGGATGGGCAGGGATGGTGTCCCTAGCCTCTGGTTGCCCATTCCTAGCTTCTGGCAAAAAGGGATGTATCACTTGATGATTACCTGTTCTGTTCATTCCCTTTAAAGCACCTGGCATTGGCCACTGTTAGAAGACCAGATACTGGGCTAGCCTACACCCCTGTATTTCTTTAGTTTATGCAGAGCATTTACTTCTCTTGGCAAGATTGGCAGTTTTCCTGTATCACATTACACACCCTTTTCTAGGCAAGTCAGAAGGCAACACATTTCAATAGTACAGGAAGCCAGTGTAAAAGAGCCCACTCTCGAAGGCTTTTAAGAGTGTAGTGAAAACGTAAATATTATTGTTTGTGCTTAGCATAGTATAGCAATCCATTTAACTACATGAAAATAGAAGTTTAATGTTAACCCAAAAGAGGCTGTTAAGGAAAGTGGGGGCATAGATAACTAAGCATGCAATAATTTGCAGATCAAACTGATGAAGAGGATTCTAAGAGGTAGACTGTAAGCTCCAATTTTATCTATATAGAGAGGAAAGGAAGACCGACCTTGGACTAGGAATTAATCAAATTATAGTAGACACTTGTGTTTTGCAAAGGCATTTTTGCAACACATTTAGTGCCATCTGCTGGATACAAATGTAATAATGCATTTCACTAGGTTGGAATGGCAGCTACATTTAAACAACCAAGGCCAGATTGATTAAGGTTTGGTTTTACAGATGTTGATTTTAAACACTTTGTTTCTGACACAATGAGAGTAACTTGCCTGCTCTGAGCCAAAAGCTAGGAGAACATAATGAGTACATTAAAAAAGTTTTGTTTGTTCACAAAACAGAATACATTCTATTACATATGATTTGCTTTTAATAGGTCAAAAAGAGTCCAAGTTGTCAAAAAAAAGCTTCCGGTAGCCTCTAGAATCTCACCCAATATCACTGTTGTTTACTAGCCAGATTAGCTCCTTCAAAGGGAGATTAATGGAAGGGCGCAATGACAATAAAACGTCTGGGCACAACCATACAAAATAGACAATTAGAGTAAAAAAAAATAAATCAGTCTATCAAAAGGCAATATTGATACGAAGCAATTTCAACCTAAGACAACTTTGCAAATTCAATAGGCTCTGCTTTTTAGCTAGGCAAATAAAATATCTTAAACCGGTCTTACAAATTTTACTTTAAATCAAAATATATGGGTAGAGTGGAATCATTTCAACCTGAACATTTATTAAGCCTGTTTTGGTTACTGACAAGAAAATAAATGTGCTTGTTTTACTTAATGTAAGTCAGAGTGATTTAGCAAACAGTGAGCAAATTACCTACCAAAAATCCTTTTTCCTCCACAAAGGAGTCTACTTGACATTTTAGTTTTAGATGTATATGGCCTTCCAAAGGAGACAAAAAGGGAACCTGCAAAAAAAACAAAAAAACCTAACTTAGTTATTTAATTTTGATGCAGCTCAACAGCTTTGTTCCCAGTACAAACAAATCAACAACACCAAGAGATTAGCAAAGAATGGTTTTGACATCTGTCATTGGAAGAGTGGCCAGAGTGGCCCTAAATACCAGGGCCAACAGCCACTTGCTGTCAAAAGTGTTATTGATCTTCAGACTCCACTTATAAGGGCTTATCTACACAAGGAGCTATCCCTGATGAACTCCATGTCTGGATGCTCTTATCTGGAATAAGAGTGCCATATTCCAAATAAGATTAATCCATTCCCAAAGTCTGCACAGGAATAATCAGGAATAGCTACTCCACTTTAAATTCACATCCAACTTAATCTGAATTAACTTCGCAGTATAGACAAGCCCTTACTTTTCTAGGGTATGAGCAGGGATGCTATTTGTATAGCCATCTAGAAAGATTCATGTTCAAGGTTTGGCTATGTGCATGTAATCTATTGTCCTCAGTATTAGGAGGCACTTGGATGCCATCTGAACTCTCCTTTGCTTACAAATGTATTTAACCCACCCACCCATGCGCACACACCCCCACCCCCTGGTAAAAGGGGAAAACATAACCACAAGACAATATATCCACCAATAGTGTTTTTTAGCTAAACCTAAAAACCTTGATTAGAGTATTCATTACAGTTAAGCCATGAGATAATATAGGTTTTAACAGTTGTTTGTATAAACCTATTAAAACATTACCAAGCTAAACTAGGACATAAGTAGGTTTTGTGTAACTAAAGGGTAATTAGAACGCTAAGCCTTGAAACAATTCCATGCAAACATGATAGAATTTAGAAATGAATGAGTCTTCATCATCCCATATCATTAACAGGTCTCTATTTCAGGGACAGATAAATTGTTTATAAACAAGCCAACTGTTAAACCTCAAATTTTGCTTGTAGAAGCTGTTTCTGTAGGGGAAAAAAAACTTCTTGCAATAAAAGTTGAGTGGTTCACAGAATCTCTTCAGGATTGGAATGATTTGGTAACTCAGAATCTAAATGTGTTATTTTGAAACATAATATTGTGTTCACTAGTGTTTGTTTTTCATGTTACTGATGAGATCCAATGTAGCCATGCAATGTATAAAAGCAAAAAAGCCCATGCTTCCAGCAGATACACCAATATTGAAACACCAGTGTGCTCACTACTATACAAGAAGAGTCCCTTCTCCCAGAGATGACTTTATGTGTATATCAAGTGAAGAAGCATCCAACGGAACCAATGCCATCCATCACAATTGATAGAAATTTTGCCAGTGACTTCTGTGGGAACAAGATCAGGCCCTTCATATTTACTGCTTAAGGGTATGTAAAATATCAAGGGGAAAACTCCCTAAATAAGATGACATTTTAAAACATGCTTTTATCAGTAGTCAGAAATGTTAGCACTCTTTGAATTGAAAAGCTTTTAGGTAGTTGGTATGTTTAGCCCAGATATGTAAAGCACATCTGCAGAGGCAAGCGATCTGACCATTTTTAGAGTACTAGATTATCCCAGGTGAAGTGTGTGGTTTTATTCCTGCACTAGGTACTTTAAGGAACAGAGAAACCTTGGCAAATGTATCTTGAGCACCAGCAGAGAGGAGGTCTTCAGGTACCAGATCAGTTTAAAAAAGAAAGACTATTATAGTTTGGAGAGAAAAAGCACTAATGCTGGATTTTTGCTTACAACAACAGAAGTCCCATGGCTCCACAGTTTACTATTGTAGGACTCATGAATGAAATTGTTTTTAGTTATCCTGTACCATTGT
>NW_020698074.1:6314088-6361086 GCF_002925995.2 Terrapene triunguis | reverse complement strand
TCTTGACCCCTAAAACGATCCTGTGTAAGTTTGTGGGACAACATTATGTTCCAAGAGAAAGTTACTTAGATTCAATCAAACTACAGTAAAATCCACTTTAAAAGTTAGTTTAACCAAGTAGTCTGGCTCCCTTATTAAATTAGAAAGGGTCTCCATAGTGGCAAGAATAACATTTCCAGTGAGGATCATAGCTACCATCTACTTTGTAAATGATAGGAAAGTTATCAAATATAGCTGCATGGCAGCTAATGAAGGCCCTTGATCATGTGACTAACCAGTTGACACTGAGATTTATCAAGTGACTAAGAAGAGTTGGGGACTACTGCCAGCTATTGTGTGTGTGGGAGGGTTCTTTGAGACCTCCTCTTGTGTGGGAGAAACATGCTTCTCTTGACAAAGTCTCCCTCAGTGTTGAAGTTTCCTTGAATGAGAGGTAGATTTGCTGGACAACCTCAAAGAGAAAACTCTAGTCCATGATCTAGCCTGGGACTACCATTAATACTGATTGACTTGGAGCTGCTCTGTAGTTTATGAATACTGTATGCTGACATGGGTATTGGCATGTTGACTGTAGGAATACACTGTTTTTTCCTTATAGACCCTAGTAAACTAAACCAAGCAAATAGGGGGGAGGGGGAAATAAAAAATAAAAAAAGAGTTGTTCAAGATAAGTCACTTGTCCACAAATACTTGAGGGCTTAAGAGACAATGCCAGGACAGAGAGAGACCTCTTTCCCCATACACCTCAAAGTTGGGGAGAATAGTTCAGGGGAACTAGACTAAGATGCAAGCACCTGCTGAGGTGTCTGAAGTTACCTAAAAGCTTGCCAAGCAGGCTAAGATATATGTGGAGACTCTTTAACAGTAGGAGAAAAGGATTTAGAGAAAAAGGATTTAAAGAAAACAATACTTTGGCTTTTTTTAAAAAAAAAAAAAAAAAAAAAAAAAGCTATCTGATCATTATATACACCATAGAATTTGTTGGATGCTAAGTGTTTTCTGATCCCTTCTATCCTACAAGCATAACAGTTAACCTTATCCCTTTGATGGAATTGTGTGGAAAAGTGGAAGTAGGATCACTTGACAGCATTAGTTTGTAAAAAAAAAAAAAGCAGTACACAGTTTTAAATTTGGAAGCTTTGATATTAAGTAAAAGCATTGGTGGCATTTAAACAAATTTGAGTTCTAGCATGCTGGACAGACTGATACTGCAGAGATTTCTTTTTAAATGACTCAGTTGTATTATATTTCACTTGTCAATTTGCTAAGTTTATAGGAGAATCTTTGTAAGTGTCCTTCTAGAAAGATTTCAACTTCTAACTACTGCAGAAGCTTAGAGCAACAGATATGAGCAACATGCACTAGGAAAAGAGTGTCTTAAGTTTTAGTCACAAGCAAGTAAACATAGCAACCTTGTCCTGGAACATAAAGCCCAGTAGCTCTCTTTCCTTCCCTCCATAATTTATCTGGGGAAAAAAAGAAATATGCTGAATGTGACTAGGTGTGAAATGAAGTTTTTTTTTAAAAAGCAGCATAAAACTACATTTGAGTATGTTTCACTCCTCCTGCATTCAGTCTTGCATTGTAAGATATTGAGGGCAGAAGCATTTGTAACACCACCCTGGTGGTCATCTAAGCCCCCATAAGGGGAAGTATAAAGCAAATTAAAAAGCAGTTCAGTGCAGTTGAGGGGCAGGACATAGCTAAAGCTTTAAAAAAAAGTCACATGCTTGTAAGCGGTGTCAGATCTCCACTCTTCCTGTATAACAATGTGCATTTATGCTATTGAGAAACTAAATAGCTTAACATGATATTCCTAGAAGGATTTCTAGGAAATCTGTATTTCCCAGCTTGGCCCAGAAACTCATTCAAAACACTATCAGATGATCATCATGGCTTCTATAATATACTTTTCCCATCCAAATAAAGGAGAGTACTCAAACATGAAGCACTGAGCACTAAGGTAAAAAAGACACTACTTCCCCAAAAACCAGAAGACTCCAATAACCAAATCAAGTGCTTAATAATCCAAGAACAAATCCCACAAGAGACCCAAGTCAAAAATGAAAAAAAAAAAAAATGAGTTGAAGGAAGCATCAAAGGGGAACAGAATTGGCATCTGGAGCTTGTTTGCAAATCCCTAGCCTGTCATGGTCTATAAAGATAGCTTACTCCAGAAGTGAATTGCATTAAGTCCAATCCTTCTCAACCAGACTTCAGAATGACACTTCAAAGTTTATTAGAGAGTTCTTCAAGTAACAAGAGTTAACTTGCACAAATATAAAAAAAAACCCAACAACACTAGAATAGCTCTTGGCATATAGTAATAAAATTGTTTAACAGGGTCTTTACATTGTGAAGGGTCTGTTTTCTCTTTGTTATGCAGTTAGTGTTCACAAATTCTAGAATCACACACTTATGTGGAATGTAACTGTGACGAAGCCATATTTACACAAGACGAGTTCTACTGACAACAGCTCTCCAGTTTTTAAAAATCCATCATCATGAAGAACATGGATGCTAACCAAAGTTTTAATTAGTACCTGAATTAAATCTGCATAAGATAACAGATACTCCTCACTATATTTACATGGTAAGAATGTTTTTTGGTGGGTTTTTTTGTTTAAGTCAACTCCAAATGAAATTCAGTGCAGAGGAATTCAGATAATGTGTCTTCTGACAATTGATAAGTTAAGTGGCTTATTTCTCGGGTTATGTCATTTTAAGAATGGTCTATAAACAGCCAATTCTAAAAAGATCTGCATGAATGAGCTTACTTCTGATAAATTTCATTGATCTAGAACTGATACAATGCATTGGTGGCCATATGCTACTGTATCTTACATTTAGCTACAGTAACAGTGGTTCTCAGTGCCAAATATTAGATTTTTTTTTTATATTGCAAACCTGTACTTCAGTCATCTAAAAACTACAGGTGGTATTGTCTGAAAGATAAAATCATTTAAAAATTTTAAGTAGCAATATTGCCTAGAAACACTAGGCCAGGCAAAATTCCATTCTTTCATAGTAGCACACGGATATCTTTGAATTAGTAGTGAGAAATAGGTTCCATTACCTTGTCCAAAGTAAATTTGGAGTTCCCTATTGAAGACAGGGAAATCTTGTGAGATCCAACAAGTACAAAGTTACTAGTGCGCACAGCATTGGGGCCACTTGGACTGGCCATGACTGTGATGGGTTAAAAAAAATAAATAAAAAAATGTTAAGACAACATAACACATGCAAAATTATATAAGGTGTTGCTGGGCTCACACACTACAATACTAAGCAAGAGATGGAAAGAATGGAAAGGGAAGGATGGTTTTTCTGCTAGCAACTTCTCCCCTGATTCTGCATGAATGGGCTGTGCCTCCTCCCTGTGAAAGGCAGAGGCACAGGGCATTTATGCAGAGTTGGGGAGAAGCCATACAGTAGAGATGATTTCCTCAAAGATAGGAATATAGACATATGAGAAGCGCCAATGAAATGCACATTGATGATACTTTAAAATCCATTCTTATCATTGGTTCTCAGAGTTAGTCCCAACAAACAAGACTGCTACAAAATTATGTTATGCGATATTGCATCTGTTGAAAGCAACGGAGCCCAATATATGGATTAAAAAAAGAATAACCACCAAGTGTTAGTTTACTTAAACACACTTTTCCAGGTGAGAAATGGATGCTAGGTGTTAATTTTGGAGTTGTACAGTAAAATTCAGCTACTCTCAGCAATAATTTACATGTAAACCTGGGGCCAGATTCTCAACTGGTGTAAACTGACAGTTTCATGACTCTCACCAACTGAGAATTTATCTTGGGATTAAGTACAAGACAATCCTGTTGAGTGATTATTATTGCTTCTGCTACCCCGTGTTAAAGATATTCCCCTTGGTACAAGAAGTTTAGGTTTTGCTTACCTGGTGTAAGGAGGGTGCTTTTCTGGAAAGACAGAAAGATTCATTAGGGAAAGAAAATAGAGAAATCAACGGATTTTAGAAGCTTGCTTTGTGTAAATTAAGACCAGTCTTAAGTCTAAAACTGCACTTGAAATTCTAGATCTCTTAAAAATAAAGCATATGTACTAATTTTATCCTTTTTAATGTATTTAGAATGCTCAGCTAGCACATGGTTATGTGCTGAAAAGGCTTGAGAGAAAGCTAGGTAATTTCGAGTTTCAAGCAAAAGAAGATACAAGCTGTTTGAAGTGGGGAAACAATGTTGTTCAGCATGTGTGAACATGGCCTTTAGAAAAGGCAGTTTAATTTCCAGAAGTCATTAGAGTATTACACTAGTACTTACAGTAGTAATAGATGTCAATAATCTCTTTGGAGTAATAACCTATGAAAAACAAGACAGCATGAAGGCCAAGTACGTTTCAGATTGCACATTGTAGTTAAAAGCAAGTATAGTTTTAATATGTATGATAAAAATGCCATTCAAGTTTTATAGTCTAAAGCAATTCTGACTGGTGATTAATTCTTGTCCTGAGTCAGCCAGATTTGTTTTCCTATACCTAAGACCCAAGGTTGAATAATTCCACTGAAGCATGTAATAAAATACACAGACCAAGAGGCAGAAAACATATGTTTACATTTGTTGAAATGTAAAAGTATCCATTAATTGGGTCTGGACGGCAGGTGTTTTTAAAACGAATATCCAAGCCTTCCATTCATGTGCAAATCTTTGGTGCATTTAGCAACACAACTTGCATCTGTTACTCTAGTAAGTTTAGCAGTTAATTGAAATGAGAATCAAATAATGCATACTATTGTAAGTAAGTGAGTGCCTAATGTTTGTGTTCTTGTATATCGACAAGTGTCAAGTTATAACTTATCAAATGAACATAAATATATTACCTGGGGCTTTGTTTAGTTTAAAACAAAAATACATGAACAGTAATTAAGAACAAGACAAGTCCACCCTGATGGAAAAAGATAAACAACAGATAATTTGTCATCAAAAGCAGATACAGTAGACCAATCGCCAGGAGACTGGAACTAAGAAAGTTTTCTAGATGACTTGACTCCTGCAAACTTTCATTGAGCAGCACTGAAAAGTACCTACTGAATGGTCCTGGTTCTCCCTTCCCTAGACAACAGAAAAACTGCAGTTCCAGCTAACAAGTCAATGCAGTGCTTTTAAGAAGGCTGGTTCCTGGCAAACTGTGAAGCACCCCAGAAACTATAGCACACAGGAGGGAGGTGGACCCAGGATCTCAGACTCTCAGGCTTGCATCAGCTGGAAGAGGGAGAGAGAATCAGACATTCCCTGTGGCAAGTGTCAAGACACTCAAATGTTTTTAATCAGTGAGTTATGAACACAATAAAAATCCTTCAACGAGCAAAGACTGATCTTAAAAAGTAGGATCTTGGTTCAGTGATGACCATTCCTCCTCTCCCTGCTGCAACCAACTTCCTCAGCAGAAGTCAGAGCTAAGGAGTTGCAGCACTATTGGGTGCTTTGAATGGATGTACTTCACACCTCCAACCCTGGATCTGTGCAGTTGAAGATTACCACAGAGTAGGCTGGGTGCAGGAGAGAAGAGTGCACACAAGAGGTCTCAAGATCATCTTTACATGGGAAAAGAAGTGAAAACTTGAAGGGAAAGGAAAACTGAAATCCGAAGGCCAACATTTGCAGGAGCTGAGCCCAAGCAAGCCTTTTATGTCCTCTAGGAGCCTAATTTACATAGGCAGGGCGGGGGTGATGGGGGAAAGAGACTGAACCTTTTGGTTCTTTGTTTTATATTAGAGGGTTCAACCCCCCACCCCCCCCCAAAATAAATAGTTAGCCTTTTTTTTAAGCCACACAAAGTTCAGGTCTCATCTGTCCTGGAAAGTCTATAGTAATCTTTACCAATGTTTAGTCATAGAAAAACGCCACAGTTAAGGTTTCAATCTTTGTTCTATTACAGTGGTGATATACTGCCGCCCTTTCCCCAAAATACTCATTTTCAAAATACCAAAGGTTAACTCACAGAAGTTTATATTTTCCTGAGGAGGTAGAGAAGGGAAATGAGCACACTAAGAATCATTACCAAAGAGGCAAAAGTGTCTTGTACTAGATGAAAGCTTGGAAAGCATGCCACTTTGCAAAACTGCTAGAAGAGAAAAACAACGAACTTTCAGACCTGACATAGTTAAGTGCCATGTGAAGATGGCCAAGTCTCAATTCTACTCAGTTGAAGGACTCCAAATAGAAAGACATTTAGAGAGAGAGAGAGATACATTAAACAGACTGATCAAAAGAAAAGGTAAAGTGATGAAAGCTAAGGATATAGATTTTTTGTGAATGAAGAAAACTTCCTGGTAACCAAATCAGTAAGAGGAAATTGCATCTGCTTTCAATATTTTCAGAATTAAAAAACAAACAGACTGTAGCTCAGTTCTTCTCTCCTTGTTTATATTGCTTCTAGTGTACCTTCTTATTGAACTAGTGTATCAGTTCTTGCGTTTACCTTTGACTTATTTGACTTTTTCCTCTTATCAGTAGTGCCTGTGCCATCTTTCCTCTGTACCTGTAAGACAAGAAAGCATTTGAGAAATGTAGAGTGCCTGGCTCCCCCAAGTGGCCTTTTAATAAAAAGACAAGTACATACCAAATGGTAAACTTCAACATTTATTTCAAAGGCATTGGACACATCTTGCCTAAAATAAAGAGGGTAGACTACAGTTAAAAGCATTAATAATGCCAGTAATGTTTTTAAAAAGTTAGTTATCCCTCAAAACAGAATAGTTCCCAGTAACTAGTTATTCTGAAAGCAACATCTACAGTAGTCAAAAGTGTTGGGTGTGAATCTAAGATAAAATGTAATAGCAGATATTTTTTATCAGTACACCATAGCACTGCCCTTTCCAGGCAAGAATGGTGGTCCGTCAAGTCTTTTCCATCTCTACTATGAACCGGTTTTCAAGAAACAAAGCATTCCAGCACATGAAGATTAGAATATTTGAGACTGAGACTAATACATTGCTATCTTGAGATAGATTCCAGATGTCACAAGCAAAAGAAAGTGAAATACAATAGAACCTTGATTATATGATCATTTCCCCCCCAAATAGAAAAAAGATAAAGTGATGTTAAAGAACAAGTTGATATCCCTTCACATTCTGAAACCTTCAGTGCATTGGAAATCTCTTTGCAGTGGTTTGAAGTACAAGAAAGTGATGCAATGCACTGTGCTGCGATTTATGCATCAGACCTTCTTTTATTTTGAGATGTTCACGTCTATGAACTCTCAATCAGTTCCTAAGATAGGGGTTTTATGTACTACATTAGGTTATATACACTCCCTCCAAACAGTGTCCCATCTACAGCAGGACAAGAGTATGTCCAGAATGCTGATTCAGCTCTCCAGACCAAAATTTACATAGTAAAGGTAACTATTCTGAAAGGTAGTAGTCTATCACCTCAAAATAGGTTTCAGTGCCTTGCATGGCTCCTCAGTTTCCAAGGTTTAAAATTTTAGACTATATAGTCACTTTAAACAGGGTTGGCAGAATTAATTGTTATTTTATAATTTAGAAGGATAGTGACATTTAAGCATTTTTTCAGTCAATTTTCAATTTAAGGAAATTATGTGGGGGGGGGGAGAGATCGGACAATTATTTAATGACAGATGTTGAGATTCAAAAAGTTAAAGCTATATAACAATTAAAACAAATCATCAGCATCACATGTCAAAATAATATACAAAATAAATATGCTTAAATCAAACTAAATTCTCAAGCAGCATTTCTTTGTTGATTTGTGCATGAATAGTAAAGATGACATTTACCACAAAATTTATCATTCCTAGTCTACTTTTTAAAGTAGCATATATCCCATCCTAATCATCCAACTAAATTCACATTATTTGTAAAGAATGCCTTTAAGCCAGCTATTCCTCTAACATTTGACAGGTACGTAGTTAAATTTTAGTCCAAAACAGAGTTGTCGTCAGAGACGACAAAAAACAAAAATGGCCAAGTAGAATGTCAGTCATTACAGCCAGTAGAAAACTCTCTCTCAGGGAGAGTAACTAACCAGTCATTGCAGGTGTCCAAGAGATAATGACAGGAAAAAAACAATCCATTGATTAAATTGTTCTTTATGAAAAAAGGTTTGTTCCAAATATTTCTAGAAGAAAATACTCATGCCACAAGACCTCTGAATGTTTGTGGAATACAATACTCTTACAGAAAGGTTAACATTTTAAATTAGTTTAGACAAGATTCTCAGGTATGCTCTTCTTCAGAAGCCAGCTAGTTGAGTTCTGAAGCTGTTTCTTTGTACTTACAGAGTAAACGTTGTAGTAAAAGTAAGAGCGTCTCCATTTAGGGAATTTGCAGTGCTTGCTACGGGAGTTGCTACCATGTTTTCTGCTCCCGATCTCAACAATATTATGTAGTAGTAGTTAGTTGCTTCTGTAAACAGATTTGAGATGATCACTGTAAGTAGGGTCTGTGCACCCCATGGAACAAGGACCCCAAATTCTACAAAGTTAGCTTATTGCATGGCTGTAAAAATACCCTTCATTCCCACCCTCGACATTTCAGTCAAAAATACTTGATGAATTAAACAGTGATTGATTAATTCTTCTCCACTACGTTCAGGCAGTCTAGCTCTCCAGGCTTCAGCAGTTAAGATATGGTCTGGGTAGTTCATCCAGGTCTTACCATGACCTGCTACATGCCAGAGGATGGAGGGGAGCTTGTAGTCAAAATTCAGCAGTTCCTTATCTTAGCTCTACAGGCCTCTCCTGCTGCTCTGTTCTCTGAACAGACTGACTACCCAGCCTGCATACTAGCTTTCTCTGCTCCATGGCTCATTAACCCTCTCCTTTCTGCCTATATCTGTAGAACAATGAAGGAGTATATACTGTCATCCTGTTAATTCCCCTTGTGGGGAAAGATACAGAGTAAGAGGCAGCTGCAGGCATATCTGAGCAGGGCAAGGAGGCAAAACAAGAATCCTGGGTATCTGGCTGCAGCAAACAAACTACAGCAGAAGTGCTGAGTTCTGTGGCATCTTGGAAAAACACCAAGCTCCACAGCTGCATACAGTCCATAGGACCCAAAATGAGATGACTGGAACAGTTCTCTCAGAGGCATCGGTTCAGGCACTTAGACTCAGACAATGGTTTACACTGTTCACATGTGAGGTTCTCTTCAACAATAGAGGCAGAACACTTCCACCAAAAAAAATGAAAGCTGAGATTTTGAAGCACAATTATGGCAAATTCCAAATTTGTGCAATACGACGTAGGGACCTGACTGCAAATGAGATACAAAATGAAAAATGCTTTTGGCCAATTTACACAACACTGTTGACAGAATCACTAAAAAGGAAATAAAATACAGCAGCATGTTTGTAACACATGGGGATAGAAAGCAAGCATCACATCGGATACGTGTGCATCCACGCCGCCAAGATTCACGTTGGAGAACGTTAACTGAATTCACATTTTATATTTTATGATTCATTAAATGTAAAAACAGGCTGTTTAAAGATAGTTGTATATCTCAGGCAATCAATAAGAGTTACTAAACCAAATCTGGTCCTCACAATTTAGTGCTGCAAAAAGTAGTAACACATTAGAAACCACTGAAGTTTCTGGCGGTATTACATAAATCACTGACATTGGATAAAGCGTGCTGGTTAATGCAAGCTTGCAAATGGTCAGATTTAACCACCACTGGGCACAGGAATTTCAGGTTTTCAAGTGTTTGCCGCAAAAACCTTCAAAAAGTTATTAAGCAGATATGGTTTTAGTTAGTTTGGCTAGATGAAATATTGCTCCTTCAGATCCATGTTTAACAAATTCAGATCTTAACTCTTCTCAACTCATTTGATTTAGACACACCAAGCAGACAGATAGATGACTACTTTTCAGAAAGAGTATTTAATTATTTTTTAATTTGAAACGTAACTATTCCTGTTTCTCAGCAACCCTAGTTTAAACATGTACTGAGCAAATTTTTTTTTTAAATAATAAAGTCCCTCAATTCAACATCCACATTGATACAAGGCTAATACTAGATATTAGTCCAGAAATTCATACAGCAAGTTCAAACAGCACAGAAAGTAGAGAACTAAAATCCAAGATTTTTCCCAATACATCAGGGAAAACTACAGGATCAGACTTTTTTTTTTTTTTTTTAACACCAGGACTTAGAGCAGGGGTCGGCAACGTTTGGCACGTGGCTCGCCAGGGTAAGCACCCTGGCGGGCCGGGCCAGTTTAGTTACCTGCTGACGCAGCAGGTTCGGCCGATCGCGGCCCCCACTGGCCGCGGTTTGCCGTCCCGGGCCAATGGGGGCGACGGGAAGCAGCGCGAGATGTGCTGGCCGCATGCCAAACGTTGCCGATCCCTGACTTAGAGGAAGTCAGAATTTCTTGAACATTTTTAGTGAGTCACGAGGTACCTTACCTTATCAAAAGGAGGAAGCTTACTTTTACATTTCCTTGGTCTATTGATAAGAACAGCTTGAAGTTCAGAGGATTTTCACTATACTAGTTCTGGATGCATCAATTTTAGTCTCTCTTCTCTTAATTTATACTAATTAAGGACCTAATTATTCCACATAGGCAGTCAAATTAATTTGTAGGATCAGGGCCCAAATAGGCTTATTTTCTGATATTATTTGCACCTTACTGGAAGAATACAGTGCAGGCACCAGGCTAAAGAGAATCAACCTTTTCTGAAATTCAAGTTTGATGACAGGGTTTTTTTGGCACATTTTTACCAACTGCTGGGGATCACCTAAATCCGCAACTTCTGCCTATTGCAAACAGGTTTCATTCAGGATTTTCTTTGCATATGAATCATTTCCAGGCATTACCTTATCTCAAAACAACATTATTCTCTGAGAAACCACACTATGAAAGCAATCCATCCAAAGACTAGGCAGCTGGGTACCCAATAATATTGCCACTTTATTCCTGTGAGAAATCAGTGTTATAGCATTTCCTTAATACTAAATTCCTGTTTTTATTATAAAGAGGGTCTGGGAATATTTGTTCCCTGATCCTAGGAATATTTCTCCCACAACCCCAGAAAGATAAAAAGGAGAGTTGTGGTCTTAAGATGACTCAGCAGTGGCAAGTGTAGCGCAGCTAGAGCAAATCTTATGCTTCTCAAAGCCTTGATTCCAGAGTCTTTATCCCCCATCAGAGAAGTGCCTACAATAGGACAAATACCACTTCTGAAATGTGCACTAGCATCTCACAAATCCTCTACCTGATTGCTGAAATAGTAGTGAAAGTGCAAGCAGGAGAAGTTCTTCCATCAGTGCTGAATCCATGTTGCTGACCCCAGTTACAGGGAATGCGCTGACCCAAAAATGGCTCAGTTGGATGTGTTGGTGGGCTAAGAGCACTTCCAGTCAAGTTCTGTGGGATGGACAGTCAAGTTCTCCCACAATACACCATGAACCAAGCCCTAGAGCAGTTACAGCTAACTGTGGTTGTAAGAACCCTGGGATACATTCCCAGAATCAGGGTCTTGAATCATGTCTGCACAGTGCAGTATGGATGTGTTAGCATGCGTATGAGGCTCATGTAATAACACAGCATGGACACTCAAGAGAAAGCTTGGAAAGAACAATCTGCAGGCCTGGGTCACAGACTTGGGTTTACTATGCAGTGTAGACATCCCATGGATGAGCATCCACGGGACATTTATTTTGGATTTTTTAAGTCACTTACTTTAGCTTTTAAAAAATGTGTGAGAAGAGGTGATGCAATGAGAACTACAATATCCAAAATAGGCCAGAGGCCTCATTTTTTCTCCCTACTTCAAGGCAGTCAGGCTGTTTCTTGGGAGGTGCTCAGATACTAGGACAGGTGCTGCTACGAGAACTTAGAATAAAGTTTAGCTAAAACCAGGTTCGTATTAAAGTCACTACACTCTCCTTTTCAAATACCATGGCATTTGTGGGAAACACCAACAACCATAATGATTAAAATGCAAGCAATGCAGGCTAAATATATTTTCTAAAGTTACAGCTAAGCACCTTACCTGGTTTCTGAACTGTACTGCAGACAAAGTCTGCTTTCAGAGGTAGTCGCATTTCTGAAAGAGTAACAGATCCCCTGGATGGAGCAAATTCACGGGGCGTAGAAGCAGCTTTATTTTTTTTTCCCTGAGGTCCCTCATTCTTCAATTTGTTGAGCTCTTCAAGCAAAGCTTTTCTCTTTTCAGCTGTAAAGAGAGATTTAAATTGGAACAGGGGGGGAAAAAAAAAGTGTAGAGAGAGGGTGTAGCTAAGTACCCTTTGCTATCAATTCCTTTATTGGGTAAGTGTACCATTATGAAGAGTTTCTGAGAACAGAGTGCCAATATGCAAGAAGAAATTGTGCAAGAGAGTATAGTGGACTGATAGAAGGGTGTGGGGGAATGGAGGGGCAAGTGACCTTTACCCACCTAATCACTTCTTCCTTTCAGAAGAGGGATTATAACTAATCCCTAATAACCAGAGAGAACAATAGAGTGTCATCTGAACTGGATTTTCCTGGGCTTGTTAGCTTGAAACGTCAACCATTCAGAAATTGTTCTGTAATTTAAAGGATTAGTCTGACTATTAGCCATTCTTGAAGACATACTTGCAAGAAGGAGAAGTCTCTCTGCTTCAGCTTCTTCTTGTGACCCTTTTCCATGTTCCTCATCAATACAGCAGTTCAGAGCTTGGCTGGCCTGATGAATCACAGTCTGCTGCAAACTGATCTCATTATTCAGCTCCTAATATAGTCCCATAATAAAAAAAATAATAATAATAGTGAAGTTACAAAAGAATTTTACTCTTTGCACTAGTATCGAAGAAAGCCTTTAGAACAGTATTTTCTTTAAATGGTTTCTTCCAATCTGTAGAAATATAGCTAGACAAACCAACTATAAAGCTTACAGTATGAAGTTTTACTCTCACAAGGGTTGGTCTTCCCTTCCACCATTGCTGACAACAGTACAGATGTGACAAGGCAACAAGTGGGGAACCTTCAATAGAGCTGCTCACCAAAAGTTAGGAGATACATGATAGAGAGAGATACAGATGGATTTGTAGGCAAGGGAGGAAGGTCAGAAAACAGCCCGATTAAAGCTATAGTTACAATACCTGCATAAACCTGGAAATGGCAATATCGTAGATTAGTGAGAACAAGCAAGAGTGCCCAACAGAAGAGCCATGCTCTCTCCAGACTATTGGCCCACAAGTAATGGCCTCACACAACAGCCTCCATTAAATTATACAGAACCAAAATACTTAGCATGTATCAAATTACGCTACATTTGTCCAGTCTTTAATATAAGAGTCCTAAATTGGGACAAAAACCTTAATTTTGCCAGTCTACGCAACATTTATTGTCTGTGGCACATACAGAACAAAAACAAAAAAAAGAAAAAAACCACAAGAAAGCAGTAAGTGGGAGACTAGGTGGGTTTTTTTTTTTTTAAAGTTACACATACCTGCATTTTCTGTTTAATATTAACTTGATCAGAAGTTCCATTCCTTTTTACTTCTAGTTTAGAAGCAACATCTTCTTTGCGAACTATCACTTGCTTTATTGAAGGACGATCTGTTTCTTTAAATCTTTGAGATCGATAAGCATCAATGCTTTTTAAAAGAAATCAAATGTTAGAAACATTTAACATTTTAGGGTCCAGCACAGCTTTTTACATTAGCATTGATGCTTTGGCCCACATATTTTGAAGAATGCCCAAGTCAACACATTTAGATGGGAGCAATTTTATTGCAACTTCCTGTCCACAGTAAGGTTGTGGCAATATAAAGATGACTTTTTTTTTTTTTTTTTTTTAAATAAAGATGTAGAGAAGAGGCCTTTGGTGAAGGCTTAATTGCCAGCAAGGATCTTCTGGGCATTTCACATTATCAGGTCACTGCCACTGCAGGGGCCTCTGGCATTGGTGGCATCTGGTTCTCCCCTGCTCTCTACCTTTGGCACACAGTTTAATTTCCCTGAGGACTGAAATGTTTTGGTCTAACTAGAGACTTAACAGAGAGGTATCTGGGTGAATTTAATGGCCTGCAATATTAGCCTTAAACTCTATGACAATAAGAGGGCTTCATCAAGAATTCATCTATCACAGCTACATCACTGAAACAGTCTGTTGTTGGGGGCCAAAAGATTGAAGCTTTTTCAAGCCTATCTTTCCCCTCTCCAGGAGGCACCCGGTTTAATAAAGACAAATATTTCCACAGTGACTTGATTTGCATGTTTAAGGTTCAGACCAAGCCTCTGAAAATTTGTTACCTATATAGAAGGTTGTGATCTTCTGACAAGGAGCCAATACTGTCTCCAGATTCCGCTCTAGGGACCCGTGTCCTTTGGAATTTGCCAGACTTTGGACTTTCATCACTTATACTGCTGATCTCAGCAACTGACCTACTAGGAGAAACAAAAACCTGGGGAAAAGAAAAAAATTGAGTTATGCATCATAAATAACTGGCCAGTTAAATGTGGCTTATTCTGCTCCCCCCACCTTTACTTCTCTCTCCACCCTTATTTACTCTTCCCATGCATTCCTTTTGAGTAAGCAACCCCTTACCTATATTTACATTTCCATAAAAGTCAGAAGAACTATTTAAACTGTACTTTGCAAATACACTTAGGATATACAATGACAGTTTAATAGATTGTTCCTTGCCTTCCCTTTAGGTACTTTGATAGGTGGGTTGAAACTTGAACATAAAGTGAGTCTTTAAGAACACGATGCTGCCAGCTTGACATTAAGTTGAGATCCACTAGCAAAAACCACAAACCCTTAAAATATCTTAAGGGAAGATGATGAAGTATCTTATTGCAGAATTAGTTCTGTTATATTTTATTCTAAGAGACAGCACTGTATCTAGTACCAGAAACAATTTACTAGATTCTGACTGATGGCCAAGAACAAGAGTCAGCAATCCTTATGCAGGCAGCGTTCCCACTGATATTAATGGGAATTCTGGCTAAGTAAAGACTTCAGGATAGAAACATCTCCAACGAAAGGCAAGTATTTGACTAGTAATGAGATTTAAAAATAACAACTTCTTGGAAGCAGTGAGTCAAAATGTTCCTTTTCTAGTAGTACTTTTAAACCCTATATAGGGTTTGATCTTTCTTTAGCATTTTTGTTATTTAAGCAAACACCAAGCTGCAACTATCTTGTAAGCTAGAACCCAAGAGTAACATAGCAGGAAGATTTGCCAAAATGTTTGTTATGGTTCTTCCACCACTAGACAGTGATTTCACTAGATGAAAGTTTAAGGAAATCCAGGGTTCGGTATGAAATGCAGATGAAAAAAGTAGATTACATATCGTTTTGTCCCCACCACCTCTGACCTGCAAAGCCCTATGATTTCTTTAGAAAACAACTAGTAACATGAATAATCTTTCGGCTGTTCCATTTCTACAAAGTTGATTGTTATGAAGAAATGAAAGTTAAGAAGTGAAAGGAAAGCTTTATATTACTGAAATGCAGCCACTTCACACATAAAACACCAGCTGTTCAACTGCGGGGGGGTTGCAGACGGTTGCTACAATGTTGCCAGAATGATTTAGTTGACCCTCCTCCCCGCAACCACATCCACACCACCACAGAAGGGCAAGTACCAGGGGAACTGCAGCTCTTTCTAACTGACAGTCATAGGAAAAATAAAGAAGCTGCTGTGCACCTCTTTCAAGCCACAGAGCACAGTTTATCATGGATGAAGTATGCTAAAATAGAAAGGGAGAGAAAGAAAGAGATGAGGATAACTACTATTTTCCCCTTGCCTTCGCAGTATCAGCAGTAGGTACTGAGTTAAACTTTCAAGCGGACGCTGTTTGTTTCAAGGAGATCTCACAGAGCTGCTTTGGGAGTATTAAAACTAAGAAGCAAACCCAGTGAAAAAAAATTCTGCATCAGTGATTAGGTCATGGAATAAGTGGGGATAGTCAGACTGCCCAAGGCCTATGATGCTTCTCTTATGAAAAGAGGTTAAACGGGATTGCATGCTATTTTAACAAGTGTTTAGGCACAATGGATTAAATTGGAGGGATTTTGGTTAGAATGTGGAGGACCAGAATGTAAGTATTTCACTGATTTAATAGAAAAGTCTCACATTTTATTCATATTTGTTCAGGGACCACAATACAAAATACTAACGTTTGTGAAATAGCATTATTGGTGTACAGTCAAATTGTAGATCCCCGTATTTAATATCTGTTCTTACCTCTGGACTTACAACACCAACAGACTCCGCTAACGGAGTTAGCAGAGACATTGATGAAATATTCAATGAATCTTCCTGCTCATCATCACTCTCAGCTCCCAGGTTCATACTCATTTCTTTCTTTAGTTTTTCTATGTCTGGTCCATCCTCTTGAAGAACTTCATCAAAGATGTCATTTATTACCTTTGAGCTATTCATTTCATCATTCACACTCCTCTCAATTTCACATACTGCATCTGAAAAGTCAGAGATCCCAAGATTACTTATGAGCATATCCTGTAGTACATTTAAAGCACTGATCTTTATTAAAACAGAAGAGGAAGTAATTAAATAGAAGAGGCAGTAATATTTTCCAAGTAGTTCTGTACTGGCTTATTTCTATAACTACATGAAATATTGGCACTTGAAATCAGTTAAAGATGCACTTAGCAAACAAATCCCAACTTTGAATTGAGGTCTTAAAATTAAATGAGTGTTTCATCACTGTAGGACCAGTTATTTTTTCATTGCAATAAGTTCACACATCAGCCTTCTTATGTTCCTTTGAAGCCTGAATATCACAATATATTTCTATTTTCCAATTATGATAAAATAATTAAAGAAACCCAGGAATGTTCATATGAATTTGATCTCAAATATATGCTTTGATAGCAAAAGACACTTGCTGAACTAGAAGCCCACTTAATTTGCGGGAAATTAATGTTTTGTTGGACAAAATAATAGTGATAAAGCTCATTTAGGACTAGCAAATGAAGTGTTACAAACCATTCTCTTTCTCTGTAAATTGTTCAAGCTTTGAGACAGATACTACTTTTAGTGGATTCTTTAGCAACGTGGTCTTCAGAGGACTGCGTTTTTCAGTCTCTCCACATTTTGAAGTGTCTGGGAAGTTAAAAAAAAAAGAGTAAGGTAAAGTTACTGCAGGTATGGTCAGAACTATCCACTGTGTCTGATTTCTAATTCTTAAAAAGTCCATAAACCTACAAGTGGAAGAAAAAAATAATCGACAAAATAGTACTTTAAGTTTGTTTTTAAAATTTTAATCTGAAATATCTTGAACCTCATGGAACACTGGGGAAGACTCCTTCCCCCACTTCATGAATGGAGAGACGCTTGGATGGGAACAGAACTGACAGACTGCCACTCTGCTCCGAAGGAAGACATAGGAGCCACCGCACTACAAAGAAACTAGGGCAGAAGATCCAAATAGCTGTGTTTGGGCATGCAGAGCCAGCCCAGCATCTCTACGCACAAGGGTGGTAAGGGGGACTCTATCCCTTTTTCCTCTATGGGACAAGGCACCTAGGTTCCCATTCCCTGACTGTTAAGTATTTGGTGGAGTGTCCTATAAGCCTCCCAGACTCTGCCAGATTCTGGGAGCCCTCTGTTGCTGCTCCTCCTCCTCCCCTATGGTGATAGACACTTGGCTGCTTCACGATGCCTATCACATTGAAGGAAAGGGGATGCTTCTCAGAAGTCAGGAAGGAAGGCTTACACCCAATTGGGTTGCGCCCCAGTTTTATTATTCCAGTATGGGTAGTTACAGCGCTCACACATACTGTCTCCACTCCCTACATACACAAATGTCAGATTAATATTTTACTGTCAGTTTTTGTGATTTTAGTTCACATCTGCCTGTATCAGAAATGCCATTATCTGTTGACAGTCCGTTAAAGAAGCCTAGGACTGGAAGTGCAATGATGTTACATGTCAGGATCAAGATGCATTGGCAGCACATGGGGAAGTGGTATGCCTATACACTATGCCCAGTTCTAACCAGTGCTGAGAGTCCCAAACGTTCATAACAAAGTATGAACACAAAAACGCTTTACACCAATATTAATCATATCAACTCAAGAAGGATTGTTCTCACCTGAAGATTCTGAGGGGAGAGATTTTACTGGTATCTCAGATCCTGTGGTCTTTTCTGCTGCTACAAGCGAAGTAGCATCTGAACTAGCGAGCTGTTTTGAACTAGCTTGAGCTTGGCTTTCCTGAATAAGAAAAAAAATTACATTAAAATGTCAGTCTCAGAATGTACTCTAACTTGTGGCTTGTAAAACTAAATGAACTAGTTGATATTTGAACATTCGTGGCACAACCTTATTACTTACGCAAAACAAATTTTATAAAAATATCAGTCTTATTTTGAAAGACTAGAAAATGAAAGTTACAGCTATGAGGCTCCTACTCAGATGCAATGACCCAGCAAGTCAGATTCCATGGAGAGAAGTATTTTACTTTTTAAAAAAAGTATATATCCAGAAGGGCAAATTTTTAACATCGCAAAATAGCACCTACCTTGAAGATGAGGCAAACCTACTGTTGAGATACTATTAGAATTTAAGTAATAAATAAGTGAAAGTGAAGACTGAATATTTTCTTTAAAATATTGGCAGAGATAATATACTCAAGAGTGCATACACTTTAAGTTGTTTCTTTCAATTACTTTAAAAATGTTTACGATTCTGTAGCATGTAAGAAAGTGCTAAATCCAAAGCATATCATCAGAAAGTTGGTAAACTCATACTATCTTTTCCCCTTCCCTTTAAACAAACTGTTATGGTTCTTGGAGAGAAAGGAAAGGAGAGGTACTCTAGTAATGATTATATAAACTACTTGGAATAAAAAGTCTTTTACAGGCCTATACATGCTTGTCCCCAAGCAAAGATTAATATAGATTATTGTACATTTACATGCTTATCCATGTGTTCTGGGTTCTCTGATAATTTATAGATGGGCACGTCAAAAATACACTCTGACATATATTACCATTTTAATTTCTGGATGTTTGCTTTTTGAATTTTCACCTCTCTCAGCACTCCACAGACTGCCCTTGTCAAACCGGCCACGAATACAAGCAAGTTCTTTTTCACGTTCCTAAGCATGAGAGAAATATATGTTATACAAGAACATACTGTAGGCTGTAGCTATATGTTAGAAACGGTTTTTGCTGTTGTTTTTTAATCCCTAGGCAGTTTTAGAGAATTAAGAAACATTCCTGAAGATTATAAGTAAGCTATTAAAATTTAGCAAATCATACCTGCTTGAGCTGTTGTGCTAGACTGGCAGTGGAGGACGTTTCATTCTGCTTGAAAAGTCTTTCCTGGATTGTCTTTGTGTTTGGGGTAATAATGGGTGTTCTGTACCCAGTAGTAGTTGTAGCAGGACTTTGAGTGCTATGCTCTTGAAGCCGTTCTCCAAAACGTTCCAGAAAGGGTTTGATTCCTGATCCCCCTACAAAAACAATGGTTTTAGCTTTGTAAGAGTCATACACTTTTAACAATTTTTAGACCATAGACACAATTAGTTGCTTTCTTGTAAGGCCTTCAATGTTTTGCATACCTTACTCCACTATCTTTTGAACATGCTCAGCATGTAATTGTTGCTCTTTCTCCAAACAGAAGACAAATGGACATTACAGCAGCGCAAATCAAAGTTTAGAGTGAGAGATGCCTCTCAATGCAAAGGTCCATCAACTGATGGTTAAAATGGCTTGGTTCCTCACCTACTCTCTCCAGAACCAGATCTCACTTACAAGTCAGTACAAAGTGGCTGAGAAATACAAGGTGGAGAAGCTGCTTGGCATTTACCTTACTTTAAAATAACATTATTGAGTATAATAGCATAGATTTGTCTTCTACTCTAAGCGAGTCTTGGAAAGAGAAACTTAGTGAAGCAAAACTGTAGAGCTTAAAAAAAAAAAAAAAAAAGAAAAAAAAAAAAAGTTCAGTTTGCCAATCCAGCTCAGTTCTTTGTAAAGTTGATCAGCTAGGTACAAGAGACTGTTTGATTACTTTCAAGTAGTCTTCCCTAATCTTCTAGTGTCACATCATTAAGAGTCACTAGAAGTGCTCTCATAAAAATCCAAACATCACACACATATCTTTAGAAACTGAGAAATGGATGGAAGTTTCATGCTGTAACTCCTGTGTAAGGTATCAACCGAACACCTCTTTGGTCCATATGCTGCAAGAACCTATAGGATTTAATAATTTGCAAATCACTTTAAATGCACCAAGTTGGCTAGTGTGACATATCACAACCACACGGAGTATCTTTGGAGAGTATTGTATAACCGTCATAAAGTTAATATGTATAGATGCAGGCCAGGGATTATGTTCTACTCCATAGTGGACGGTTTACTGCAGCTCATCCAAGGACTAGAAACAGTGGGGATAATTCTTGCAGTAACTGGGACTATAAACAATTCCAGAAAAGTACCATCACTTGGGGTGGTTTGCATATACTGGTTCAGGACTGTCTCCTGTGTCTTTTGAGCCTAAGAAAGAACTTGGGGTATAAAAAAGGCCAGCTTGAACCAATTCAATTAATTATGATCCCAACGGTCAAAGGTGCTGTAAGCCTTTGCAGTGGTTCCTACCCAGAGTGGATCCCTACCCAGAGTGACAACTGCTAGAGGCCTGAAAGAGCAGAGTATTCCTTCAGCAGACCACGGAGAGGGTTCAAAAACACCAAAATTGCGACACCTGGTTTTAAAGGGATTGAAATATTCTTTATGTATAAAGAAGTTAGTTCAGAGTTTAAAATGGTTCCAGTTCTCTTAAATTATTACTAGGATGCTTGATTAGAATTCTATTAGTAAAAAGTTAGAAGAAATTCTAATCCATAATTCAGAATATGAACAGCTAACCATTACATGGTATTGTGGAAGCAGAGATTCTCCGACACTATAGACCAGCATTAGCTAAAAGGTAGTTTTAGACCTCAAGGAAAAAAGATTAGTACAGTTTGTTGGAAACATTTACGATAAGTTAAATTTAAAACTGAAGGTAATGGTTAAAAAGCAATTATATCACTCATTGCTTTAAAAAACACAGGTCACTTACCTGGTGTTGTAGGCTTATCCTTATGTTCAGGTTGCACATGTGTTCTTTTGATTGGCTCTTCTTTGGACTGAACTGGCTGGGATGAGATTGGTTTTATTGTTGGCTTAAGTTCCTCTGTTTTCTGGGGGCTGCAGGGCTTCTTTTTTAATAGTTGTGGTACCTCAGGTTCCTTAGGACTGGGATTGGTTACTCTAGAGGATTTTGCTAAGTAATTTGGTCCCTAAAGAGAAAAAGAAATATACATTTGGCTATGATCTTAATTAAATGGGAAGACCACACATTCTTCACTCACCCAGAAAAGGCTAGATTAAGAAATATTGCATATAGCACTGTTTGAAATCTGAACACTCTTATTTCCCAAGAGAACAATAGAAAAGACAGAACAAGTTACATGATGCCTTTAAATCCAATATATCAGTTTTTCAATATTTGATTACATAATTTGCCACCTGTTAGACTAATATTAAAGAATATGTGTAGCCTTAATTCTAAATTCAGTGGAACACTAAGTTCATGAATGGGATAATTTTCATAACAGATGCTACTACTTTCAGATGTCTGACTTGCATTTTATAAAAATGTTTACATTTACAGTTGAGAGTTACAATTAACCACGTGAACAATTGATTTCTAGAAGCCAGACCCTCATAATTCCTGCCTGTCAAATGTACTCAGGGAGCATGCCACTCTTACAAATCCCCATTGGTGACTAAAAAGGAGTGCAATTCACATACATTTGGAAGCCATTGCTCCCCTCTCTTGCTCATATGGTCCATCTTAATTTTTGCAATGAAAAGAGAAGCAGCTTATGATACCTTTTAAGTGTCAGATGATCAATGGTATTAAGATTGAAGTGAAAAGCAAGAAATAATTAAGGTTACTCATTTTAAAACGGTCATGATCATTTGCCACTAACATTCTGATTAGACATGTACGGGTAACATCCATCCCACAAAAGAGACATCAGGTTAGTTGTTAAATTTGATCACTCACCAATATCTTAGAGGTTGCTGGTTTATTTACAGATTCCTCAATAGCCCTTTGAGAACAGAATGCAGCTTCCTGCTTTCCACTGCCGCTATTGATTCGAGCAGATGCTTCACTTGTAGTGGACAATTTGGATAAACAAGTAGTGCCAGGCTGTTCTTGTGTATTGTTTTGCTTTGCAGATGGATGACTTAGATCATTTTCCCAGGAACCAATTGTAGCAGCAAGGTTAGCTAAACGGCCTTTTCTCCCAACTGGGGTGTCACTTGCAAGAGTTGGCTGTTTGGGTGGGGAAACAGCCTGTTCTTTTGACAGGAGAGGAGATAGGGGAGAACTTTCAGATGGATCTGAAAATTAAGACAGGTAGTTAAGAGCTACACGCACTTTTTGAAACATAAGACACTAGAAAGAGTCAACCTTTTGTAAAAATAAAGTTCCTATGCAACTCAATTACAATTGTTGTTAAGTTAGGTTATTTTGCAAAGACAATGGCAGATTATTTCACTAGAACCCAAGAAATGTTAAATGTCTAAAAACGGATTACACCAAGTTAACAATTATGTAAAAATCAGAGGGGTTTGGCAGAGTGTACAGAAGGTGTATTCTCAATGATTTCCCATTTTTTGGGCACCCATTTCTTTTCCCACAGTATTCATTTTACAAAAAAATATAAAAGTCAGAAATTTAAAGAAATCCTGTATCAGAAACAGTCACTGAGGAAAAAAAAAATTCTCCAGTGCTTGCTTACTATCACGACAAATAGTTTAATTTTTAAATTATATGAAGTGGGACATACCATTATCATCCCAGTAACGTCGCTGTTGTGCCAGTTTCTGCATACGTGTTTTGACTGTAAGGGCTACAGGTACTTCAGATTTCAAGTTCTGCTCTTCCTTCTCAACAAGCAGTGGAACAGGCTGACCTGAGGGAGCCCTGTTATTTGCAGTTGCTTGTGGCTGTGCAGTCATCTCAGGAGGAAGATGTTTCATGGAAGTTGAATTAACTGGCTGTCTATTCTCTGAACTAGAAACGGGAACCTCCATGCTGTCAGAACAGAGCCTTTTTGATGGGGATGGCTTTGTACTAGGTTTCGCTGTAAAAGTTAAAAGTATTTGAACCAGTCACTTATCAGCCATCATCTTCACAGCCTGCAATTAAAAGCACTGAACATGCTCCATCTTTCTGAAATAGCTTTTTAATTTTTAAGCCCTCCACTATGTCTTATGCAAGAGTTCCTTTTAAAAAAAAAGGGGGGGGGGAGAGAGGAGAATAGTTGCCCCGTCTTTATGTCCATCATCAAATCTTGATTGTCCCTTTAAACTCTGCATTCCCCAATGTGTTTCAGTATTACGAGCTAAGGAGAGTGACTTTCATAGCAGTGATTTGTTTAAACTATTAAGTGAGCACTAAATTGAAGTTAGTCAGTCACCTGCAAGACATTTGCCACCAGTTTATTGGCTAGTCACATTTTGGACCTAATTAAAAAGGCAGGCAATAGCATCCCTTACTGCTGAGTTTAGAAAGAAGAGGGTTAAATTTTGGTGCTAAAAGGTAGTATTTTTTTAGTCAAAGCAGTATGTGTCAAAAGAAATAAATGGGAGTTTTCACACAGAAACAGTGAGCCATGTGATTTTTCAAGAGGTTTTTTATTTCTGTACTATGCCTATGCAAGATACCTTCTTCACTGGGCAAAGGTGACTGGTTACTAGTTTCTGACAAAGGTTCTCTAGTTCTCTTTGTCTGCAGCGTGGGCCTCATTCCTGCTGTGGGTCGCTCAGCCATTTTCTTCTGCAAGTTCTCTCGCCTGGCACGGGTTCGTTCAAGAAGTTTCTAAATATTTAGAAAGGCACAGATTGTTACATACTTCAGTATTCTAGTGGAAACACATGTTACGAATAAAGTATAAATTACTGAAACACTGAATTTTTACAGTAAATTCTCAGTTACATGTTTCTAACATCCTACGCCAGAGGTCCCCAAACTGTCAGGCACGCCCCCCTAGGAGGGCACAGAGGAACATTCAGGGAGTGTGACAGGGCCCCATGGAGGGTGTGGAGAGAATGCCACCCAGCCCCACTACGCTCCCAGCTCTGCTCTGGCCACAGCCACAGCTCCCGACACCGCCCCCAGCCTCAGCCCCTGACTGCGGCCTGGCCACGGCTCCAGTCAGCCCCAGCCCTGCCCCCAGCTCCATTTCTGGCCCCAGACCCATCCCCAGCTATGGCCATAGCCCCCTTACCCCTCTCTGCGGTATCTCCCCCCTCCCCAGGATCCACAGACAGGTGTGGGGAGGAGATATGGACAGGGGTATGGGGGGGTACGACACTGAAAAGTTTGGGGACCACTGTCCTACGCAAAAGATTCCCACTATGGAAACAAAAGATTGTACATCTTTCAGATGTTGCAAGCTTACTAATTACACTATCCTTCTAAATAAAGAAATTCATAAGTAATGACAGTGACTAATAGTGAATTAGTGACAATTGACTTCTAAACTACCAGGTGACAGTAGCATTGCTAAAAACAGTCAACTTTTTGGTTACTAGTTTGGGTTTCTTTTAAACCAAGTTGCCAAAATTGGCGTACACGGCAGCTACATTGCAGATGTGCATTCTCTACATCAACCCTTCTAGCTGACTGAGGTGCACCATTAACAGATTCTGAAGTGAGCGTGACCAAAGGGATGTAGGGATTAGAGAAATGAAAGAAGAGCATTTTGAAGATGTCATGGATGCAGAGGATGCCATTAAGAAGAAGAGATCTGTACTTGCATGTTTAGACGGTAAAAAACAAAAACACACCATCACAATATTTATCTTTATACTGACATAAGTATTCCATTTAAAAGAGGAAAGATTTAAACAAAGATATATCAGTTATGTCCCCAAATATATGGGATATTTCTTCTGATCCACTGATCTAATTGTTATAGTTCACATACCATTTGGGGCGCACTGACCTACTCCATTACATATAAATCACTTCAATGAAAGTTTAGAACAGTGTTTCTCAAACTGGGTCTCTTTTACGGCCTGCTGCCATTAAAGGTTTTCCCTTCTAGTGAGAGAATGGTATGGTAGATCTCAAACCAATGAAGGCTACACTCAGAAAGACCTCAAGACTTCTGGAATATGCTGCTCAAACAGTTTCACTTTTGTTTCTGCTGCCTGTCCCTCCCTTCTCACATTTATCTCCAGACTTCTTCTCCTTGTCCAGATCTATTCCACCCCCAACAATCTTCTATTCATTGAATTTTTTGAAACTTTGCACTTTTAGAGAGAGGTAAGGGATTGACTGTGTACACAAATCTGCAGAGGGACAATAGGGTTGAGGTCTGTTATTTCTCACCTCTATATATTATTTATTTATTTAAAAATATTTTTGCTGTTAACGAGCATGTTATCTTTGGAGACTCAAATCCACAGTTTGAGAACTGCAAAACTAAGCATCTCTGATGGTATCATCTATACTGAGTCCTATTGGGTAGATAGAAAGATTAACCTAAATAATCTATTCAGAAGCCCCTGGAACCCCATAAAATTGGGTCCCTAATCCATGAACTATTGGAACTCATTTACAAAACTTTTCTTAAACATTACATGAATATATTGTCACATACTACAGAATTAGAATTTATAATCCCTATTCCATGATGAGCTATCTTTGAGCTATAGTTTTAATTAAGATATATTATCTTTAGACAGGTTTTTCCCTCAAAAAAGCATTTTCTCAAAAAAATCCTATTTAAAAAAATTCTGATTTAAATTAAAAAATCCGATTTTTTTTTTTTTTAAATCATTGATTTTTATCCACCCTGATAGTCAACCTGGAACTCGTTGCCAGGGCATGCTGTGAAGCCAAAAGTATAATTGGGGTCAAAAGAAGAATTAGATAAGTTCATGGAGGATATGTCCATCAATGACTATTAGCCAAGATGGTCAGGGATGCAATCCCATGGTCAGGGTGTCCCCACGCCTCTGACTGCCAGACTGGGTGAGAGGGATTGGAGCACTTGATAATTGCCCTGTTTTCTGTTCATTCCCTTTGAAGCATCTGGCATTGGCCAATATCAGAAGACAGGATACTGGGCTATATGGACCATTGGTTTGACACAGTATGGCCATTCTTATGTTCTTGTTGTATTACTATTGGAATGTCAATCTCAGCAGTTCTGCGTGAAAGCAAAACGCTGACTCTAAATTTCTGTAACTAACAAAGGAGGACTGGAAAACTACATGAAGCCAGGAGTGCCTGTACTGACAAATTGCATGTCAGTTTTGGACTCCACCCTGTTCCCTTGCTCTACCCACAAAAAAAAAAAAGTGAAGTGCACAGGGAACCATGCATGTGTGAGAAAGTTTTCAGATGCAGAGACTAAGTAATAAATATGCAGCAAAGGAATAGTTAAATAGCATGTGTAAGGTGGGACACGCAGAGTTATTCAAATACACATCCACATTCCATTCTGTTCCGTTAGCCCAGTTTGAGCTAAGTTTCAGTTGCTGCAGCTAGGATGTCATTTAAAAAGAATGTGCAGCTCCATTGTTGAACTCAAACTTTTACTGGTTTGCAGCATGCTCAAATTTTCCAAGTAATAGTCATAACTCAAATTCTGCTCTTACACACTTGATGAATAAGCCACACTTTGAAGTGACCGTTAGAATTAGTTTTGAAGCCCACTGGCATTTTGGGGAGGAAAAAGGAGGGGAGAGGGAAAGAAGAGAGTCTTACCGTGTTGTGTAAGGGTTTTGCTAAGGGCTAGAAGTTTAATTAGAATGTTCGCAGTTTTTAGTACTTGCCATAAAAACATACTTCCTAAATATATAACAAACTAAATGTATACACAGTCCATGCATGATCTATTATCATTTCTTAAAGGTGCATACAAGCGTAGGGCTCCAAGTTATCCTACTTCTCACCTACACAGCTAAACATTGTTAAGGGCGTGTCTACACTTAGAGTACTGCATAGGCGTAACCGCGCCACTGTAGCACTTTAATGAAGACACTCTATGCCCATGGGAGAGAGGTGGTAGCTATGTCGGCAGGAGCAGCTCTCCTGCCAACATAGCACTATCTACACAGGGGGTTAGGTTGGCATAACCGTGTCGCTCAGGGGTATGGATTTTTCACACCCCTGAGTGACGTAGTTATATTGAGATAGGTCTGTAGTGTAGATGAGACATAGTGATAAATTGTTAGCTGACATTCAGAAGTCAAGATCGTGTTAGTTTTTGTATCTAAGGCTATGTCTACACTGTACTTTCGTCAGTAAAACTTTTGTCGGTCAGTAGTGTGGGGGAAAAACAAAACAAAAAAACACTCCGGCCAACAAAAGTTTTACTGATGAAAAGCGCTAGCGTGGACAGCGATTTGTCAGCAGGAGACACTCTCCTGCCAACAAACCTACCCTCATTGGGGGTGGTTTTATTTTGTCAGCAGGAGAGTTATCTCCTGCCAACAAAAAGCAGCTACACTGCGTACCTTACAGTAGCACAGCTATGCCGCTGTAAGGTATGCAGTGTAGACATAGCCTAATATCAAGAGATATATTATTATACAACTAATGAATCTAAAATATTAAACAGATGGTGCTTGGTATTTAATTTTAGTTCAAGGAAAGTAGTGTTAGGCTTGAAGGCTGACCAATACTAGCATATCATACTCCTTTCCAGAAATAAAATAATCAGTTCCTCCAAAAAGTTGTTATTTGAAGGACACTTCTCTCTTGAAGCACTGGAGAGAGATACCCGTTAGTATTGTGAAATATTTGAATAAAGTTTACTCTAAGGAACAACCTAACAGCTCCAGATTGTACTTCTCAAAATTCAATTATGTACAAGGTTGTGTGCATATTGGAATACTTCCCAGCATGCAAAACAATTTTAAACTCAGTTCAGTAGTTTGGACTTGAAAAGAAATTTAAGACAAGTCTCATCAGGTCACCCGCTACCAATTAAGGAAGCAATGTTAAGTTGTTTATATATAACAAACGTTACATACATAGAGAGACTAGATGGACTCAGTTTTAACATAAACTAAAGGCACAACTACTGTTTCTGCTCCAATTTAATTAAATGAGTGCTACCTCTTTGTGCAGGCTCTCTTCAATCATTTAAATTAAATCACTGTAAAATATTCAGATACTCTTCAAATATTTTAAGAGTGTATTGGGGGGGTTGCGATAATTTAACTAAAATCAATATAGAATTAGCTTTTAAACTTCAGTTACATCAGTGCACAAACTGTTTAGACCAGTCTCAGTTAAGATTTTAAATTTTATCATAGAAGAAAATCTGATAATCTGCATTCATTTTGAATTTATATATAATTGATAAGAGTGTCAAATGTTTTGGGTTAAAAAAGGGTAAATTGGACTTTTTGAGGCCATTAGAGTTCAGTACAACATATTAACAACCTGCACAAGTCAGCTCCACATTGGTACCTCGGTGTCATCTCTTTGGAGTTAGGAGAACAATTCTTCAGATGTTTTATTTTCTGTAAGTAGCACGTTTAGATCAATTGCAGCCACCTCACTCAGTTGACCTTGACTTCACGTTTTGTATTTAGAAGCCACACATCACCTAAGCGCAGCCACGTCTAACAATCATCTTAGAAGCAGCAGCCGCCGCCCTGACCATATGATAAAGTCAGGAAAGGGAGAAACTCCACAAGGGTGGCTACATCTGCCAGAGGCGCTACGTGGGAGTGCCCTGCCCTATGGCCTCTAGTCTCTCCCGTGCTACAAGCGAGAAGCCCGTCGCACCCCCCTACACACGGGACGGGACGGGACGGGGCGGGAGGCAGACACCGCAGCGCCGCTGAGACAGACACGTTTTTACAGGCTGTATAACGCGAACCATCAGGCAGCCAAGCGCGCAAGAAATGACACTTCAGCAGCAGCAGCAGCAGGGGCGGAACCTTATTGTGCTTTGCCGGCTTTGATGCTGGAGCTGGGGGTGGGGGGTCTCATCTCCACCGGGAGCCCCCCGCATCCCCAGACACTGCTAAGCCCCCCCAAACAGGGCACCTCGCAGCCCAGGAGCGTGTTGAAGGAGCAACGGTTTGGACTGGGGGCGGGGAAGAAGGGTCAGAATCGATTCACACCGAGCTCGCGGGCAGCAGCGACCCCCCTCCGCCCCGATCCCCCACGGGGTCCGACATCCCAGCGCCCCGATCCCCCCCTCCCTGCCCACGGGGTCCGACATCCCAGCGCCCCGATCCCCCCTCCCTGCCCGCGACCCCGAGGGCCGTTCCAACCCGGTTTGCTCGCTGTGGGGGAGGGGACCGGCTGCTCACCTCGGTGAAGGGGTCCATTGCTGCTGCCGGGCGCCCCCCGCTCCGTCCCTTCTCGCGCTGCTCCGGGAGTGGCTAAACCACCACCCCAAACCGCTCTTCGGATTTTGAATTTCAGCGCCCGCCTCCACTGCGCACGCGCCACGTGAGACACTTCCACCCTAAGGCCAGCCTGCGCGGTCACGTGATAGCCGGGCTCGGGCAGGGAAGGGAACCAACCACCCCAGGCTCCCTCTTGCGCATGTGCACTCAGAAGTCTCAGCGCAACCTAACCCACCGATTGAATCCCGATCCTCATTGCTTGTGCAGGCGGGAAAGGGGCGGGATAAAAGCTGTGACATGGGCACTGGCCGTTCGGCGGGCAATGAGCGCGCCCATTCACCGTAGGGGCAAAGGGGAGCCGAAAGAAGTGCAAGGGAGAGTTGCCAACTGTTTAATCATACAAACCCCCTTGCTCCGCCCCTTCTCCGAGGCCCTGCCCCAATCACTCCATCCGCCTCCCTCCCTGTCCCCCACCCTCACTCACTGTCTTTCACCGGGCTAGGGCAGGGGTGTGGGCTCTGGGCTGGGGCCAAGGGGTTTGAAGTACGGGAGGGGGCTCCAGGCTGAGCCTGGGGCAGGGAGTTGGGGTGCGGGAAGGGGGTGCAAGGTACAAGCTCTGGGAGGGAGTTTGTGTGCTGGAGGGGGCAGGGGGTGGGGGGCAGGGGAGTGGGGTGCAGGTGCTGGGAGGGAGTTTGGTTGCAGGAGGGGGTGCAAGGTACAAGCTCTGGGAGGGAGTTTGTGTGCTGGAGGGGGCTGGGGCAGGGGTTGGGGTGCAGGGGAGTGGGGTGCAGGTGCTGGGAGGGAGTTTGGTTGCAGGAGGGGGTGCAAGGTGCAAGCTCTGGGAGGAAGTTTGTGTGCTGGAGGGGGCTCGAGGAAGGGTGAGGGGACTGGGGTGCGGGAGGGAATGTGGGGTGCAGGCTGCGGCCGGGAGGCGCTTACTTTGGGCAGCTACTGGTCGGCGGCACAGCAGGGCTCAGACAGGCTCTGTGGCTGCCCTGGCCCTGCGCCGCTCCCGAAAGCGGCCGGCACATCCCTGCGGCCCCTGGAATCAGGGGGGGGGAGGGAGGATAATGGGGGGAGGGCTCTGCGCGCTGCCCCTGCCTGCAGGCACCACCCCCACAGCTCCCATTGGCCACAGTTCACAGCCAATGGGAGCTGCGGAGTCGGCGCTCGGGGCACAAGCAGCACATGGAGATCCCTCAGTGGCCACAGGTACATGCCGGCCACTTCCGGGAGCAGCATGGGGCCAGGGCAGGCAGGAAGCCTGCCTTAGCCCCGCTTAGGACTTTTAGCGGCCTAACATATCTCAGATTGGCTTCCGAAGCCTCCAGGAGACTCCTGATGAAACCGGGAGGGTTGGCAACCCTGGCCCTGACCCGTGCCCTCCTCCTGTCCTGTCTAGTGGTTCAGCTTACAGCAGCGTTCTGCCGAAGAAAGCACAGCAGCTTGGCATCACCACCCTGATAGGTTGCATGGACTCTTCTCTCTCAGAGCAATTGTTTCAGGCTCTCTGCAGACTCAGGCCGCTAGTGCTGCTGCGCTTACACACACTTCATGTTTTCAAATTTTTCTTCACACCCACAAGAGCTGTTACTACACTAAAAAAGCTGAGATTTTGAAATACACAGACAATAATGCCCAGGCTTTATTCCAGCTCTGCTGCCATCTTTCCCCATAAATCACGCACAGCATTTCCTTGTTGCACTGAAATGGGAAGTCCTTTGTCACTTCAGATGGCATGTATGGAGATGTCTTTTGTACTGTGCTATAGTTGGAGTAGAAAGTGGCTCTCTGTCCCCATCTGTAGCAGGGTGGTTACCCGCTACTGCCCTGAAGGGCTTGAAATCAGCCCTGGGAGAGGGCTGTGGCAGGGAAGGAAAAACAGGGCTGATTGGGGGAAAGCAGCCTCAGCTGGAGGCCACGCCCCAGTCAGGCCACAGCTGGCTTAATGAGGGCCCAGGCCAGAAGCCAGAAGAGGACTCTCCCTCTAGCTCTTGAGGGAGAAGGGCCTGTAAGCCCGGTGCTGAGACCTGTAAGAGTTTTGCTGCTTGTTTTTTTATTTTTTTTCCCGAAATAATAATATACATTTCAGCTTCCCCACTTCTATCACTCTTTCCTACTTCCATTCCTCCACCCCGCCCCTTCCTTATTCTTCCAGTCCTGTCTCCCACTTCCAATCCACGATTTCTTCTCTTTCTCCCTACCCTCTTGCTATCCCTCCTCTCCCTTCTTTTCAAATTCAAATACATTTATTGCCATGCCAAGCTATACTAGTGTTACCTCAGAAACAGTGCAACACAACATGTAGCAGAAGTTAAAATTTAGTGTACCAAGTAATTCCCAGGCTTTTCTGGAAAGTGCACAAGAATGTAAGATTGCCATTCATTTGGACATCTAACCAGAAATTGTGCTTGGGCTGCTCTCATGTAATGGGAGTTGCAGCAGCTCTCAGTCCAGAGGTTAGAACGTGCTCATGGGAGGTGGGCAGCATTGGGACCCACTATAGAGACGTATCACTTACACTATGCTCTGTGACCATACAATTAATCACAACTCTAAGAAGGGTGAGACTTCATTTCCTTCTCCCAAAGAACAAGCCACTACTTGTGGGGGTAAAAAATCAATACCTTTAGTTGGAGTATTAGAAGACTCCATAAACGATAGAAGTATAGATAGCAGAACATCCAACATCCAAAGGGAAGATGGATCAAGAACCAGGAGGCTGTATCGTCAGACATCCCCATGAAACACATGGTGCATGTGCGAGGGGTCTTCAGCTCTCTGGAATGCATTTCCTCCAGTTTGACTTACTACACCTTACATATGCAGACCCAGTGGGATCATGCAGTGCTGCTCTAGCCTGTATTTCTGCACCTCCATGCACGCACTCCATCCTGCCACTGCACTCCTTCAAATGTACATACCATATTGCACTGGGCTGCACCTAGGGGCATTGTGACGGGTTCCCCCCCGGGGTGCCACCTGGAACTGGGTTGCTGTGACAAGTTGCAAAGCCCTCCAAGCTTGCACTTTCACCAGCATTCACACAGGTAGGGACACATCCAGCTTCCCAGGTTAGGAACCCAGAGCAGTACTGTCCTGCCCTGGTCAAATCTGTCCAGTATACGGGTTTAACACCCAGTCCACCTCTCCTTCAATGTGAAGAGAACAATGCACACTTGTGGTAACCAAGTAGAGATTTTCCCCAAGCATTCCAGTCAAAGCTCACTGGTTTGGCTTAAAACATAAAATAAGTTTATTAACTACAAAAAGGATAGATTTTAAGTGATTATAAGCGATAGCAAACAAATCAAAGCAGATTTCCTAGTAAATAAACAAAACCGCAACCTGAGCTTTACACACTAGATAGGTAGGATATGAATTAGCAAATTCTTACCCTGAGTGATAAACAGGCTGGCAGATTCTTAAGGCATAAGCTGCCTTGGCTCTGCAGCTTGGGTTTTCCAGGCTTTCATACACCGGCTAGAAATTCCTTTAGCCTGGAACCATCACTTCCCACAGTTCAGCCCTTGTTCCTCAGGTGTTTCCAGGTGTGTTGTTATAGGGAGAGTGAGGTTCCTTCATCATATCTTCTTCCCACTTGCTGGAAAGCTCTTTTGCTGTGACCTGGGGCAAACAGTACCAATTGTGTAGTACTATCTCTGAGAGGTTTCTATTGTACACAGTTCCTGGGGTAATCCTTGTGCCTGTGGGCATTTCCTCAATAAGACATTAACGTTATTTGGCCTTTTTACTGTTGTACCTGAAAGGCTGCTTGTGGGTGTTTTCAACCTCACAACATGTTTCAGTAACACATATATAGCCAAACTTCATAACTTTACATACAATGATAGCACACACAATCCAATGAGATATTAATGTCTAGCAGATCAAGACTTTTAGAATGATACCTGACAAGGCATACTTTGTACAAAACATATCCTAATTACATGACGGTGACTATTGGGGTGCCAGGGTGTCACAGGCATCATTTTGGCAAGTCCATCCATTCCACCTTAGACATTGTCAAGCTGCATTAGTATATTGTACACAATTTTGATCAACTGTGTGGTGTGCAAACAGTGAATAATTAACCCAGAGTTTAGTCTTTAAAATGAAATTAAGATTTCTCCAAGTGTATATGTTTACTATTATGTTTATTTTCTCTCTGTTCAGTACATAGTCAATAAATGCTTTATCAATTTAATCCAAACTGAATTGGTCTCTGATTGATGTGACTGGGAAAATTTATATACTGGCATTCTCAAAGGAAATTACCTCTGTTATCACTAATAATACATAGCACTTTTCATAGTTGATCTCAAAATCCTTTACAATCTTTTATGCATTTATCCTCATAACACCGCGGGGTGGTAGTACTATTATCCCCATTATACAGTTTGGGAACTGAGGCACAGAAAGACTAAGTGACTTGCCCACGGATACACAGAGAGTTTGTAGCAGAGCAGGGAATTGGACCTGGGTCTCCCAAGTTCTAGGCTAGTGGCAGAACCACTGGACCATCCTGCTGCTAATATGATATCTTTTTATCAGTCAAAGGCTTCAAAGAAGGTCAATCTTCTGGAACAATGCTACAGAAAAGCTTGTGAGCACAACAGTGGCCAAGGAACCTAAAGTTACCAGGTTTTATCACGACACTTTTTTCCCCAAGTAAATTCATACTAAGTTTTAGTGTTCCATGGGGCCTAAAAAGGAATCAAAAGACAGGCATCAAATCTTTTTTACAAATCTGAAAAACTGAAAGAGCAAGGAATTCTGTTTTGGAGATAGGTGAAACAATGCCAAGCACTATGCACTAGACTCACAGTATTGTCAGTCTCAAGGATTCAAATATCATGAATTAGGCACCCAAATATCAGGAGATTGGTTTGAGGGATCAGTTTGGGAGACCATCAGATTTTCCATTTTGCCAGGTGGCAATTGTCACGTAGCAGTAGTGAAAGAGAGTCCTGTGGGTAATAAACAATAAAATGCAAAGTATGTATAGAACACTTTCTGCATCTTTGAAAATTTGTCATGAAAACTAGTAGCCCAGACACACAGAAACTAGTCACTTGCCTTTTACCATGATGATGATGATGATGACTGATAAATAAATAAAATAAATACCTGACTTGTTCATTTCCCCTACAAAAATTACTAGTACAAGTCAAAAGGATGGTTTTACATTTTCAAAGAGCTGGACAATCATGTTCCTAATGACTACTAAAGTGGAGCATCTTCTTACCTCACTTGGAAAGTTTGGGCCAAATGCTGCCTGGCTCTGGCTTTCTTCCTTAAAGATACCAATACAAACTTGTGTGTTAAACACTGAAGACAAAATCCTTGCCTTATTATGGTCCACAGTGTGCAGCCAGCTAGGGTGACCAGACAGCAAATGTGAAAAATCAAGACCGGGGTGGGGAGTAATAGGAGCCTATATAAGAAAAAGACCCAAAAATCGGGACTGTCCCTATAATATCAGGGCATCTGGTCACTCTAAGCCCAACCCTACTACTCACCTATGAAGCACTACTCTAATCCTGAGAGAACACTTCCTAAACCTTGCCCTTTGCTGACAGGATGGTGTCTATGATCCTGATGGTTCACCCGCAAAGACAATTGGGAGGTACTATGCATGCAAAGTGCCTCCCTAGCTCTGTGGACAAACTTAGAGGAACCATTCAGAGACAAATCCTAGCTGACTGACTACTTCCAAACAATAGAGGACAGTTCCCTTTCTATACAATAGATACAACACACACAATTCAAAGTGAAAGCTTACACTGAAGTTATTTGCATCTAAGTATTGAGGACATTTCAGAAAGATTTCTTATGTTTACATGCAGTAGAATCAGGGGTGGCTCTAGCTTTCTTGCCGCCCCAAGCACGGCAGTGAGGCTGCCTTCAGCGGCTTGCCTGCGGGAGGTCTGCCGGTCCCGCGGCTTCGGCATACCTGCCGCCAAATTGCCGCTGAATCCGCGGGACCGGCGGACCTCCCGCAGGCATTGTGCCGAAGGCGGCCTGACTGCCGCCCTCGCAGGGACAGGCAGGGCGCCCCCCGCGGCTTGCTGCCCCAGGCATGCGCTTGGCGCGCTGGTGCCTGGAGCCGCCACTGAGTAGAATTTTATCTACACTAAGTCATTTTTACAAAAATTCATGCTGAGTCAGCTGCTATAGTGAGAACTCCAATATGGATGACTCTTATACTCTGGCTGCTGTTCTCAGTACTGTCAATTAAAGCTGCCATCAATTAAACCAATTAAGAGCTAGTCTAATCAGCACAGTGCTTGAAACAGCTGCTGGAACTGAAGAGCTGATATACACAAGGATTAATTCTCCACAACATTGCACCTTGTGCCATCATTCACATCTGTGCTAAATGGGTATAAAACACTCCCACTCTGATCTGGCAGTGTTTTACATTCACTCCAGGTGCAAGGCAGAGGAGAGTCAGGCCATTGTCTAGTGCACAGGACTTGGAGACATAATCTTCTAAATGAGCCCAGCTCTGACATTGATTCCAAAATTGGGCAAGTTACATAGCCTTTCCTAGGTCTACACTACTGCGGTAAGTCGACCTACGCTACGCAACTCCAGCTACATGAATAACGTAGCTGGAGTCGACGTACCTTAAGTTGAATTACCACTGACTTACCTCACTTTTCTCGTTGGGGGTAGAGTGCAGGGGTCGACTGGAGAGCGATCTGCTGTCGATTTGGTGGGTCTTCACTAGACCCGCTAAATCGACCACCGGTGGATCGATCTCAGAGCTTCGATCCCCGCTGTAGTGTAGATGTAGCCTACGAGGGAGGATCCTTTTGCAGAGTTTATTTGGGATTGTTCCATCAAGGTGATTACTCCATCCCCACTGTCCGTGGATCCTGGAGAATGCAAAGGAGACCAGGATCATCTGCATGGAAGACCTACGTCTCTGCACCAGCTCTGTGCCCTCACAACCAGGGATTCCCTTGGCCACAGCTCCCACCGGGCTCCCACCACCAGACTGTAGTACCCCCTCTCCTGAGAAAGCTCTGCGGTAGCTGTGAGATGACAAAGTGTGGCTTCTGCCCTGGAACATGGTTTCCTCCTGTCCAGTACGGACAGGGTTAATTTTGAGAGATCTGTACAAATCACAGCGTAGACTAACCCATAACACTACAAACATGAGCCTATCAGGGGATCACTCACAACAATGTTAATAAATGGCTCCATTTTCTAATGCAGTTGGGATCTTAACTGTATTCCCAAATCATCCTACAGTTCTGCTGTCTCCACGCTGGTAGTACACTGCTTTCATGCCATCCAAGGAATCCCCTTCCAGAGGAAATTCCCCAGATCACCAAGTTTGCAACCTTCTGTGCCAGTGGAGTTGCCCAGAAGAGGTTGTAGCTCAGAGTATAGGGCTCAGAAAACAAAAATAGGTTAAAAAAAGATGGTTATACCTCAGCTGTGGGGCTGAACAGTCTTCAAATGAAGAAAAGACAGGTTATAAATCACAAAAAATGTGTATTTACAGGACAAGGGGTTTTTGCTGTGCTATATGGTGCCTTAACTCCCAATGCTATTGCTTTTATACACTGATCCCTTGATTTTAAATTATAATTCAAATGTATGTTTTTCTTGCCCTTATTGCCCCTATTTCTCCTTTGCGTCTGTGAGTCTGTATTGCTTGTATGGGAGGCTTTGCTGCCTCAGAGAGTTGCTGCACATTTCTAACAAATAGAAACTCAAAATTTCTGTTCTGCAGGAAATTTCAACATAAAAAAAATTCTGATTTCAAATGAAAAATCAAAATTTTGAAATCTCCCACGAAACATTTGTGAAAATTTCTCATTTTGCATCAATCCAATTTTTTTATTTTTATATTTTTATTTAATTTTATAATATAATATAAACAAACATTTAAAAATAAAAATAATACAATACACTCTGGTATAAAATTAAAAATATACAAGAAATTTCAGGATGAAATATTTTGAAACAAAAACAATCTAAACAGAACATTTTTGACCTTATAAAAATACGGTTTGTATTATTTTTAAATGAAATGTAAAAATTGCAGCACGTGTTGATTTTTGACAAATAGAATGCTTTTCTGTCCAAAAATATCCATCAGAAAAATTTCAACCAGTTCTACTAACAGCCAACAGTTAGACTAGATCTACACTTACGGCAGTGGGTAGAGTACATACGTGGCACGTCCCCCTATATATCTGACATGGCTCTCTACGTGCCCAAGCAGTGCCTCCCGCATCTACATGGCTATTGCTAGCAGTGTAGTGTTCCACTGGTAGAGCCTTTCCCTTCCACAGAAAGGCTCTAGCAGCTTCCTGCTGCTAGAACCTTTTCTTACAGCCTGCCTGAGCCTTCAGCTGCTGTATGTAGCTACACATTGCGGCTTGCCTGCAGTCTGCTTTTCACTGCAGTTTAGGCATGCCCTCCATGGCACCACCAGTGTCGCCAAGGCCTTAGGATCTGTTCTCTCTGCAGAACCAGAGCTGATCATACAACTTTTCTGAATACATGTGAAAATCATCTTGGCATTATATATTGGCAAATTTGGCAGAAAGGATAACTAAGATGGGATATAACAGAGGTCTATAAAATCGTGACTGGTGTGGAGAAAGTGAATAGGAAGTGTTATTTAGTCCCTCTCATAACAGAAGAACGAGGGGTCACCAAATGAAATTAAGTATTTCACCAAAGGAAGTATTTCTTCACACAACACACAGTCAACCTGTGGAACTCTTTGCCAGAGGATGTCGTGAAGGCCAAGACAATAACAGGGTTCAAAAAAGAACTAGATGAATTCATCGAGGATAGGTCCATCAATGACTATTAGCAGGGGTGAAAGTAACGTAAAGGACTTACCAGTACGCATGGCAGCTGGGCTCCTGGGCAAGGTGGGGGGGGCCCTCTGGGCCCCTGGAAGGGGCAGGGCCTTGGAAGGAAGGGGCGGGGCTGAGTCCAGACTCCCCCAGCCAGTGCTTCAGTGCTGCGCGGCCCGCACCACCCGGGGTTCTGGCAGCCATAAAACTTCCCCAAAATAATCCCTGGAGCGTATCTTTTAGAAAAACATCCAATCTTGACTTCAAAATTGTCAGTGATGGAAAATCCACCACAGCCCTTGGCAAATTTTTCCAATGGTTGACTACTTTTATCATCATAAAATTTTGCCATATTATATTATCATACACATTATAAATAGGTGTGTAAGAAGGCAGTCATCCTGTTCCCTTGTGTGATTTCATGATCTGTAGCAGACACCAACTCATACCCCATCTTGTGCTTTATTGGTTAGGACAGAGGTGGGCAAACTACGGCCCGTGGGCCACATCTGGCCCGCAGGACCCTCCTGCCCAGCCCCCAAGCTCCTGGCCCCGGAGGCTAGCCCCCGGCCCTCCCCCGCTGTTCCACTCCCCTGCAGCTTCAGCTTGCCCCGCCAATTAATTTTGTTCTCACCATCTCGATTTTGTGCTGTGTGCTCAAATCTTCCCTCTTTTTACCCTCTTCTTTTGATATTAGTTTAATGCCCACCCAGTTACTCTAGAGGAATAGGGGCTGAATCATTTAACCCAAGGTAAGGAAACCAAAAGATATATGCTTTTCAAATTCTCTGTCACTGTTGGAGCACCATCCCAAATTTCTGAAATGAACTCTACATGCAACTCATCAGCAAGCTTTCAAAACTGAAATCTCCTGAAGAAAAACATTGTCTGAGCAATCCAACTTTCCATCTTTCCAAGGCCACGTAGGTTAAGAAACATTTCCCTGGAATTTGAAAAACTTTGCTCCATTCTTAATCTTTTCAGTGTAATATTGTATCACAAAATCATAGAAGTTTTCCCAGGACCTCTCTGAATTGAGTCTTCTGACTTAATCATTGATGTAGAAATGCAGAGGAGGGAGAGAAGACAAAGACCGCTTTCATTTGGTCTAATTTATTAAATACCTTGTCTTCTATCCCTTGCCATTCAATACAGCTGTGACATTTTGCTGACATAAAACTCCTGACAAAGACCAACGGCCAGATGGCAAAAATGGAAGTATTTCAATGGAATTGTGCTTATTTATGCTAACTGAGGATCTGGCTTCAAATCTGCACAAAACGGTGGTTGCTGGTTATGTGAAATGACTCAATAATGACAAAATCACATAATTAATTATATCCCACATAACATAGTATCATATTTTGTATTTTGGAAGGAGTTTTTGAAAAACCAAGAAAATAACTTTTTCTTTAAAAACTGGAAGATTTTATTTGAAAAGCTCTTTTTAATTGAAAATTTGTTTTGATGAAAAAATTTAAACCAATTACAATCTGGTGACAACATGCAGTAAATTCAAAAGCTAATAATTTTCAGTATTCTATTGCTGCCAAGGACTGATTCTTGTCATGTTGAATTACTATTTGACAGTACACAATAAGCATGTGCTTAAGTGCTTTGCTGAATACTAAGCACACAAGTATGAGCTTAAAAGCTTTGCTGAATCAGGGCCTAAGATCTGCATCTTATGGATATTATATTGGCTTATGAACTCGCTTTCTCTACCATTTCTTTTGCATTTTGTACTCTAACAAGTTGGTGCAGTTAGCCCTGAAATCTTTTATGCAATAACAACATGTTTACACTAGAGGGCATGACTTAAACAACTAATGGCTTTTAAGATTATTTAAAACGTTTTGCAACTTGAAATCAATTTTTTACATTAAAATATATAAGCACCGCTGAAATTAACAAGAAGCTGTGTAAGAGGGTAAACTGCTACCATGCTGTGAGCAAATCAAATCTAAATATAATGTAGAAAATATTTTTTCACATATCTACACTGAAGAGACTTTATTAACATAGCCATCTCTGCTGCAGTATTAAACTACTCAGATAAACACAAGAAGGCGTTGCCAGAGATGACTAAATATCCCAAACATTTCAGTCCAGCTTTTATAAATATTATTGAGTCAATGGAAAATAGATTAACTGTAACTAAAGGGACATGGAATAGAGATTTTGGCATGCACATCAATGAAGCGCATAAGCAAAAACCTCTGAAAATAATACATAAAACTAATATGTAACACAAATGCAGTGCTATATATTGTATGGGTCTAATACAAATACAGTAGTATATAATGCATGGGTGTAATACAAATGCAGTAGTATATAATCCATGGACTATGGGCAGGATCACCTCCTCCTGCAGTAAAACCCAAAGGAAGAAAACACCAAAAGGATTCCCTCAGAGGAGTCCCATCATTTTGGTGGTGCTGTTTTGGGTGAGGGGAGGAGAGGGGCTGCTTGTCCTTCTACAGGTCTGATACAAAAGTCCTGCAGATCCCGGGGGGGATCCACAGGAGGCCAGTGTTACCTGTGCAGAGGCCCTGTAGCTCCACACTACTTCCTTGATACCAGTGCTTCCTATTATGATAGATACCTTCCCAACAGGGGGTGCTATAGTATGATAGTACTGTAGGCTTATGTATAGGGTAATATCCAGGCACTTAGGGAAGTCTACTTTCAAAAAGTGCTAGATTAGAGAGGAGTATATATGTGGAGCAGGAAACAAAGCTTGAATGTTGCACTGTCTTGGTTCTCTCTCTCCCTCTCACTTTATGCTTGAATGCTGAACACTTCCCCTTGCCACACCTGCCTCTGAGACCTTGTGAAAGGGGGATAACACACCATGGAGGGCCCTCACTGAAAAGGTCAGAGCTCCCAGGCTGTACTGCCTGCCCTTGAGGAACTCCACAGGACTGGTGAGGAGACAACCCTGGCCAGGCTAGACAAAGGTCACTCCACTCATGCAGATCCTGACTCTGGGGACTGGCTCTCCGTAAATGAGACATCGCTGCAGAGGCAGCTGACCCTTCCTGCCATAGGTGCTTGAGGCAGTGGCCACTGAAGTCAATGGCAAAGCTTCCATGGCGCAGGACCAAGCTCTAGGAGAACATTGAGATCCGCATGCAAAGAAAGCTTCAGGGGCTCTTTTACTAAGTCATCTATTACTAAGGGTATGTCTACACTACGAGAGTAGTTCGATTTTACTTAAATCGAATATGTGGAATCGATATTACAAAGTCGAACGTATGTGTCCACACTAAGGACAGTAATTCGACTTTGTGAGTCCACACTAACGGGGCAAGCGTCGACATTGGAAGCGGTGCACTGTGGGCAGCTATCCCACAGTTCCCGCAGCCCACTGGAATTCTGGGTCAAGCCGCCAATGCCTTCTGGGTAAAAAAATGTGTCGAGGGTGCTTTTGGGTAACTGTCGTCATCCAACCGTCACTCCTGCCCTCCCTCCCTGAAAGCGCCGGCGGGAAATCAGTTTGCGCACTTTTCTGGTCAGTGACAGCGCGGACGCCACAGCACTGCGAGCATGGAGCCCGCTGCGACCATGGCTGCAGTTATGGCTGTTGTCAACACCTCGCACCTTATCATCCACCTTTCCCAGAGGCAGATGCTGAGAAATCGGGCGAGGAGGCTACGGCAGCACGGTGAGGACCTGAAGTCTGAGAGTGGCACAGACTTGTCACAAAGCATGGGACCCCGCGCCGAGGACATCATGGTGGCAATGGGTCATGTGGAAGTTGTAGAACGACGATTCTGGGCCCGGGAAACAGGCACGGACTGGTGGGACCGCATAGTGCTGCAGGTCTGGGATGAATCCCAGTGGCTGCGAAACTTTCGCATGCGGAAGGGGACTTTCATGGAACTTTGTGAGTTGCTGTCCCCTGCCCTGAAGCGCAATGACACCCGGATGCGAGCAGCCCTCAGTGTCCAGAAGCGAGTGGCCATAGCCCTCTGGAAGCTTGCAACGCTAGACAGCTACCGGTCAGTCGCGAACCACTTTGGCGTGGGCAAATCTACCGTGGGGGTTGTTGTCATGCAAGTAGCCAACGCAATCGTTGAGCTACTGCTCTCAAAGGTAGTGACCCTGGGAAACGCGCAGGTCATCATAGATGGCTTCGTCGCGATGGGATTCCCAAACTGCGGTGGGGCTATAGATGGAACTCACATCCCTATCCTGGGACCGGACCACCAGGCCAGCCAGTACATTAACCGAAAGGGCTACTTTTCAATGGTGCTGCAAGCACTGGTGGACCATAGAGGACGTTTTACAAACATCAACGTCGGATGGCCGGGCAAGGTTCATGACGCTCGTGTTTTCAGGAACTCTGGTCTGTTTAGATGGCTGCAGGAAGGTATTTACTTCCCGGACCACAAAATAACTCTTGGGGATGTGGAGATGCCTATAGTCATCCTCGGGGACCCAGCCTACCCGCTAATGCCCTGGCTCATGAAGCCCTATACTGGCGCTCTGGACACTGAAAAAGAACTCTTCAACTACCGGCTGAGCAAGTGCAGAATGGTGGTGGAGTGTGCTTTTGGACGTCTCAAGGGGAGATGGAGAACCTTACTGACTCGCTGTGATCTCAGCGAAACCAAATATCCCCATTGTTATTGCAGCTTGCTGTGTGCTCCACAATCTCTGTGAGAGCAAGGGGGAGACCTTTATGGCGGGGTGGGAGGTTGAGGCAAATAGCCTGGCTGCTGATTATGCCCAGCCAGACAGCCGGGTGATTAGAAGAGCCCAGCGGGACGCGCTGTGCATCCGGGAGGCTTTGAAAGCTAGGTTCCTGAGTGAGCAGGGTAACCTGTGACTATTAAGTTTGTGTACAGAGAAGCTGAACCTGCCCCCGTTTCTTTACCCAGTTAAGGATGACTATCCTCTCCAGTTACAGACCCCCTCCACCCCCTTCCAAAAAAATAAAATCAGTTTTATTTTGTTAATGAACACCGTTTTCTTTATTACTGTTTTCTCGGTAAAGTGTTGAACCTGGGACGCAGACTGTGGTGGGGAGCGGGTGTAGTGTAGTGATGCAAAGGACGCTTCTAAACTCCAGGAATGACAGGCTCCGCAGTGGTGGACTGGTTGTTTCAACGGAACCTGCCACCCCTCCTGTTCGGGACTCTGTGTGTGGGGGCTATGTGACTTTGTGGCAGGGGGAGGACGGTTACAGATCCCCTGCTGCGTGGATCTGTGATCCAGGATAAGGACCGCTGCATAAGATCTCTAACCGCCCTCCCCTGCCACAAAGTCACATAGCCCCCCCAAACACACATAACATGAAAACCACCTCCCAGACTGACCAGGGTAACTAGTGACTGCAATGTGTGTGTGCCCTGCTGCTGAACCTGCCCCCGCCTCTGTACCCTGGTAAAGGTGACTGTCCTGTCCAATTACCAACCCCCTTCCTCCCCTTCAGACAGACTCTCCTGTAAAAGAACATGATGGAAACAGTAATTAACAGAAACGTCTTTTTTATTAGCAACTACACATGAAACTGGGGGATGAAACTTGGACGGGGGCTTGGGTGAGGCGGGAAGGAAAGGACTTATCAAATTTTGGGGAATGACAGCCTTCTGGTACTTGAGCAGTCTGCAGGGGTGGAGTGAGAGTTTTCACGGACTCTGCCGCCCCTCCTTCTTGGGACTTTGGGTGAGGGGGGTATGGGACTTGGTGGCGGGGGAGGGCGGTTAGAGAGAGACGTGTCCGTTTGCTCCCTCATTAGTCCAAGCAGCGTTTGAGTTGCCTGCTGGTCTTCCTGCCGCCACCTTTCCTCCCGTTCCATGTGTGATTGGTGCATTTGGGACAAGTTCTCCCTCCACTGGGTCTGCTGGGCTGCCTGGGCTCGGGAGCAGCCCATAAGTTCCGAGAACATGTCCTCCCGTGTCCTCTCCTTCCTACGCCTCATCTGCGCTAGCCTCTGGGAGCGTGATGCCAGGCTAGGTCGGGAGACAGTCGCAGCTGTGGGATGGGAAAAAGGGAGTGAATTCCTCAGAAAGATAAATTTAGTTGTGAACAAAGAACATAGTCTTTCTCTGTGAACAAGACCATGCACAGCACCTATCACATGCGCACTCAGGACAAGGTCGAATTTTCGGCCTTCGCATTCAGTGCCTGGGGTCTTGCAGTGCAGATCAGAGAAGCGGGGCAGGACACCGGAATTTGTGTAGCAGGCCGACATGGTAAGCCGTAGACTTGTGGCTGCTTAAAACTTTAATAATAGCACTGGCCTCCTTTCACGTTGAAAGCAATGCCAGTCCCTGCTGCCAGCAATCCGGCAAGCATGAACTCTGCCCCTGTCCCACCCCCTCGCGGCTGTCCCAGGGAAAGATCCCTGTATGCTGCCCCTCTCCCGCCTCCACCGCGTGGCTGTAAACCGCCGGTTACAGTTCTGTAAAGGAACAGGCAAGCAGTCCCAATACTAACATTCCCCTACCTAATTCAAAGCAGGTCACCATGAGCGACATCACTCTGATGAGGATTTCAGAGATGGAGAAAGAAAGGATGCTTCAGGAAAGCCTGCAAAGACCAGGGCCATATGCCGCCATGCTCTGCAAGGCAATGATCCCGGAGTACTTGCTTGTCTCCTGGCGCGGAAACGTTTCCTACTACGGAGGACCCAATAAGGCCGCTCTCCCCAGGAACCTGATGCAAAGGCTTTCCAATTACCTCCAGGAGAGCTTCGTGGAAATGTCCCTGGAGGATTTCAGCTCTATCCCCGGACATATAGACCGGATTTTACTGTAGCTGCACTGGCAGGGACTAAACAGTAGAGCGGCCAGGGCAGAACAATCATGCTAAACCGGACATTGTTAGATTTTTTTTTCAGTAGTTGCACTGCCAAGGACTGAGACGTTAAGCGCCTAGGGCAAAGTAATCATGCACAACCCATTGTTAATATTCTTAATATTCCTGTTCTGTTAAAAATAAGTGTTTACATGTTTAAAACACTTACTGGCTGATCCTTCCCCTGATTCTGTGTCCGGGTTAACGGCTGGGGACGGGTGGTAGGGGATCTCTGTGAGGGTGATGAAGAGATCCTGGCTGTCGGGGAAATCAGCGTTGTAAGCGCTGTCGACTGCCTCGTCCTCCTCATCTCCTTCCTCATCTTCCCCGTCCGCTAACATGTCCGAGGAAGCGGCCGTCGACAATATCACATCCTCAGAGTCCACGGTCAGTGGTGGGGTAGTGGTGGCGGCCGCACCTAGGATGGAATGCAGTGCCTCATAGAAACGGGATGTCTGGGGCTGGGATCCGGAGCGTCCGTTTGCCTCTTTGGTCTTCTGGTAGCCTTGTCTCAGCTCCTTGATTTTCACGCGGCACTGCGTTGCATCCCAGCTGTATCCTCTCTCTGCCATGGCTTTAGAGATCTTCTCGTAGATCTTTGCATTCCGTCTTTTCGCTCGCAGCTCGGAAAGCACGGACTCATCGCCCCACACAGCGATCAGATCCAAGACTTCCTGATCAGTCCATGCTGGGGCCCTCTTTCTATTCTGAGATTGCATGGCCATCTCTGCTGGAGAGCTCTGCATCATTGCCAGTGCTGCTGAGCTCGCCACAATGTCCAAACAGGAAATGAAATTCAAACTGTCCAGACAGGAAAAGGAATTCAAATTTTCCCGGGGCTTTTCCTGTGTGGCTGGTCAGAGCATCCGAGCTCGGACTGCTGTCCAGAGCGTCAACAGAGTGGTGCACTGTGGGATAGCTCCCGGAGCTATTACCGTCGATTTCCATCCACACCTAGCCTAATTCGACATGGCCATGTCGAATTTAGCGCTACTCCCCTCGTTGGGGCGGAGTACAGAAGTCGAATTAAAGAGACCTCTATGTCGAACTAAATAGCTTCGTGGTGTGGACGGGTGCAGAGTTAATTCGATGTAACGGTGCTAAATTCGACATAAACTCCTAGTGTAGACCAGGCCTAAGTCCCAACCTCTTTTAAAAATCTGATTTGTTAAAAGTAGCCAAAATGGGATTTGAACTATTGCTCTCCAACAAGACTGAAGAGCACCTGGGAAATCCGTATGATAAATGAAAAGGATAGAGAGTTTTTTTAGGCCCAAATCCTGAAGTCTTAACTCTGTTTTTACTTAATCATAACTATCACCGCCTTCACTGAGAGTTTTGCCTGAGAAAAGACTGAACAAAACCAAAGGAAGGACTTCAGGATTTGGTCCATAGTTGGTAAAACGTACTGATCTAAATTCAATGGGAAGGAAAAGGACAAAGCCAAATTCTTCAGTCAATTAAACCTGTGCAAACTGATTGAAGTCCCTGGATGAGATCCAGACCTGCAGATGTAGGAAGGTGGAATTTTGTACTAGCAATGGCTGCCACATTCCAGGGATTCACAGTCAGGTGGGGCAGGAAGTATTTCCAGTGCCACCATCCCTCATGATTCCATCAGGAAACAGCTTTCGGTACCAGATCGCTCCCAGGCTGTGCCACTCACTCCAGGCTGAGCTGGCTGCATGCCAGTAGCGTAGCTAGCGGGGTGCAGGGGAAACAGCCGCTTCCCCTCAGCACATTTTCCCAAAAGCCGCGCCTTTACAAAAGCGGCTGGAGGAGCGAGGGGGGGCACAGGCTGGTTTCGCTGCACTCCGCCCGGAGCTTTGGCCAGGGAGCTGATCCGGGGGTCTGGCCATGCTCCGCCTGGTGCTCCGGCCGGGAGAGCGGGTCCGGGGGTTTCTCTGCACTCCACCCGGGGCTCTGGCCGGGGGAGTGGGTCCGGGGGTCTGGCCGCACTGCGGCAGGCGCTGCAACCGAGGGAGCGGGGTCCG
>NW_020698074.1:6204729-6314078 GCF_002925995.2 Terrapene triunguis | reverse complement strand
CTCAATTAAATTTTTAACTTCTGTAGAGTTGGGGTTTGGACATTCATTTTCTGTTACATCGTAATACAATCAGATGTCATGATTTTGTATTATTACGATTTAAGAAAAGAGTCCATATACAGTATGTTGTATATTTTTTTAAATGGTTAATTCAAATGCTGGATATTGTACATAATTGGAAAACAGTGACTGAAAGTGTCAAAGTGCTGACCATTTAGAAAAACAAAATGTATGACTGTACAGAGTGTATTCCAACAGAGTCTGATTCAAAAATATTTATCTCTGTAATATTCTGAAGTCTGAAAGAAAAAGACCTCCTAGAACAAATAGATTTGTTTGAACAACTAACATACATGTGTCAAGGCAGCGTAACTAGCTGCTATTTGACATTTAGTGGGTATTTAAAATTTATGTAACTTACATGTCAAGGGACGGGAATGGGTGTCATAAAAAGAAACGCAAACAGGCTGCTCTAACATACAACAGCCTCCCTGCTTTGAATTGCATCCACAGCATCATCCAAACTCTCAGATGCCAAATGCAGCCCTAGTGTAAGTGGATATAACTTGCAATAACTTCAGTGAGAGTTGACACTGCTTACACTAAGATTCGATTTGGGCCCCAGAGATTTCATAGTGGTATACGTCACACTCAGTTTGCACATGCACTAATGTTAAATTGGCACAAGTCACGTTACTGGGGCAGTTATATCAATTTTTCTACATTATACCCAAGGTGTAACTTACACTATAATTTATTTCATTGCTGAATTTGGTCCAGTATTTGCATTTACATCAACTAGAGTAAAATCACAAGAGATCAAACTGGAAAAATAAAAGTAGGGCCCAACTCTGCCCACTTGAAATGGCATGGGGAGGTGTCAGCCACAGTCCACTGTGCAGATCTCCACGTCGGCTATGGCATACAAAGCACTGCCGCATGAGTTTGGCATGTCTGGGGTTGGCAACGCTGCTTAACCTCCCTCCCAGACTACAAATCCCAGGATGCAATGCTTCACCTTGCTCCCGGCTGCGCAGAGGACTGCTGGGAATCGTTGTGGCGCACTGCATGCCGGGACTTGTAGTCTCCATCCGGAAAACCGCATTGTCTCCCTCTTTGCGCGGGTGCTGCGTTTTGTTGTTCCGTTCTTTTGGCCCCAGGGCTGTGCCGTGCCATGGAAGGCTGGCGGGTGTCCTGGCAACAGAGCCTAGCCAGCCCTTTTCCTGCTGTCCCTGAAGCAGGGAGTAGGGGAGGTAGCAGCCGCTGCTAGGTGTGGGTGGGGGACAGGCTGCACATAGCCCTCCCCACTGCTGCAGCCACCTCAGCCCTCTCCTGCCTCACCCTTTCACCAGCCTGTGGATAAACAAAAGGAAGATACTATCTCCACGCTGCTCCTTGCCTGTGTCTCACAGCTCTCCATGCAGAGGGGGCATATTTAGGGTGTTAGGGCAGGACAGACAGACAGACACTGCAAGAGGAATGATGCTTGAATCCATCCGTGTCACTGGTGAGTATTACTATTCATTATTACCATTAGCTTTCAATCCTTCCCTTCGCATCCTATTCCTGCAGTTGCCAACTACAGGAGGAAAGCAACAGTTTAAGCAGGTAAAGTGATTAAAATGGCATAAAATACCCCCTCTCCCCATTAAATTATTAAATAACCATTAATATTTAGTTTCTGATGTGCCTTCCGTCATCCCCTGATGAAGTTGGGATGCTGCACTGTTATAATGAATAACAATCACATTGGAATAAAGCAATAGAAAAAAACCCTGAAATTAAATAGTAAATGACTCATAATTTTGTTCTTGAAGTGGCCATCTCCCACCTGCTGATATATGTTCTAGGGCACAGCCTTGCAAAAATATAAACATTTCCTAGCAACATCAATTAAAATGACATCAATACAGAAAAAACTGTAAAATGGCAACCAAATAAAATACTAAATGATCTCACTTAGTTTATAAACCCCTCACTTCCTGGGTGTTCAGTGACAAGGTGAGTTGGGGTGTTGCACACCTAAACAGCTTAAATTTAACAAGAAAAGGGAGAGAACAAAGGAGGAAATGTAAAAATCAAATAAAACACTAAAGAATGCTAATAATTTTGTTTATGAGGCACCCTTCAATCCTAAGAAGTTGTAGAATTAAAATGTAACTACAGCATTTTAATGAAAACAAAAGAGAGGTAACAAAAGAAGCAAATAAAGCATTAAATAGTAAAAATTATTGACAATTATTTCTTCAGTATCTTTTTGATCCCTTTGCCACTAATATGCTTAGAGAACTGTGCAAACAGTTACTATATAAAAACATCAATAATAGAGAAAGCAGCATAGACTATAAATACCAATTAAAAAACTACATAATAAATGCATTATATAGGAATAATTATATGTACAATACTGTATACATTTACTTTTAAACTACAGGGATATCCCATTAACTTCTTGTAGTTTGAAACTAGTTTTGTTTTGTTTTTCCCCCATACTATTTCTTTGTTAAAAGATAGTCATTTTGTACATCATTTCTTAAAGTGCTTCTGGCCAATACAACCCACCACTGGGAAACCTGTCCAGCAATGAGGGGGCATGATGGAGTTGATTGTAAGCGCACTGTCACAAGACATTGTTATGCTCATTATTATGATTTCTTTTAATTAGAATTAACCTGAGTAGCTTTATAGGCTTTTTAAATGTGTATGGCTTCAGATTGGTAGTGGCACTGTCAGTTGAGGGATGGTGAAAATGTCAGTACTTGAGGAAGTTAAAGGAATAGAAATAAGGATTAGAGGGGAGAATAGTCTCCCCTAGAAATGTACAGTAATAATAATAATAACATTAAATTATAGTTAACTGTGAAGGTATTACTTTTGGGTTCTGAGTCTGCTACTGAATCTGAATATCATAAATGACCTGGAAAAATGGGTAAAAAGTGAGGTGATAAAGTTTGCAGATGATATAAAATTACTCAAGATTGCAGTCAGCTTTGAACTTAACTAAGAGTTAAAAGGAATCTGGGTGACTGTGCAAGAAAATGGCAGATGAAATTCAGTGTTGATAAATGCAAAGCAATGCACATAGAAAACATAATCCAAATGACGGGGTCTAAATTAGCTGTTACCACTCAAGAAAGATCTTGGAGTCATTGTGAGTTGTTCTCTGAAAAGTTCTGCATAATGTGCAGCAGCAGTCACAACAGCTAACAGAATGTTAAGAACCATTAGGAAAGGGATAGATAATACGACAGAATATATCATAATGTCACTACATAAATCCATGGTACACTCACACCCTGAATACTGTGTGCAGTTCTGGGCACCAATCTCCAAAAAGATATTAGAATAGGAGAAAGTACAGAGAAAGGAAACAAAAATGATTACAGGAGTGGAACAGCCTCCATATGAGGAGAGATGAAAAAGTCTGCGACTGTTCATCTTAAAAAAAAAGAGATCACTAAGGGGGTATACATAGAGGTCTATAAACTCAGGAATGGTGTGGAGAAAGTGAATAAGGAAGTGTTACTTACCCTTTCACACATAACAAGTATCGGGGTCTCCCAATGAAATTAATAGGCCAGTAGGTTTAAAAACAAACAAACGAAAGTACTTCATACAACACACAGTCAACCTGTGGAACTCATTGCCAAGAGATGTTGTCAAGGCCAGAAGTATATACGAGTTCAAAAAAGAACTAGATAAGTTCATGGAGGATAGGTCCATCAATGGCTATTAGCCAAGATATCAGGGATGCAATTTGATGCACTGGGTGTCACTAAACCTATGACTGCCAGAAGGTGGGTCTGAACAACACTTGATAAATTGTCCTGTTCTGTTCATTTCCTCTGAAGCATCTGGCACCGGCCACTAATGCTGGACCAGATGGACCATTGGTCTTACCCAGAGTGGTCATTCTTATGAAACTCTGTGCCTCAATGGAACCCAGTTGAAGCCACTGGGCTGAAACTTACCCTTGCAGCAAAACTTATAGTTTTAATATAAAAAATACACTTGGAATAGCAGATAGTAGGTTGCAAGATACAAATGTAAGTGGAATTTTTAAAGAATCCTACAACCAGCGTTGACTTCTAAAATTTAATTTTGCAGGCATTTCGTAACACAGTAGACCCTGTAGATAGGCAGTTATCTGTTTTAATGTATGAGCTATTGTGATGGCATGAAAATTAGCCATTATGCATGCTCAGTAGAATTATTCTTTTTATTGAGCTTACTGACAAGCTGTACAATTAAAAACCATTTTCAGTCAATGGCAGAGCTGGTCACACCGCCTGTATGGCTAAAGTTTCCCGACACGTTCCATTGTAAGACCCACATTGTGAGCCTCCGGAAAAAAATCTCACTTCACACAGATAGAGACTAAGCAGACACGAGAGTGTCTTGGAAACTTGTAAAGTTGTCTAAAAAGGCTAAGTATCTGAAAAATGTGGTCCTAGGTGTCTCATATTGTACACCCAAAATTAGTGGACATTTGACAATTTTGGCTTTAATTTCTCTGTGCTACAGTTCCCCAGCTGTAAAATGGGGATAATACCACCATGTAATCTCATGGTAGTATTGTGAAGAGAAATTCATTAATGTCTGTAAGCACCTGGATACTACCATTGTGAGAGCACTATAGAAATGCCTAGGAGGAAATTGATAATTTGGTATTAAGTGCAGGGTTAGGATGGCGTGCATTCAATAATTCCTGAGGCTTACTGAATGAGGAGTGTAAAAAGAAATATTGACTAAATACACAATTATACATATAATTCACATTTATAAAGACTATCATAATGCAGATGCACACGAAGGCTGAATTCAGGTTGCACAGGCATCTTTTGATTTCTTTACTTTGCAACCCAGTTGTTCTTCTAACATAGTTTTCCCCCTCCCCCCCCATGTCATATGTACTATATATGCACCTATGCATATATAGATTGTAAATTCTTCAGGTAGGGATCATGGAGCAGCTTCATCACCAGGACAGGGAATAAGTGGAGGTGGCTGAAGCCTACCCTCTTCATGGTCAGAGTCCTGCACGGACCCCGTGTAGATTAGGGCAGCCTAGAAGGCCACCTTAAGGTATGTCCCTGTTTCAGCGGCCCCTGTAAGCTTTTGCACGGATACAGAATCACCAGAATGCAGGTCTGCCTTAGCCATACTCACCCAATACATCGCTGTTCCACCTCAGAATGCTTCCTATAGTGGTGGGCACCAGGTCACTCTATGCTTTGCATAGGGTTCTCCAGTACTGGGGGGCTGTTCCCCAGAGAGGCCTTATACTTGCCCTACGGCAGTGACTCACATCCTGTGTCTTCATATGTGCTTTTACAGAGCCAAACACTGTTTGTTTATTGCACCCATCCTTGGATCAGTCTTCCCCTCGCTTACTGCAGAGATTGGTTGCTACTGCAATATAATTTATAAATAATGAGTCAGCTGGAATATGTTTATCATTATAAGAAAAGGATGGCCAGACAGGATTTTTTTGTTGTCACAGTGCTGCAAACCATGGTCACTGAGCACCACAGTGAAAGAGGGTTTAGGAGTCAGAAGCTGTCATTTGAGCTAAATAAGAATATGGTGCACATATACATTTATGATATTGCACAGCCATCAGAATTTTGATTCTGCAGCCCTCTGCACAAACAATGCACGTTAGCTTGAGTCTTCAATACAGTCAGAGCATGTACCATCTATTAAATGTTCATGACAAATACTGAATTGTTTACAAGTTTAAAAATACCCAAAAAACACAACTGCAAATTTGTGGGATGAGTTAGAGGGCGGACATCAGTCCTAAAGACATTAGTGAGATATCTTCCCTACAACTTTTAGACTTTTGCTACTTTATTATTTTGTACATGAATTGCTGTAAACTACTTGGCCTTTCTCCAAAATAGACAGCCAAACACATGATGTTATTGTGTGTAGTTGCTGTTATTGAATAGAAAAAAAAATCATATTAGGGTAACTTATTGAGAGTCATGCTCTAAAATAACAGTCACAAAATTAAAAAAAAAAAAATCAGGGCCATATCTTTACCTTCCCACAATTAAACACACAGGAGGGTGGGCTGGAGAAGAAATCTTTCCGAGGACCTCGGTGCAAAGATTCCTCCCAAAATCAGTACAGTGAGTGGGACAGAATTTGCCTCTTATGCAGCAAAGGCCACTCTCCCTGTGTGCCATGCAGCCTAATTCCACAGGGGATCATTACACAAACTAAAAACTATTTCCCCATGCTAATTTCCCCCCTGCTGTTACTCACACCTTCTTGTCAACTGTTAGAAATGGGCCATCCTGATTATCACTACAAAGGTTTTTTTTCCTGCTAATAATAGCCCACCTTAATTGATTAGTCTCATTAGAGTTGGTATGGCAACACCATCTTTTCATGTTCTCTGTATATATTATCTATCTTCCTACTGTATTTTCCACTCCATGCATCTGACGAAGTGGAAAGCTTATGCCCAAATAAATTTGTTAGTCTCTAAGGCTTGGTCTACACTTACCCCCCCAATTCGAACTAAGGTATGCAACTTCAGCTACGTGAATAACGTAGCTGAAGTCGACGTACCTTAGTTCGAACTTACTTCGGTCCACATGCGGCAGGCAGGCTCCCCCGTCGACGCCGCGGTACTCCTCTCGTCTAGCTGGAGTACCGCAGTCGACGGCGATCACTTCCTGGTTCGACTTATCGCGTACAGACAAGATGCAATAAGTCGAACCCAGAACTTCGATTCCCAGCTGCCGAACTAGCGGCTGGGTGTAGACATACCCTAAGATGCCACAAGTACTCCTCGTTCTTTTTAATGTAATAAATGATGCTATTAACATGCCAGTTTCTAGACATTGAAAGCAAATTATTTCAGAAAGATATGATATGAAATTTAAATCTATATTAATTTCTAATAACCTCCAACAAATATTTGCTGCCACTGTGTTTCTACATGATCTGAAGCTAGGCATAGACTAAAATATATTTTGCATTTATAAACTGCATTTATGTTAATGCTACATTTTGATGAGGTCCCACATACAGAAATAACGAAAGGCAGAATTATGGTTTCCACAACAACCACAACTCATCCCCAGTCTTGGGCCTGAGTCTCTTTTTGCAGTGGGATAAATCACATGCAACTCCACTTAAGTAAGTGGAGTTTAGTAGTATAAAACCATTGTAAGAGAAATCAGAATTAAGTCCTGTATATTTTCTATTGCTATACAGTGTATGGTGTTGATTTTCATGCTGTGCCATGAACCTTCAGTGTGCCTGAGCTGTAGCTGCTGTAGGAATCCTGACAGTTTCCTGACTTGGGTGTTAAGAACTCAGCCATAATATTGCAGAAAGTATTTCACATTTAATTGTAGGTTGGTTGTAAAAGCAGGAAAAGGGGAATAAGGAGAAAACTACCCAGTCAGTGTACAAGTTGATCCACAGGTGTTAGGAAGGGACTGCACAATTGGGTAGGGCCTCAGTGTTTGCAGCTGCTGTGTTGCAGAGGGGAGCAAAAAACATGGAGAAAGCCAAACTGGGATAATGTGGTTTTAATAGACTAATGTTTTTTTGTCAGAGGTATTATGTTTTTGTGATACAGTTGCTGGGTATTGTGCAGTGGGATCAACTGAGAGAACCTATGCGTATCTCACATAGTTTTAGAGAGAGATCATCAGAGCTGCCCAGTGTCTGGAACAGATGCTCTTTTTAATGTTATTTTCTGTTGTATAAATTGAAATAAATAAAATAAAGTCAGGAAATTCATAATTATACTTCTCAGAACAGTTGAAACTTGGTCCCCTTGCACGTAGATGGTAGGGCATAAAAGTTGGTACCATGTACAATAATGTGATATACAGTATGGTGTCAACTCTTCACCTATGTGTGAGGGGGCCAATTTATTGGATTTTAATCTTAGTATTAACAATTTTGTATTTAAAACAGGCAACCTCTTGTGGATTCTGTTTAATAGTACTCGGTTTCTCAGGCCTGGTCCACACTACCCTCCCCCCCCACTTCGGACTAAGGTATGCAAATTCAGCTACGTTAATAACGTAGCTGAATTCGAAGTACCTTAGTCCGAACTTACCGCGGGTCCAGACGCGGCAGGAAGGCTCCCCCGTCGATGCCGCGTACTCCTCTCGCCGAGTTGGAGTACCGGCGTCGACGGCGAGCACTTCCGGGATTGATCCGGGATCGATTTATCGCGTCTAAACCAGACGCGATAAATCGATCCCAGAACATCAATTGCCTGCCGTCGGACCCTCCGGTAAGTGTAGACGTACCCTTAGAAGCCAATACATTTTTGATTGGATAAAGCTATTTGTTGGTAGGCTGCAGTTGGATTTAAAACAATGTAGTATACCCTTCACCACACAAATCCCTACAACATGTGAATATACTTCAGCAACCATCTTTCTTTTATACTTGTTTATATTTTACAAATCCTGATTTGTTTTTATATGGTTTCAAAGAGAAGCAAAGAAGTTCCTTTAATTGTAGATTAGAGAACACATACCAATGAAATGGATTGTCATACATCATTTTATTTTGTTGATTCAAGGCCACATCATCAAGCTAGTAGAAATTCATAGGAGGGTATTACCATGTTTTGCTTTTCTAAGTTACTCTCTTTACTAAATACTTCAACATTTTAAAAAAAACCCTCAACCACCAACAATTGACTGGAATTGTTTTACATTTTCAAGGCTCTCTGCAACACAAAGCGCTAGAGAAGCATTTTACTTTCACATGAAAGCCAAGATTAGCTTTGTTTTTATTGGGGCTTTCTGCCTTAGGCTTTGTGGTCCCCAAAGGCAACCTCTGTGTGCACATCTATCACATACAAGGTGAAATTCATCCCTGTGGAGTGTATCAGCTTATGGCCTATGCACCACTTATGGCCCCTTGAATCCTATTTTGAGTACTTAAATGGAACTTAAATGGTGCAGAGGCTTAGAAACAGATTTCCATGAGTGCTCAGCACCCCCATTTGGGGCTAGGTTTTCGAACACCTAACTGAAATGGTGAGATTTCAAAAGTGCTCAGCCAGGGCTGGCTCCAGGTACCAGCTTGGCAAGCAGGTGCTTGGGGCGGCCCCTCCGGAGAGGGGCGGCAGATCCAGCTATTGGGCGGCAGTTCGGCAGACGGACCCTCACTCCCGCTGGGAGCGAAGGACCTTCTGGCGAATTGCCACCACAGATCGTGATCACAGTCGTGGCTTTTTGGGGGGGGGGGGGGCGGCTTGGGGTGGCCAAAACCCTGGAGCCGGCCCTGTGCTCAGCACCAGGTTGTTCCTATTGAGAGCAATGAGAAAAATGCTGGGTTTTGAAAATCTGGCCACTTTGTGTAGGTGCCTGAATGGGAATGGAGCTGCTCTGAAATATTCTGCCACTGGTGCTGGTCTCTGCACTGGGGTGAATTTCACTCACAATTACAGGCTTTTTAATGCATGAAGGCACTTGTGTGTGCATATGCATTAATTAAGCAGCTAATTACTATATGTGCATAACAAGTGAGTGATTTTGCATATATCAAATTAGAGGCCACATTGACGCTGGATGAAAACTTGCCGTATGGCACACTATTAAAAGGTATTTTCAAGTATTTTAGAACATTTCAGTGAAAAAAAACTCAACTAGTTCTAGCAATCTCATCTGATAAAGGTCAAGCAGACCAAAGAGGTTGATTTCTTGAGCGGCTTTGGTGCAGTTGTAGCGCTAAGACATTGCTTCTAGTAAACTTGATTTGCCAGCTCATGGCCCTACTGCGATTGGGAAAACAGATCTGTAAGATGTACCTTGGTTAACAAAGTGGAATCATTAAATCAAATAGAACTTGGCCATTTTGGAGTTCAGCCCATTTCGGTCAGGGGTTGTGTCACCAACTGCCGTTTAGCCCAGGTGCCTTTGTCCTGTGCAACTTTCATTCAGAGCCCCGATAGCAACAGCCTGATTACAGCACAGTCACCTCACCCTGGCTCCCACCAGCCTGCTTACTCCCTTCAGGGTGACACCAACAGCCTTTCCAGCCCTGGGTTTCCCCAATACCATCTCCTCTTTCGCACTCAGCCCCTCTCACTGTAGCAATGTGTCACCACCTGCGCTGCAGCCTGGGGTGAAGCTATTGTGTTGTAAATGGGCTGCTGGTATCAGAGCTCTGAGCAAAAGCTAAACACAGTGGCACTCAAGGCTACAGGGCAGGCAGGAACACAACCCCCTACTGACCTGGATTGAACCCCAAAGTATCACAGCCATATGCTACATATAATTTTTTAAACCAAAAATTCACACTGATCTCAATAGTAATTCTGCAGTTATATGAAATGAACTCCCGGTGTAGACTGTGCTATGTCGACAGGAGGGCTTCTCTCGTCAACATAGCTACCACCTCTCAGGGAGATGGAGTACCTACACTGATGGGGGAAGCTCTCCCATCATCGCAGGTAGCATCTTCACTAAACGCTACAGCAGCACTGTAAGTGTAGACAAGATCTCAGAATCAAATAGGGGAGGAGACGCCCAGTCCTTCCTAGCAATCAAGAAGCTGGAAGGTAGGGTTGCCACCTTTCAAATCATTGGTAACTGGAGCCCCAAGGCCACGCCCCTGCTCTGCCTCTTACCTCAAGGCACCACCCATGCTCAGCATCTTCCCCCAAGGCCCTGCCCCCATCACTCACTTCTCTTCCCATCACTTGCTGGATCATCTGAAGGAGCCTGCCTGCAGGTAGGAGGCAGCTCCGGCTTAGCCAGGGCTAGTGTGGGTTAATGACCCGGCGCCTTTCCCCCCTCCCGCCCCCGTGGTAACTGGACTTTTCGTTCAGGTGCCATTTAGGGTTGCCAGGTCCCCTTTTCAACCGGACTGTCCTGTCAAAAATTGGGCACCTGGCAACCCTAAATGGCACCCAAACACAGAAGCCAAAAAACAGACTGTTCTGGGTAAGACCTGGATGGGTGGTAGCCCTAATGGAAGGTTCCCTCTTAGCAGTCAGGAAGAGGGATATCTTTAATGGTGTATATATAAACTGTGCACTTAAAAGGGACACCATCAAACGAAGGAAAAAAATCACTGTCTAAATTATTTGGCCTATTTTGCTACTTGTAGCTCTTAGGATTACTAAAAAGGAAAAAAAAAAAAAAAAAAGAGGAAAACATTAGTTTACTCACTGTATGCATTTGACAGCAATGTTTCAAATCACTTTAATTGTTTCCTTGTCAGTTTTCCTTATTAATTGTGGGGGTCTCATGCAGTAATAGGAGAGGGATTTTTTTTTTTAAATGTGGTTGTAACAATTGGCAGAAGGATTTGGGGGGTGGTATAGGGCCTGCAACTACTTGTATCTAACACTAAAACGTATACTAGATTTCAAGTGGACAGTTTTCCTTTAAGATCTGGTACTGCCTTGTATGGAAAAACTCCCATTGCAGTGTATTGGAGTTGGGAGCATATGGGTCAAGGACAGTGTTTTGTGCATAGCTTGTACATTTTTGCTTGCACGCCTAATGGTACAGCTCACACAAAATTAGAGCAAATATGGCTGTGCACCATGGCCTCAGTCAGTCTAACAGATCTGCAAAACTGACTTTTCTGATATTTGCTGCAGTGAAGGACATTTCAGGCCCAAATGATATTCTACCTCTTAGGGCAGGTCTACACTAACCCCCCCAATTCGAACTAAGGTACGCAACTTCAGCTACGTGAATAACGTAGCTGAAGTTGGAAGTACCTTAGTTTGAACTTACCTCGGTCCACATGCGGCAGAAAGGCTCCCCCGTCGACTCCGCAGTACTCCTCTCGCTGAGCAGGAGTACTGCAGTCGACAGCGAGCACTTCCGGGTTCGACTTATCGCGTCCAGACAAGACGCAATAAGTTGAACCCAGTAGTTCGATCGCTCGCCGCCGAACTACCGGGTAAGTGTAGACCTACCCTTAGATGGAGCAACTGAAGTGTGTCAGCCTCTGCAGATGTAGAGGCATTAGGCAGAAGATAAGATTATTACACTCGAGTCTCCTCTCATCTACCTCAGAGATTTCAGTTGAGCTACTCTAATACACAGTGGTGTAAGTGAGAGGGAAATCAGGCCTACTGCATGTATAGCCGCACATCTGGTGAAGGCTCTAACATTAGCACTTAAGAACATCGGGTGGATTTGGGAACAATCCTCTAGTGCCATTAAGAATTTTGTTTGACAGTTTGGGGCAGATATAATCCTGCTTCCACATGCAGGTCTTCAAGAGACATTGTAGCCATGTCTTAAACAAACAATGACATTTCAAACCATGAATGTGTTTCAATCTGAATAAATTCAGGTATATGAGAGTGTTATTTAGCATCATCTTTTGACATTTCAGACTTCTGAAGTAAAATGGGTATGTTTTTCTTTGTATCCTTGTTAAAAACAACGTGAAAACAGAAAAACAGCAAATTGATGATTTATTTTGCAAGAAGGACTGTGCCATTTTGAGGCCTCTTTGCATGTATAGCAGTGAACTGACAGGCTGGTCTCATGCTTACTATTCAGATGGGTCATGACACCAAAAATATACCGTGCCATGGATTGGCAGTGACATGGCACAACCGAGGTAATAGGTCACATATATTAAACCTGGTTTTTATCAATCTGTCACTGGCCCAGGGCAAGTAAAATATCAATGTTTTAATCATTATCAGTCACCAGTTGAATTGATTATATGCCAAAACAATTGAATTTTCATGACACTTTTTCAAAGATGCTTTGCCCATTATGTCTCAAAATGTCACTCTTCCACTTTATTTTGGAAAATAATTTAGTGAAGATTACAGTATCAGATAGAGTATTCAGCACAACAGTTACATGCTTTTTGACCTTTGTATAATCTAGGGAAAATAATATCTGTTATAATAATTCACATCTTTTGGCTCATTCATTGACCCTTATCTTCCAACACAAATGTCTCAGACAATATTAATCCTGGTTATATTCTGTGTAAATCTAGGTTGGAGAATATTTAAAGAGCCCATACTGTGTTTGGCAGCTGGTTGTAAGGCTTTTTCTCGCAAAATGCACATTTAAATCTAACTACAGATTTGGAGGTGGCAATTGGTGAAACATTTACCATATATTTGAGCTGTATGGATCTGGGAATCTATAGCCCAGACTGCAACACCCACATATGCATGATAGTCACAGCAGGATTCGGATTATTTGCTGCTGCTGCCCTGTGTTGTGCAGAGATTGGCAGACAATTGGGTGATCCATTAATGGATTGCCCTGGCAGTAGTACTTAGTCTTAGATCCAAAGTCTCCATTGGCATGTGCATCCCCAAATAGGCACATGATATTAGATTGATGCAAGGGTAGGGTGACCAGACGTCCCAATATTATCAGGACCGTCCCAGTATTAGGGGCTTTGTCTTCTATAAAGAACTATTCCCCCAAAAATAAAAGTGTCACGATTTTTCACACTTGCTATATGGTCACCCTATGCAAGAATCTCTGGGGTTGTATTTTATTTTGGGCTGTTTTCTGCATTTTACTTCTATTTCACATTTATCATTTCTTAGACATGCTTGTGTCATGCTACTTCAGTTCCAAGGAATCGCTTACATTGTAGCAATAGAAAACCCTTCTCTACCCCAACACTGTTTTGGTTAGGTTCATAGTGAAGGTGACAAATTTCCACTGTTAGATAGCTGGAAGTTAATTGTTTTGTATATACTCTGGCTAAATTTTCAAATGTGGTCAGTAAATATATACTTTCAGTTTTGCATGCACAACCAAAACTGTGTGCCCAAAATTTTGTTTAAGATTTCACATGATCCAGCACTTAGATTGGCACTCCCACATTTAGAGACTACGTTGAGGTCACTTGGAAAACTTGCCCTTAAACAGCATCCACCTTTATTAAAGGCAAAGAGCCTCACTGTTAGATTTAATAAATGCCTGAAGGCAGGTTTCTATACCTTCCTCCTTTTACCCTCTCCCCAAGAAAGAGAGGAGAGCAATCCTTTTCTTCTTGTTGCCAAAAGTACCTTTAATTGTGTAGCAAAATGTATGTGTACTAATGTGGCTTGTGAACTTTAGCCCACTGGAGAGTATCCTGACTGCACCATACTCTGTGGGACTGATACTTGATATTGTTTTCTTTGTGCTGGGAATTGTGATTTCTCACACCACTACAGTATACACCAAAGCAAAATAAGCTAGATAAGCAGTCTCTCCTGCATTGATTAAACTGATCTTATTAAACTTGAACTGTAATGCCCTGAAGCCTTCTCTGTGCCAAGTGTAAAGGAAGCCTCTCAAATGGACCATAAAGCAAAACTAATCTTACGTAATATCTGCTTGTCAGAACAGGGAAAATAACCGAATACAGTAGAATCTCAGAGTTACGAACACCTCAGGAATGGAGTTGTTCATAACTCTGAACTGTTCATAATTCAGAACAAAACATTGTGGTTGTTCTTTCAAAAGTTTACAAGTGAACATTGACTTAATACAGCTTTGAAACTTTACTATGCAGAAGAAAAATTCTGCTTTTAACCATCTTAATTTAATTGAAACAAGAACAGAAACAGTTTCCTTATCTTGTCAAAATTTTTTTTAAATGTTCCCTTTCTTTTTTAGTAGTTTATGTTTAACAAAGTACTGTATTTGCTTTTTATTATTATTTTTGGTTCTGCTGCCGCCTGATTGCGTACTTCTAGTTCCAAATGAGGTGTGTGGTTGACTGGTCAGTTCGTAACTCTGAAGTTCTACTGCACTTCTAACTTCATCCTTTCAGTGTTGGAAGGACGCTCCAAGACTGTGTGTGGTATTTCCCCTCTCCCCCATTTCTAGATATGTTTTGCATGAATGTACAATGTACATGAGACCACAGTACATTGATCTGTTTACTGCTTGCACCAGTATCACGAGTAGCACTGAAGAACAGGAGTTCGTACAGTGTGAAAGATTAAAATGAATTCATAAAGCATCAAAACTTACATAGTGGTATGGTGTTATTTTTTGTCTCATTTGTTCTGAGAGCCAAGTCTAATTTTAGTAGGAAAATAAATCTGGAATTAAATTGATTCAGTTACCTTTGAGGGATTTAATGATCCCTTTGTTAATGTTCTATTTAGAGCATAATTATTGTTTATGTAGTTAATTACAGCTTGGATATGTCTAACGCTGGACCAAGTCCCGAGGTTTTTACTAAGTTTAACTCTGTGCATACTCAGGGCCATATCCTCCATTCCATGGATCCTTATAATTTAGGCACAGAAATGGGAAATGTGTATCTAGGGCATCATTCCCCTGTTAAAGGGTTGCCGACCGTCTGGGATTGTCTGTCATGTGATGAAACCTCCAGGAATGCATCCAACCAAAATTGGCAACCTACCCTCTTAGTCCGTTAGGCCCTGCAGAAGCCCACCTGTAGTGCTGAGGATCTGCTTGGGAGGAGTGGATAGGGCCAGTGAACTAACTCCACAAGGAATCAGCACAGATGCTACATATGGATGGAGACTGTATTAACTTTTATGTGCAGCTGCTTGGCACTGTAGAGATTCCCTCCTCTCTGAGGGATGTCACAGGGGAAGGAACCATCTGCAGAGTTGAAGCCAGCAGGGCTCCAAGCCAGTAGAGCTGCCCTGCCACACAGCCCAGCAAGGGGACAAGGGACTCTCTTAGTGAAAGTGGATTTAACACAGTCTCTAGGCATGTAGGGGTGTGTGGCCATCTTTTGCTGTCAATCTCTGAGGGAGGCCACACCTCTTTGCTGTCACGCTCCTGGAGTAGCAGTCTATCAAAGGGAGGAAATTAGCAGTCTCTTGGGCTCAACCCTCAGGAAAGGGAGAGCAGCAAATGATTCCAGGGCCCGAGCCCTTAGGTGAGGCGTGGCTCTAAACCGTTTGAGTTCCCACCCTCAAGCAGGGTAAAGTATTTAGGGACAGTGCAGGGACCCAGGCCCCTGGGCAGGGCAAGGCACCTTGCAGTCTAGTACTCTAGCCCTCAGGCAGGGGCAAGCACCAACTGGACAAGGGGCCCACACAAGGGGCAAGCACCAACCACAGTCTATGGGCTCTGGCAAGGGAGGAGCACCAAGCAGAGTTTATGGGGCTCAGGCAAGGGTGTCTGAGGAGCACAGGCCTCCCAGCCTAAGGAGGGGGAGTACTGCTCCCCCCCCCAGGTGGGGTGGCAAGGGAGACATGTGCCTACTCAGCTCCACCACATCCCAGCCCAGGGCAGAGTGGTCTGTCACCAGGTCAGCAAGGACTCCATCCACAAAACACTGACTGTGTCTCCAGCGGCACCACAGCCAGACAGTAATCTGGTTCCCCTGGGCTGCTTCCTGTACTCCCCATTAGGCATACCTGCATCCAAGGGTCATCCTCCATCTCCCCAGGGTACACTGCAAGCAGCAGTCCCAGCAACTCCTGGGTGTCAGGCATGTCTGGCTGTTCGGATAGGTCAGGGGCCTCCTGCACAGAAGTCTCCTGCAGGCTCAGGCTCCAGCAGCAAGCAGGGCATATCTATCTCCCTCAACAGTTCCCATTCAACTGAGCTACAAGGCCCGCCTTTTATACTTCCTGTTCTTGTCCCGCCTCTCTGCTTCTGGTGTGGACTTCCTGGTTCCGCCCACCAGGGTGTGTGTGGCCCTCCCTCGCTGTCAATCTCCGAGGGAGGCCACACTTCTTTGCTACACAGTCCTTAAGGAACTTTATTTGCTTGATGAATTTAGTTTAGTTTGTCATGTTTATACTTTAAAGTACATTTTTTTAAACCCAGCTGAGTGTTGATATTGTACAGCTTTGAGTAGATGTTTTGAAAATATGGGGTTAACTTCCTTAGAAATGGCTTTGGTACTAATTGCTCTCTTTTCTTAATAGTCTTAATTTAAGTGATAGCTGATAAACTGCCTGGCAACTAAAAATGTGAGTTTGGGGAAACATACTAAATACCTGAATATACCCTACCATTTTTGTCGAGTTGAAATTTGTTCGCAGGGGCTGGCACATCCTAGATATTCCTCACCTCTCTGGGTGCTTATTCTGGGGAGTTTTCTGGAGAGGGACAGTTTCTTTATAGGTAGGGCACTTCGGTTTTGGTTATTTTAATTTTTGCCAGGAATTTATTGGTGTTTATTACTACAACAATAAAAACAGGTGAAAATTGGTGGAAAAAAACTATTAGTATTTTTTTCTGGGTAAATATTGGGGTTTATTTTGGTAGACAGAAGGACGGGGGGAAGTATTCAGTAGATTAATGCTCTGATTAATGGAATTCAATGTGGTTTGCTGCAGAACTAAAACAGAACTAAAAACACAATGCCACCTCTGACTTTAAAAAGCAATGCATCTCGAATCCCCAAATAAAAACGTTCATTTGAATAAACAGTTTACTGCTGTAGACTTAGAACTATCAGCCTCTAAATATTTGCATTTAATAATTGAGCCACACCATTTGCAGCACATACACTCAAGTTCATCCTTTTCTCCTGTTTTTTTTTTTTTTTTTTTTTTTAATTTCAAATACTTCCTTGTGTTCTGAAAGGTATTCTAATACAGATTTTTGTTTTCTTCTCATTTTAGTGTGTCAAATATTTAAACCGTTATCTGTTAACAGCTTGAAATGTGTACGTGATGGGTGTGAGGTTCATCAGTATGTTCAGATGTGCATGCACTTCAGAGCTTGCATGCGTGCCTGTTTGTTTATTGTATGTACCTTCCAGACTAATACATGTAGCCTTACTTCAACAGGTAGCTTTGCATATACATACAGACGAATGTATTATCATAATACATATATTTCATGCAATGTATTGTATTTTCCTGCTAAAACAAGTTATTTTTGTATATATTTGAATGATACAAAAGTAGAGTGAAAAATCAGAAAAAAAACAAATAATACTTTTTGTAAAATGTGGGATTTTTTCAGTCAAAATCGGTTTAAACTGAAAACGAAGGGGCTTATTTATAGGCTAGATTGCTAGCAGGCCTAACACAGCTGCTCAGTGGAAAAGGGAGTACTAAGGCACCCCTCACTCCATTGTGTGGTAACATTAGGGCTGCTTGCATTGCAGCCCTGGCACTTGTGGCTTTCTCACACCAGGAGCAACTGGGCTGAGAGTAGCGGGTAGATGAGATCTGTGGTTCTGCCCCTACTATTCAATGTCTCGCAGAGCAGACTAGATGCACGTGGGAGAATAAATCACACTCTTAAAGGACTTTACACGTTATTTTCCTCTCCAGCACAACAGAGGAGTCCCTGAGGAACTGTGTCTAAGGTCTTGTCTACACTGCCAGTGACATGTAGGGTACATGTAGTTACATGCCACAGTGAAAAGCAGACAGCAGCCATATGGCAATGTGTAGCTAAAAGCGACAGTGAAAGGTTCTGGCAGGGGCCTTTCCCCTCTGCCTCTTGCCTGCCAGAGCGTCTGCCCACTGCTGAGTCTTTCGCTCTGGCAGCTCCCTATGTTGGGAAAAGGCTCCAGCAGTGGGGAGTCAGCGGGACACTACATGGCTAAAGATAGCAGTGTAGACAGGAGAGGTACTGCTAGGACATGTAGAGAGCCAGGAAGGGGTATATAGCTCAAGGTTCTGGTGTGTCTTTATTTTACTTGCTTAAGCTGTGCCTCACTGCTATTTGTAGCCATGCTAGTGGGGCGTACAGTGTATGTACTCTACATGCTGCCCTATGTGTAGACATAGCCTAAGAGGAGAGTTTCTGAGGGCATGTCTTACTTTTGGTGAGGTGCACCTATACACTGCCCCTTACTGCTTGTATAATTCAAGGATCACAATATTTGTAAACAGCAATTACTTTTTGAAAGAATCTTTAAAGATAATCATAATTTGCTTCAAAATAAACACAAGTAGAAAAGCTGATTACATAACTGAACTATTTAAATGTGTATACACATGCACAGCACCTGAATTTAAACATGGTAGTTGCTGAGATGTGCACTGAGGCCTGGTCTACACTGGGGGGGGTCGATCTAAGATACGCAACTTCAGCTACGAGAATAGCGTAGCTGAAGTCGACGTATTTTAGATCGACTTAGAATTACTTACTTCGCATCCTCGTGGCGCGGGATCGACGGCCGTGGCTCCCTCGTCGACTTTGCTTCCGCCTCTTGCCGAGCTGGAGTTCAGCAGTCGACGGGAGAGCGATCGGGGATCGATTTATCGCGTCTACACGCGATAAATCGATCCCCGATAGATCGATCGCTACCCGCCAATCCGGAGGGTAGTGTGGAGGTAACCTGAGTTTGTACACCCATATTAGACAGATGGAGATGGAGATGGGCATAGTTGCTTGCATAGGTGCCGACTCTGTGGGTGTTCCGGGGCTGGAGCACCACAGAGAAAAATTGGTGGATGCTCTGCACCCACCGGCAGCTCCCCGCCCTCTCCCCCCCTGCTCCAGCTCACCTCTGCCTCCACCCGCCTCTGTGTGCTGCGTGCCCACTTTTTCCCCCTCCCTCCCAGCGCTTGCGCCGCGAAACAGCTGTTTCGCGCGGCAGGGAAGGAGAGGGAGGAGGGGAACGTGGCACGCTCAGGGAAGAGGCAGAGACGGGATGTGGATTTGGGGAAGGGGTTGGAATGGGGGGCAGGGCAGGGGTGGGGAAAGGATGGAGTCGGGGCAGGGCCAGGGGCGTGAGCCCCCACCAGCGCCGGGGAAAGTTGGCGCTGATGGTTGCTTGTGCAAATTAGGCCTGAAATTCCACATCTAGCTTGTTTAACAATACATGCATGCTCACACACACAAACATGCGTGCGCATGCACACACACACATACGCACAGAGAGAGAAATGCCTGTTTCGTTTTATCTTAAAATCAAGATTGTCGTAAGGTAGTTGTAGTCATGTAAAGTTATTTAGTATTCAGATTCTGTGTTTCATACTTGTTATTCGGTTAGGTCCTAAGAATTGTATATTGTTTATTGTGTCATTACAGAACAGTCAGATTTGTTCTAGCTTTCTGTTTTCTTTTTTTTTTTAAATGCAGAAAAGCTTCACTGGCCTGAGCAAGAGCTCTCTAAAAAGTCAGTCTTAAATCCAGAAGAACATAAGCTGACCATTCAGAATGAAAGCAGTCTTCAGCACCAGTCCTCTGGAATCCTTAAGGATATTTTCACAACAGGAACCAGTAGCTACAATGTCCTTCTGCAAAGCAAAGAGGAGAAAAAACACCACTCTCGAAAGCTGTCATCTGCCTACCACAAGAGGCACAGAAATTCCACCAAGTCTTCTACTACCTCGCGAAGCAACGAGCACCGCAAGATCAAAGTCCCACTGCCTTTGCTCAGCAGTGGCTGGTATTGCATGAACAGGCAGCCATCCATCTTTATCGCTAGCCCAGTGTCTAGCAGTGCAAAGTTTACACACAGTATTTCTGTTGCCGGGAACAGCATAGGACTGCCACCTCGACCCAAAAGCAAGGCTAAGAGACATTATTTTTCTAGTCTAACAAAGCCAAAGCAGCCTCAATTGTCAAAAAGCCATGGTAAAGAGGTAGATGTCTCTGGCCGAAAACTCTGTATACTAACTGCCATCAAGCCTTCCAATGTGGAAAAAGAGAAGATTAAATTCTTCAAGTCCGATTTTACCTATAATCCTCAATTTGAATATGCAAATCCTGCGTTGCCAAATGTGTTAGCTAAGCACAGCCAAGCATCCAACAAGTTTCTTAAACAGGTATAGTTATTGTTACACATGCTCCTTGTTCACTCCTCTTTGTAGTACTTTTTTCCACTTATAAAGACAGCATTTGGTTTTGTTTGCTGAGGTGAGAACATTCTTCATTATCTCATAACAGGCTACATTAAAATAGAGTATGAAAATATGGCATTTGACAGAATACAAATTATATGCCACATTAGAAGTACTTAATGCACATCCGTATTATAGCAGCCTTTTCACTTTGAACCTGTTTTGATTTTAAAAATTTTTTCAGGACTAAAGCACCTGAAATATACTATCATAATCTATAACTGGGGTAGGCAACCTATGGCATGCGTGCCAAAGGCGGCACGCAAACTGATTTTCAGTGGCACTCTCCCTGCCTGGGTCATGGCCACTGGTCCGGGGGGCTCTGCATTTTAATTTATTTTTAAATGTAGCTTCTTAAACATTTTAAAAACCTTGTTTACTTTATACCACAATAGTTTAGTTATATATTATAGACTTATAGAAAGAGACTTTCTAAAAACATTAAAATGTATTACTGGCACGCGAAACCTTAAATTAGAGTGAATAAATGAAGACTCGGCACACCACTTCTGAAAGGTTGCTGACCCCTGATCTATAAGGATTTGCCCACAAAATGTTAATTACTAGATGCCTTTCTTTATTTCTTGTTTTCTTTGACTAGCCTGCTCTGTGGATCAAGATTTTACTATAACATTTTGTAGCTCTAACCCCATTTAAAGCATGAAAGGGGCCACATAGTAATTACTTTTTTTGTATATGTTTCAAGGGGGCGCTGGAGGGAGGGAAGTAGGGAGGGAGGGAAAGAGCCTAGAAAACCTGCCAGTCCTCTTGATGACACGAGGATTTAGGGGGCAATCATACATTCATTATTGCTTGCCTTAAGGTCACGATTATTGGATAAGCATGTGTTGATTTCATTTGGTTTAATTAGCTTTGGAAGGATTTTCACATTGCATCAAGCTCAGTCAGGCAGCAAATCAGTGCCCATGCCCTTGAATGTGACTGAAATTCTGTTCCAGGGACAGGTAAAGCTGCATAAATCAGTTTTCCTATGATACATGGCCTAATTTCAGTGTGGATTATTGTGGATTATTAGGATGATGTTGTTTGTCTGATCACTAATCTGCAGAGTTTTCCATTCGTTTTAGTAATGTGGCTTCCTACCTATGTATTCTCAGGCTCAAAATGTTTTTATTTTAACTTTAAACTATTTTAACTGTAAACAAAATAAGACACAGTCAGGGTTTATCTACCCAGTTTCAGAAGTGACCCTCTTTCCACTAGTGCTTTTTTAGTAAGATCCTTGACTAGCCTAGGAAATAAAGGGTGTTTGGAAAATGTGTTTTTAACAGAGAATCAAATATTGTAAGTGATGTCCTGGTTACAAGCTCTGTCATTGTGTAGTAGGTTCTGGTTTGTGAGCATGAGTAGGCAAATTATTTCACTTCAAAATGACAAAGAAGCTCAGTGCAAAAATTGAAAACAAAAAAACCAAGCACCCATGACTCTAACATCTGATTTAGGGAGAATTTTATGGCCACGGACGTGTTCAGAGATTCATTTTTATTAATTCACATAGCTGCCTTATGATATTTAAAGGTATAGTTTGCAGATTTATATTAAAAATATATATTAATGTAACCCACTAGCTTGGTTTTATTATTACCATTATGAAAAACAGAACTTATAACTTATCTGCTCTGTCCTAAAAAGTGGGAAAAAATCCTTTATTGAGGAGCATGTATTTGGTTTTTAGTTTCTCTTTCTGTCTTTAAAAAAAAAAAATGTCCTTTTCCTCGTTGGATAATTTTAGAAGCATTAAAAATAGATGATTGCAAATTCAGGTCCTCTTTTCCTTCTATAACTAATAAAATAGTTTTATTGTTAAACTAAATTTTGCAGATTGCACTTAAATTCAAAAAGAGCTAGTGATATTATGAAAAAACAAACAATTCAGCCTGGTATGTTGGAATTTTTTTTAAAAAATGAGACCTTAAAAACATTTTATGTGAAGATTGCATATACAGAAACCTGTGAAATATCTGTTTAAAGGTTTGATTTCTTTCAGCCTATTTCAGTAAACCGAACCACTGTAATAATGAATAAATGCCTTTTCTGATAGTGAATGGTTCCTCAGCAATATGCTGTCTGGTTTTAGGGACTGACATGTCACTTTAAGTTTTTCTTTTTTATAATTAAATGCAGAGAACCACAATTTTTAATATCATAATACAACAGTAATTCAGTATGTTTGTGTTCTGTCCAGTGAACCGTGATATTTCTGATGGTTTCTCATTAGTCAGATACATAGCAAGGGAAAACGTCTCTTCCCAGATAGAGCTGCAAACGGCTTGATCAAATGAATTATTTTAAGTGATTGAAATTGTAAGGAATAACATCATCTCAAAGTCTGACTTGTTAAGAAATTGAATAAACAGATTCTGGACTTTAAATAAACAAAATATGAGCAGTCATAACTCAAATAATACCAATCCCAGCAGATGGCACTATTTCTTTTCATTTGCAATAGAAAACCTCATTTTCATACAGATTTGAATTTAGACTCTTACAGATTTTGTCCAGATGAACCAACATATTATCTAAAATGACAATCAGTAACTTGTATATTCTTGCTAAGGTGTGGACCAAGTTGTTGCCTCACTTCAGTGTGAACTGAAAGTCTGAACTGAAAAATGAATTTGGGAAGAGAAGGGGGAACACTCTATAGCCTTTTATAGTGACTGATCCATTCTGAAGAGACAGTTCAACTCTTGGAACTAGTTAACCAACAGTACCCAGTATGTCAAGTAGTTTGTAGTCAAATACTGCTATATACAGTATATAAAGCATTTCCCCTATAACAGGACATAGGCCCCAGTGTTTTTGCAACATTCTCAGGCTTTGATTGGTTACCATAATTATTCTGGAAGGGCTTTCTTTCTACAAGTGACTTGCCCAAGGTCACACAACAAGCAATAGAACCCAGGTCTCCTGACTCTGAGGCCAGTGCTCCATCCACTGGTTTACAGAGACTCCCATGCCTAGCATTAGTGATCGGAGTTTCCTGTCACTGAGAGCTTCATTTGTGTTCAGTGTTCTAAAGAAATTTCCTCACTGCTATTTATAATGAAGTAGTATTAGAAAATATTGCATTCTGATTAGTTAAATGGCAGAGCATTCTTCTGGGATAGTACCGTATGTCAGAGCTGCTTTTATTTGCTAAACTGCATCACAGGTAATATCAACATTCCTCTATAAACAATGTCAAAATGCAGGATTATCTACTAAAGATTACCTGTAATTGCATTTACTAAACCTCTTCATTTTCCTTTATCTATGAGCTTTCATGTTGTGAACAAACTTACTCAGCACCAGGCAGTACATATATTTTCATCCACATCCTCAAATCTCTTCTCAATCCCTTTGTCCTTACTCTAATTTATTGTGCTCTTTTCATATATCATCCCTTCCCTAGCTTTAGAGATTAGTTCTTATTCTTATCATCTTTGCCACTCCTCTTGCCCAACTTTGCTCTCAAGATTCCTTCCAGCTCTCCCTCCTCCTTATTTATCTCTGTTTCTTAACAAGGCTTAAGTGAGAGCTGTTTTTCATTTAATTTTTTAAAAAAGTTGAACTGGGACTAGTGTGGGCTGCCCTTCGTGTTTGAAGCATCTCTCTGAAGCCCTGATGAGATACTTGGTTCTGACAGAAATAGTATGTTGAAACCACTGCTGGGACACATCCCTCAGCAGCCCGTAGCATGAGGGTAGGCCTGCCTTTTACTCCCACTTCCACACCCCAACAACAGAGATGATTCTGATGCCACATGCTGCTTCCGACTCAGCATCTAGTAAAAATTAAATGAAAAAGAAAGTCCTCGAGTGGTGGCTAGGGTGGAAAAAGCGGAGAAAGAAAGGACTTGGGGAAAGTCTTGGGAGTAGGAAGCCACTTAAAACATGTAAAATAAAGATTTTTGTAAAGTTTTTATTTTTATTTAAGATAAGTTGAGTGATCAAAGTAGGGGACAGGAGTCAGGATTCCTGGATTTCATTCCTGACTCTGTTACTGACTTGCTGTGTGACTTTGAGCTAGTAACTTACCACCAAATTTTCCAAAGTGGCTACTAATTTGTCTGCCTCCATTCTTGGTGTGCTCATCTTGAGACCGATAGGGCTTGAAAGTGCAGGGCACCCACAACTACAAGTGAGGTCAGTGGGTGTTGTGAGTGTTCAGTACTTTCTGAGAGTCAGGCCTGAGGTATCTTAAGTTGGGCTTCCAAAAACGGAGGCTCCCAAAACCAGCAGCCACTTCTGAAAATTTTGGCCTTAACCTATCTGTGCGTCAGTTTCCCAGCTAGTAAATAGGGACAATTATTACCTCCCCCAGTCCTCCCAAGAGTGTAGAGAGGCCAATTTTAGCAATGTGTGTGAAGCACTTTGACTTGACTATTAAAGTAATGATTTTAACATTTTTTTTCTATTTACAGAATTGAAAATATGAAACTTTTTTCACAAGGATTTATTACAATTTTGATCAAATTATTTAAGAGCTTTTTAAAGGCAATGTCATAATAAATAATTGTACATGGTAACTTTAGACATACTACGGCTTCTTGGGGAGTTGCATTGCTCTGCCTTTGGCCTCATGACTAACAACCCACTCAAGGTGTGGCAGGATCCATGCCTGGAACACTCCCTATTGTTCATTGTGTAAACATATTACTGTGGTTATTATATAGTTAATGTATTATTGTTGTGGTTAAATTATGAAGTTTAACATAGTTGTGACAGAAAGTTTTAGGGCCTTATCTAGCTCTCAGTTGAGAAGCTCTCATTGGCATTTATGAGAACTGGATAGTACCCACAGGGACAGATTGTGCTACCCTTATGCTGAGTAGTACTATAACCTGCAAGGAGTTCATTCAGTATGAGTAAGGGTGGCAGAGTTGGGCCTTTACTGATCAATTAGTGCAGTAATTTCACCTACCAGAACTGCCTGTTAAATTTAATTTAAATTCTTATTTTCAACATCTTAATGCATTTTAGTAAAAGCTATCCACTATTCATTTATGAGAGGTGGAATTGAATAGATGTTGGGGGTAAGAAAGAGAGAAGAAAAGAGGGCTGGGAATCAGAATAAGAGATTATTGGTCAATTAAGTTTAATTGTGAATGCAGATCTCTGTTGCATGTTCAAAGGGATTTGAGCCTCAGAGACTATAAAGGTGCCCAATTCTTAGCATTTCAGGTGCTTACCTAACAGACTTCATTGAATTTCCTTGTTTAAAAAGCAGTGAAGAAAAGTCTATGCCAAAGGATAAAATATTAAAGGAGACATTCTGTTTAAATGAAAGAGTGAAATTAAATTTATTGTTCAGTGAAACCAGATATATATAGCAACTAATAGGTAACATGAATATCTTAAAAGATCTGGTAAGCTATAAGAGAAACTGAAGAACTGTTGTACTGAATTATTCAGGTTATTCAGTGAAAGTAAACTGTACTCCTGTAACTAAGTAGGAAACTTATTTTACTTATAAGTGATGTATACAAGCATGAGAGCACAGATCAAAATCTGCACAGTAACAGGAAAGCATCCATTTAAAATGAATATCAGAAGATGGCTAGAACAAGTTAATAATTCAGCCTTAAAAAAAAAAACTTGGAAAAAGCACACAGGTTCTCTGACTAATAAACAAACTGGGCTATTAACTAAGAACTAAATGTTGCTTAGATTACGCCTGGGGGAATTCTGCACCACTGTGCATGCGCAGAATCTATGTCCCCCACATATTTCTTTGCTTACCCGCAGAAAAATGACTTTCTGATGGGGAAGCAAAGGGAAGCCACAAGAGCGGTCACGCGACCCTCCCCAGCAGTATGTTTTGGGTGCCCTGGGCAGACGGCAGAGAGAGAAATCACTGTGGGGCCGGGGCCGGGGCCGGGACTGGGGAAGACACTTATAAAGCAGTTCAGTAAATAATTTGATATGGTAAATCAGGTGCAGATGTCTGTTAGGGAGGAAAGGTCATGCTAATTACTGTACACGTAATACACAGATATATCCTTTGCCCCTGAACCTGTGTATAAAAATAAAAAAGGGAGAATGGCTTCTTTAGAGCTAAGTTTAGTAACTTTGCTGCTGATCGACACAGTTAAATAGAGCCTTCAGATCTCACAGGAGGCCCTTTGGATACTGTAGTAAGTGAGAGGCAGCATTCTAAGCTTGATCATAGGAAAATATCAGAAATGGAGTGGAATGTTTGTTCAGCATTCAGAGAATCTCTCTCTCTCTTTCAGCCAAGAGCTACAATACTTAAAGAATGTCTCATGCATAACATTATAGTGTGTTCCAATGATGATTGCTTGGCATTGCTCCGTTTTAGTTAAAACAAAACAAGACTATCTGTAGCTGTGTAAGTTTCTAAATTATTCATATTTTATGGACAGTAAGTCTACCCACCAAGTTCCCCAAATATCAGAATAATCTAGTCGCAAACTGTGTGCATAGTCACCTTATTATTGCAGTATACTGGGAGTCAGAGCATTTTAAAAAAAGTCTTGTGTTTCCCATTATTATAAGTGGTATTATATTTGCAGTATTAATGTGGTAAGGCTCAGTCCTGTTCTAATCTATTTTATATAATTCGTATAGTGACCTTATCATTGTAGCATCTGGGTACCTTCCAGTAGTACATTAAGGCTTAGCAATGTGACTAACATTGGTAAAGTATGGTTCCTTCTCACTTTGATCCTCTCCCCCAGGGAAGGTGCTGAGATCTTCTGTTCACATTGAAGTTAGGAGGAAATTCAGCTCTTCTTCAGGGAGGTTCCAGCATCTTGAAAGAGCAGGCCTATAACCAGCAACACAGTTTGCAGATGCAGTTCTCATAATTAAAAAATTAAAATCTCGTTTTTGCAAGAAACTAAGGCTATGTCTACACTTCAAGATTGCAGCTCGAGTCAACACACCCGAGCTAGATTTAATCTAGCTATCCCAGGTCCTGGAACAGTGAAGCTGTGGCAGCATGCCCTTCAGTTGAAACCATGGGTAATTACTTGTGGGGCTAGCCCACGTTGAAGTGTGCACTGCTACGCTTCACTACTCTGGGACCTGAGCGAGTTAGATTAAAGCTAGCTCAGGATATGTCTACACAAACTACAATCACACCCCGTGACTGCAGTCTAGTCCTACCCTCAGAGATACTTACTCAAGGCCCAATCCTGTAAAATGGTGCAGACCCTGAAATCCCATTCATATTAACTGTATTTGAGGGCACTAGGATCAGGCCCGAAATAAGGGAGCAATAAGAAATATTGGAGGAATACATTTGAAATGATGTGACGTCATCTTAGATGGGTAGTTTTCTATAAACAGTCCTGTGCAGCATTGTCAACTCTCATCGTTTTATAACAAGTCTCATATTTTATATTTGTCTGAAAGCTCCAGCTCCGGGAGTCTTGTGAACATAAGAGAATATCAGCTTTTTTTTTTTTTTTTTTTTTTTTTTTAAAGGAGATTTTTAGCCCTGATGGTTGTAGAGAAAAGCTTGAAAATGTGACCCAAATGAACCCTAACGGCTCAAAAATAGCAGGGAAATAAAAAGAACTCAACCCATTTTTTTTAAATCTCATGATTGTTAAGTCAATTTCATGATTTTTTAACATTTGTGGTTGGCAATACTGGCTGGCTGGAGTTCCTGGGAGCTCCTTGTAAAAATTCTCCCAACAAATTGAATTCTCCTCAGCCATCCTGTCTCTGAAGGAGTTCTCTTCCCTGCTTTGCTACTGCTAAATCATCCCTACTAAAGTTGACATATCCTGGATATCATAAAATTGATCTTCATAAGTATTTTATTGTCTTTGGAGTGCACTAAATGGCATATTTGAAAATAAATCGGGGTAGGCTATCCCCATCTCTCCTATAAGATCTTCAGCCACAATAACCTCAGTTCCCATCATACAGGGCTGAACACTGTGCTATCTATATTCAGTTCTGTTTTCAGCAACAAAGTATAAGCATTTCTAGATAAATACACTTAATATCAGTTTGTGTGTCAAGTGTTGTTTGCCACCTTTCTTGTGCTTACGAGAAAAATAGTTCCATAATTAAATGGGAAAACTGAACAGATTTCCCAGTCCTTCACCCCGTATCTCTCCAAACACGTGCATCCATTGTACAGAGGGGTTAAAATATCAGTAATCATCAGGAATGCTCAGTCATGATTCAGCATTTCTAAATTAAAAAATATAAAAAAAAATAAACAGAGAGATTGTAATAATTCTTAACATTTGTACATTGAATGAGAGAAGTGATAACTCCTTAACCCTCAGATCATCCCTGTGAGGTAGGAAAGGACATATTTTCATCTCTGGTTTACAGATGGGGACATTGAGACAAAGAGGCCCAGATCCTCAAAGGTATTTAGGTGCCTAACTCCCATTGAGTATCTGGGTTTAAGTGACTTTTCCCAAAGTCATAGAGGAATTGGTTTCCATTTACTGAGCTAATACTAGGTGTGTGGAGCATGATGGTGTCCATAGGAGTCTAATATGAGTAAACCAGGTTCCTGCAACTTTTTCTTAATGTATTTGCATTCATAATGTGGCTCTGAGGATGACAGAAGTTGATTACTGAGGGTATTAGCTTATATGTAACTACAGGAGTTCACTAATGTATCCCATAAGAGTTAAAGGGAAAAAAACCAACCATTTGTCCCATAGCTACAGAGGTAATACAATTGCTAGTCTGCAGCTGTAATCTTATTGCACTTATGTCTGCTATGCATTTTTCTTTTATAGTCTGTCAATATTATGGAACGGACATTGCAGAAATATGGAAGCTATGAAAAGTTTGAGCAGGCTACTGGAGGCAGCCTGCTACCAAAAAGTCGCATTTGGAATCATGTCAGGAAATACATGGTGAAAGAAGGCTGCCTTGGTGAGGTAGGATGCACACAGGATCAATGAAAAAGCTTCCCCTTTAATCACAAAATCAGAAATTAGAGATAGAAAAGACCTATAAGATTATCTAGTAGTGCGTCCCTTGTCAATATAGACTTGCTCCTTACATTATATTTTCTAATGGGTTTGTCCATTCTAGTTTTAAATGATCTAAACAATGTGGCTTCCAACTACTTCTCTTGTGAGATTATTACACTGTGGAATAGATCTCATCAGGAAGTTTTCCTGCTACTTGAATTATGTGTTCCCATTCTTAATTTCATTCTATTACTTGGAGGTGTACCTGAAATAACAACTCTCCTTCCTTATCCCTTCAGTTACTTGTAGAGTAGCACATCCCCATTTAGTCACTTATGTGTATATCTGCCCCAACCTGCGCTGGGTTTTTCTAATGCTGTATCACAAACTCCTCTAATTTGCAGTCATCTTATATTGCAAAGCTTTTTTTTTTTTTGCTGCTTCCTATATTTCTTGTTCCTGTTGTATACATTTATGCTGAATTAGGTTTAAACAGGAGAGTTATGCTGGATTTTGAATTTTACCGGGTAGACCTCATTGGTTTGTCTAGTCTTACCTGAATATCAGGAATGAATATTACACACACACACGGTGAAATTTACTCCTGTGGAAAGAGTCCACACAAGGACTGTGTACCACTTAATCCACTAGAATAGGATTTACGTATTAAGTGGCCCATTAAGCATCATAGTGCAGCAACATAGTATACTAAGCCTTCCAACTTCTGTAGGTGACCTTTAAAGATTTGAAATGAATTTTTTTTAAATAAATCTTAGTTTCAATGTATTTTTAAGTGTGTGTGTGTGTGTGTGTGTGTATATATATATATATATATATATATATAATAATAATTTTTAAAAAAAACCCTGACAAATAGGTACTTAAATTGACTGAGTATATATGCTCAGTCAATTTAAGTACCTATTTGTCAGGTTTTTTTTTTAATTTACCTTCTCTTGCTACTAGTAATATGCAAGGTTCCAATAAATGACTTAAAAGAGAATTATTTTCTCTTTTCTCAGTTTGTTAACTTAGTGCATTTGACCGCACTTTTTGTTCAGTCAGTTTCACTGTTTCCCCTGTAGGACAGTTAGGTTCCAGTTCTGCCATCTGGTTTGCATGTCTGAACCCTTATGTTCATGCAAAGTCCCACTGAAGTCAATGAGGCGTCACACAGGCACAGGGGAACAGAACCTTTCTAGAGACACAAAAACTCATTTGCGTCTTGTTGGGAAGAGCCTTGAGAGGCATGTGACTGAGTCCGGATAGAACACTGGGGGAGTGAGAGGGAGAATAGAAGCGGCAAAAAGCAGGAAAGGAAAAGAACTCTTTTAAGCCTCAAGCCTTTCTTTCTCCTTAGATTGTAGTTCATCTCACTGAGGACCTGCTTTCTCGTGCCTCAATGACAGTGGTGAATGGCCGCCCAACTCTGACTATCAATGTTTCCACTGCACGTGAGCACTGGCTAGAAGGGATGCTGAGGCACGAAATAGGTATGGACACATGTTTTGAATTCTTCATGCCAGAGAGAATATGTGCATTCTTATTTATTATTTGTTTTCAGTAACACTGACAATGTCCTAGGCATTGTACAAACCCAAAAGAAGTTCTGGCCCCTCCTACTGTAGATGTGGTAAAGCATAAGAAAGGACTATTTATAATTGTAGTATACAGTAGAACTAAAACACCCAACTAGTACCTTGAGAGATGTAGATGTGAGAAATGTTGCCAGTGAACCCCAAATCTGTGCAAGTGCTCCCTGGTTTTGAGTTATCTGGGGAGAGGATGAGCGAACAAACAACACAACATATGTGTAGTAGTCATAGTGCTTAATGCACTGCTGGAAGGCACTCAGACACTACAGTGATGAGCATGGTATAAAAACCTCTATAACATAGAATACAGTAATTACAAACATTTAGCCCAGGATAGTAGAAAGTTTCTCAAACTTTTTCTAGGTTTTGGGTGAACCTGCCCCAGTATACCAGACCAAACGCAGATGAAATCCAATGGCTTTCACCAAGTTACTCTTTTAGGGTTTTATGCCTGTGAATGCCCTGCACCACCGTTATAACTAACCTCTGGTTACAGGGCAATAGCCTCCTCTACAGCTGCAGTAATGCTCTATGATCAGCCTCAAGGAGACAGAAATACTCGTGCATGTTGAATCTTCCCTCCTCTGTTCTCCCCACTTCCCATCCACAGCAAGGCTTTGTCTACACTAGAGAAATGTTGGTGGGTTGTGCACTTCTGAAAAATCTCCCTGCAGGGATTTAGGAGCACAAAGTTCCAGCGATGTTCAATGGGACGTGTGCTCCTAAATCCCATAGGTCCTTTTGAAAATCTCTGCTGGAATCACCCTTTGGACACCCTGCACTGTTGGCACTTAGATGAGTGCTATTCCACTCGTTTAATTACCATTGATTACCTTCTCCACTGTCCTCAAGGCCAAAGTTACCTCCTTTCCCAGTCCCCCATTGTCCCAATAGGTGAGAATCCTGAAGTTGGGTCCTAAACTTAGTTAGCTCCTGTGGTAGCTAATTGTACTATTATTTGAGACACTGGTTGTTACTGTTCTAAGCTCCCTGCTTCTTTCCTTTTAGGAACTCATTATTTTCGAGGTATTAACAACAACAGCCAGCCTTGGTGCAATTGGAATGGACGTAAAAAGCTTGGGTTAAAGCCAATCAACCCTACCGAGGAAGGCCTGGCGAGTATTCACAGTGTCCTGTTCCGAAAAGACCCCTTTCTATGGAGGGCTGCCCTTCTCTACTACACTGTCTATCAAGCTAGCCAAATGTCCTTCAGTCAACTCTTCCAGGATGTGGGGAGATTTGTCAAGGACCCCAACACTAGGTGGGATTACTGTGTACGAGCCAAGAGGGGGTGGACTGATACTTCCCAGCCAGGTTGGTTTCCTATGTAGTTTGAGCACATTCCATCTTCATTCTCCAAAAGCTTTGTTCAAAATAAGGGGCCTGTGCAGCTCTGTTGGCAGGTGATAGGATTTGTGCAAAGGGTTGTGGAAAAATTAAACTCTTCGTTTTCTAAAATGGATATTATGAAGTGGCAAGGATCCTTCATTTAAAACAATGATTGAGATGAAAAACAGTATTTTTTTTCAGGACTTTCAAAGTGATTTGGTAAAGGAATTTTTAAGGGATGTTAAAGGAGACACTGTCAAGACGTTTAGGTTCACAGTTTGCCCTCCCTTGTTTTTTATGCCCTGGGCAGGGCTTGTTATGATAGTGCTGCAAATTTCTGTGACCGGGGGTTTTAAAGCTGCTCAGCTCCCTGCCTTACACTGTCAGATTCCCAGCAAGCTAGTCTGCCTAACGGCCAGTGCCTTTGCTTAGTGTCTTTCACGTAGGCTTAATCCTCTAGCCAATGGGTGTCAGGTAAATTTTGCAAGTCCTCGGCCAAAAATATCTAAATGGCAGGAAATAAAATAATTTTGTGTACAATTACTTTTGGCAAAGGCATTGCTTTGAAAAAGCCTGAAAACAATACCATGACTCTGATTCCTTTAGGCTGCTTCAGTAAGGATCAGGTATACTTGGATGGCATCCTCCAAATCCTAAGATACAGGGAGTCTATCGATTTCCACTTGCTGATGGCTCTTGGAAAGGTGAGTGGAATCAATCTCCAAACTGAAGCAATAGTAACATTTTAATAAGCGCTTTCCTAAATAGTCATTAAGTTGCATGAACATTACAGGATCGCTTTCTGTAGGTGTTGTCTTAAAATGTGCTGGTGCCCTTTACATCACCTTGATCTTGAATCTTCACTGTCTGTAAAATCAGACATCACTGTACATTATAGTATAGAGACACCAACAACTTGAAATATAGTCAATTTCAAAGAGTAAGTTAGAAGTACTTTCAGGACCTACACCTTCCTGTCAGGTTCCTACCACCTTATACCTGCCTGTTTGTGGTTTTACAGTCACATTTCTCTGTTTTTTAAAAATGTTTTTCTCCTCCCTGTTTGCATGGGCCTTTTGCACCTCAACAACTGAGCAATGGGCAGACTTTACACAAAGTCCTGCCAATCTACAAAGTACACAAATGAAATAAAAAAGAAATAATGTCTCTCTCTCTCTCAAAATCATTTTTATCTTAGGTGTTTGTAACAATGGCAGGTAATGTATTTGCAGACAGAAGTGTGATTTTATGTCAGTGGGTTTCCTGTAGCCCAGTTGCAGCGTTAACTGCACAGACAGGGAAGTAGCCACCAATGTGGGATTTGACTTTCAGATGAGAGTAGGAAGTGTGATCTGGTATTTGAAGAAGGACACAGGGTCAGGAATCCTGGGCTCTGCTCCCAACTTCGCAAATCACTTAACATCTCTGGGTATGTCTACACTACAGCTGGGAGCAAGTCTCCCATCCTGGCTAGACAGACTTGTACTAGCAGGGTTCAAGCTACCATGCTAAAAATGTTGCAGCACCAATGGAAACTTGGGCTCTTAAGCCCACCCAACTGCCTGGGTCTGAGCTGTGGGGGATAGCCTGAGTCTCTGCTGGTGCCACAGCATCCACACAGCTATTTTTAGTTCATTAGCTCACGTAAAGCTAGTGTAGGTCAGTCTACCAGGGCTAGAAGGCTCACTTCCAGCTGCAGTGTAGACATAACCTCTGTGTCTCAGTATGCTCATCTATGACTGGATGCTATTATTACTGGTACACCTCTACCCCGATATAACGCGACCCGATATAACACGAATTTGGATATAACGCGGTAAAGCAGTGCTCCGGGGGGGCGGGTCTGCGCACTCCGGTGGATCAAAGCAAGTTCGATATAACGCGGTTTCACCTATAACGCAGTAAGATTTTTTGGCTCCTGAGGACAGCGTTATATCGATGTAGAGGTGTATTATAATAGCATCTAGAGCCCCAGCCACATTCAGGACCCACCTGGCCGCCTGGTCAGAGCTCAGGTTGCTAGCCCAAGTGTCTGGCCATGCAGCAACGTCCGCACTGCTATGTTTAGCATGCTAGCATGAATCTGTCTACCTTGTCTGGGAGGCCCAATGCGTTGGCCCTTTGGGTGTCAGCTGAGGAGGAATTACATGAAAAAAATGTAGAAATTGTCTCAAATGTACAAGTTTTGCCGAAACCACTAAAATAGACTTTCCCAAAAAATCTACTGAGTTCCACTTTAAGCAGAGTCCTCTGCAAATAAGGTTCCCTTCTCTTAGCTGCTGCTAGCCATGTGATCCATTGTCTGGACCCCGCAGTAGTGGGGCACACTGGTAATATTTCCATGTAATGGTTTCACCACGGCTTCAGTAATAACCGCTGGCAGGCTTCTTGCTGTGCACTTGAAAACTTAATTTGATGTTACCTCATTCTCTACATAGCTCCAGGAAGGCTAGAACGAGTTCCTCATATTTGAAGAGGCTGGAAATGTCAGGAGCTGACGTCTAGGAGAGCCAGTGAAAGACCTTGGTCTACCCAAGGCCTTTGCTCCATTTTAGAAGCCTGGTCAGGAACATGTGACTCAGGACATAAATTGCTTCCTGCCCTCTAGAGAAAATTATAGGGAAGTACTTTATTTATATGGAGAGAAAGCAGATGTGGTTAATAATATACAACAAATAAGGAAACTATAACAGAGAAGTCATTGACATACAGATGTTACCAAGTAGTTTGGCTTTCTTGTTTGCAAACCATTTCAGAAATACACAATGGGCCTAATCCAATGCAGTTACATTTGGTCCATATAATATTAAGCTATATAAATAATGTGTCACATTGGGTGGACATGTGACAAATGGACTTTATTTATAGGTGACAGTGGTAGCGATATCTATAGTTAAGGTTGTCTAACATTTTCCATGATAAGAATCTATTTTCAGTTGTTTCTAACTGCTGAACCTTACCATTTGGGCTAAAATTGTCCACAGTGAGTGTCTGCCTTAGGCTGACTTTTTTGGGAAAGTTTCTATCAAAACAGGTCAGCTGTTAGGTTAGGGGAAAATATGTTGTTTTGCCCATATTAAAAAATTCTTGCAGCTGCCGTGCTTCCATGCTTTGGAGCAGAGATGTGAAATTTGACAGGAAGTCACTCTGGTATCAAGGATGTGCTTTTTGATGTCCTTGTGATTTCCCTGTTAAGTTATAAGCCTCTGGAAAAATAAAAAAAAAAAACACAGTTCACACATACTCAATAGATGTATTTTAGAGGCTGGCAGCATTATTTTCTGACGGTTCCTTCTGTGCTGGACTTCTTCAATCCCCAGAGTTCCTGTCTGCCAGCCGAACTGAGCATGTGCCATCCCTGCAGAGTATTGCCAACCCTCAGCGTTTAAAAAAAAAAAAAAAAAAACACAGGTCAAGCCCCTCAAAAATCATGACATTGGCTTAAAAATTATGAGATTTTTAAAATAATATATTTTGTTCCTTTTGTCTTCTGGTATTGGATCATTTAAGGTTCATAGTTTCATGGTTTTCTTTGGAAACATGAGGACTAGAAACTTACTTTTTTATTTTAATGAAATCTGAGATTTTTCAGGTAATAAGCTGACTCCAGTAGCTGGGTCTTTAAAATAATCAAATTGTGGGTATTGGCAAGGCTGCAGCTGAGCATGCTCTGTCATAGCTCTGCTGGGGCTGACCAGGACTTTTTTCTGCAACCACTTCATCTGGTTGCCAGGGGCCACTGTGGCATCAGGCACTGGAACTGAGAGCAGGGGGACTATTTTCCCTTTGCACTCTCAGTGTTCTGCTTACTGGCACCCAGGCAACAAAGAAGAGTTGGAGGATGTAGACTAACTTGAATGGAAAGGAGTGAGGGAAACTGGGAAGATAAGCAGAGGGGGGTAGGAATGGGGCATTGGGGTGGACAGGGGCAGCAAGGTCTATAACCATTTGAACACACTCCCCTTCAGAATCTAGACCTGAACCCAGGAGTCCTGAGTTCAGCATTCCTGTGCTGTCAGCAAATAGGTGTGAAACCCACTAGCAAACTGTGGTCCAGACCGTCAAAGATATTTAGGCTCCCACATTTCATTGATTCCAGTGGAAGTTAGGAGCCTAAATAATTTTGAGAATCTGGGCCTATGTGTCTAGTGGCTGGTCCACATAGAGGATAATAGCCGACTACTGCTACCACATACTCCATTAAAGTGGTGAAAATCTGGGCTGTGGATCCAAAGGTCCCATGCCAATGACCCATGTGATTCTATATGATCTAAATTCTGATTTTGCAGTTTGGTTTTATTCAAACGTTAGGAAATTACATAGAATAAAAACTACTTTAAAAGAACAATAAGGTTTCAAAATCAAGTGCTCAAAAAAGTTAGGAGCTGCCAGAATTAAGGTTTCCTGTGCAATCTTAATTCTGCCCCCTGGCGTGCATCCATTCGGATACAATTATGTAATCACATACTATATTTCTCACAGGACCCAGCCTCATTCAGTGCACAGGATGGGTTAGGCTCAGGGAATGAAGGGAGTTGGTGTATGTGTGAAGCTGTAGTGTGCCTGGAGGACCCCTCCCTCATTTGCTGCAGAAGTTGGAAGGTGTGTAATGAAAGAGGCAGGGGGTTGCAGGAAAAGAAAGGAGAGTCTTGTGGTTAAGGCAGCTGAATGCTACCCTGGAGAATTGGATTCTATCCCTGTCTCTGCCATAGAACTCATATGTGATGCTAGGCAAGTCTTTTAAACCAACCTTTTTACACACGGTCACTAACTGTGTGTTCCTCATTTTCTCGGTGCCCAACTAGAGATCCTGAGGTCTGATTTGCAGAAGAACTGAGCACTTCCAGCTGCAAATGAAGTCAGTGGAAGCTGTGCTTTGAACAGATAAACTGCTATAAAAATGCTAAGTACTCTGAAAAAAAAAAATCAAGCACAAGATTCCTCAAATTGGGCACCAAAAATTAGTCAACATGTTTGACAATTTTGGCGTTAATCTCTGTGCTTTTTCTCCATCTGCAAAATGGCAATAATACCACCTTATGTCACAGGGATATTATGAAGATAAATTCATGATTGTTTGTGAAACACTAGATATGACATTGATTAAATGTAATAGAAAAGCCCTTGAGGAAATTAATAATTTTGTGTTGGTGCAGGATTTAAATGGTATGCAATAAATATAGCCTGCGGCTACTAGACATTGAATGAGGAGGAGGATTAAAAGAAATATTGAATAAATAAGCACTTTCCATCCTGTGCACTGAATGAGGCAGGGGTCCTGTGGAAAACATAGCATGGGATCATGCAACTAGACTGTATCATAATGTATGTACACAAGAGGACCAAAGTACAGTTACACAGACACCCTTCATTCTGGCATTTGCAACTTTAGTGTTCTTTTAATGTGGGTTTTTAATGTAATTTTAATACATTTTGTTATATGTATCTTTTACAAGAAAACTAAGACTGAGGCTATTCTTAGAAAGTCAAATTCTGCCATCAGACATGAACAGAAGGCTCCCACTGGAATTTGACGTATGGTAAAGAAGTGTTATGATGAGACCAACTTAAAAAAAGAAGAGGAGGATTTGGATGTTCCAAAAAGAATATTAAGCTTTGCTGAAAGAGCTTGAAAAAATAAAGGATCCAATCATAATGAAGATTTCCATCCACTTGGGAAATTCTCTCTGCAAATTAGAAAATGTTCTCATGGCTTATTGCAGCAAATGTACTGATTATTCTGGGCAGATGACAGATCACAAGATGTGCATTTTCCTCTGGCATTTTTCTACCATGAATACAAGTTCTATGTGGGTCCAAAATGGAATAACTACTTTTTATATTTTATTGATAAATTAATAGGTCTGTAAAATCAATCCCTGATTTATCATGGGAATGTGTTTAGTATAGTACTCATTAAGGAGTTGCTATGTCTTCTTCCCTTACCCCAGTGCTAAAAGCCTTGTCAATCCCAGGAAAAGTCCTGTCTTTTGCTACTTCTCGTTTTACTTGGTATTTTGAAGACAGCAGTGTGTAGGAATGCGTAGAGTAAGACTAATGTGCTGGTGCAAGCTGCTTGGCCTGCCCAGAGGGGAGAAACAGATGAAAGAGGCTGAAGCCTGGAGAGAAATAATATTGAGAAGTAGCCATTTTAGAGATTTGCAGTGGTTTAGCTAGGAATTAAGTCTTGGAATCCTTACAGCCCAGAACGTGATAATCATGTACAAATAAAGCTAGACAATAGAAACAGAGCTCATAGCTTGCACATAATTCCTAAATGCATCAAATCAGATAATTTTTAAAGTCAGAATGTAAAGTGTGACTAACACATTTTTGGAAAGCAATCTGACGAGCGTGACAGAAAAATCAGCTTAAAAAAATCAACTCAAAAACAAAAAATCGCTTTTTTTACCCAGTACAATAGGTTTGCTTGCACACAGTGGTGGAAGTAGCCTATTAAGAGAGAGCTATGTGGTGAGTCATATCTTTCCCTCCTAAAATGTTGCCAAATACCATATTTAGTGATGGCAGTGGCTGGGGGAAGTGCAGCTTGATTGGGGCATAATTTGATCACAGCTATTGAGCACCTGGGTAGATGCAGGTCAGATAGGAATCTGACCTTTTGTAAGAAATAAAAATTCATTGTCCTGTGGAGGGAGGAGGTTGAAATTTGAAGGCAAGGTGCTGAAAGGGCGGTTTCATAGAGCGGCCTTGCCTTGAGCGCTCTTCAGCGGGAGGCCACTGCATGACAGGTGTGCCTGCTTCAGTCTCCCTCCTTCGGAGTCCCCAGTAACTCCACACAAGCTTTCTTGACTCACTGATACCCTCCTGGGGGGCAGGATATTGCCAAAACATAGTTTCAAATCCATAACGTGGTCCATTTCTCACAGCCAGTGTGTGTAGACTGTAAAATCCCACATCCTTGGGTCCACTGACATAGCACATACCACGCTCCAGCATCTTCACCACACCCGGGCTCTTCCTGGATCCTCTCCAGCCCTTTTACTAGGACAGCCATCCCAGCCCTTCCAGCTGAAGTGCAACCCTGCTCTTCCCAGGTGGGATCCCCCACAGCCTCTTTGCTAGGAGTTCATCCTCACATAGGGAACATCCCTAATACCCACTTGGCCCTCAGCCCTCTGGCTTGGGAAGACCAGCCAGCAAATCCTTCTTTCTCCCCTGTCTTTAGCCTTCCCCCAGGAACAACCTAAAGCTTCCTTCAGGGACCTCTCAATCTCCTGGTCTCTGGCAGCTCTCACCTACTGATTTCCTGTCTCTCTCAGGGTTCGTCTACACGGCAGTAAAATAACTGCAGCTTGGACGTGGCTGGGCTGGCTCAGCTGACTTGGGCTTGCTGGGCTCAGGCTGTGGGACTAAAAATTGCAGTGTAGATGTTCAGGCTTGGGCTGGATCCCAGGCTCTGAAACCCCACAAAGGGGATGGATCTCAGAACCCAGGCTCCTGTCTGAGCCTGAATGTCTACACTGCAGTTTTAGCCCCACAGCCCAAGCTCTGTGAGCCTGAGCCAGTTGACCCAGGCTGTGAGACTTGGTGCTGCAGGTTTTTTATTGTGGCATAGCTGTACCCTCAGGCTGGCGGGCACCTCTCACCTACTTCTTTCCTGACTGGACCCTCTCAGGCCCAAGGCCTTCACTTAACTCATGTGGGAGGTAGCTGATGAACCACATGTGCACTAGACACCACTTCCTCTTAAAAGGGGCCAGTCAACTTGTAACATCTTGTAGGCATCTAACCTCAGCCATCCTACCTTGTACACAGCAACGCTCAGGGTCGTGTCCCCAGCGTGAGGGAAAGATTCCATTCTCTGCCACTTTCCACATAGCTTCCCGGCACACAGCCAATTAACTTGAGCTAGGGTTTGGCTTTTAGATGTTTCTATATTTACACTAGTCAGGCTGTAATGTAGCTCTTCCCTTTTTGTGGTCCTCTTAAACAGTAAGTCTCCGATTTGACCTGGATTAGCCTGTGCTTGTTCTCTTTTTATCATGATTTATTTTTCCACTGTAGCTCAGAAGACATATCTGTGCACAAACAGGTGCCTTTCCCAACCTACTCTACAAACAGTCTGCACACTATATGAAGTCCAATCTCACCCCTTTCCTGGAGTGTGGAGTTGTTAAGTAACGACAACAAGATAACGTAAGAGCAGCTCCCCAGACTTGGCTGCTCCTAGTCTTCCTCCAGACTGCTCAGTCTAAACCCTCTTCCCACCCCACCCCCTTACGTATAGATGGATTAACAAGCCACCTGCCTCAGGGAGTTAGCAGAACTTTCTTTAACTCTTTTCCCAATCTGCTATATCACTGCCAGCCTGTTCCACTGTGATTAAAGCTGTATCCTAGAAAAGCTACATTTCTTTCCATCCCTTGCAATAGCATAGGGGAGAATTGTGGGGGTGGGAGAAATCTATGCAATATTACAAAGCTCTCTGGCCACCCTGCCACATTTTGTAAAAACAAATGATACGTACTTTATTTGTTCCTTATTTAAAAATGAAACAAAGAAGCTCTAGCTGAAATCCTTTGCAGAAACATTTTCATTTCTAAGGTTGCTTTAATTTTACAAAGACAGGGTTTTTTTTAACTTAATGACTGCACATACTCGATGAGTAGGGCCCTACCAAATTCATAGCCATGAAAAATATGTCACAGACCGTGAATCTGGTCTTCCCCTGTGAAATCTGGTCTTTTGTGTACTTTTAACCTATACTATACAGATTTCATGGGGGAGACCAGCATTTCTCAAATTGAGGGTCCTGACCCAAAAGGGAGTTGCAAAGGGGTTGCAAGATTATTTTGGGCCGAGCTCTGAAGGCAGCGGCCCGCCAGCAGCAACACAGAAGTAACAGTGGTAATACCATACCACACCACCCTTACTTCTGCGCTGCTGCCTGCAGAGCTGGGTGGCCAGAGAGTGGCAGCTGCTGACTGAGGGCTCAGCTCTGCAGGCAGCAGCACAGAAGTAAGGGTGCAATACCATACCATGCCATCCTTACTTCTGCACTGCTGCTGGCAGTGGCTCTGCCTTCAGAGCTGGGCTCCCGGCCAGCAGCCACCGCTCTCTAGCTGCCCAGCTCTGAAGGCAGCACCACTGCCAGCAGCAGCGCAAAAGCAAGGGTAGCAGTACTGCAATTCCCCCCCTCCCCACTACAACCTTGCAACTACCCCACAATTCCTTTTTGGGTCAGAACCCCTACAATTACAACACCGTGACATTTCAGATTTAAATAGCTGAAATCATGAAATTTACAATTTTTAAAATCCTATGACTGTGAAATTGTCCAAAATGGACCGTGAATTTGGTAGGGCCCTATCGATTAGCAAAGAGAAGCAGGTAGTTGTGTAGGGTGAGATCTTGCAAAAGTGCTCATGAGAGCATTCCCCATCCCCATGCAGGAGCAGAGCAGGATTACAGCCTTGTACTTAAGAGACTTCTAGGGAAGAGGATCTGGCACAAAAGCCTCAGAGAAATGTGGCGTGCCAGTTAGTAGAAACATCCATGCCTCAGGCCTGCCTGTGGCACAACAATGCAGGGGCAATCATGCTGGACATTGCCCCAATGGCTCTTGTAGCAAGCACCTGAGCCAGCACCCCTCCACTCTTCCTCCCTGCACGATTCAATCACAGTGCTGCCAACGCTCACAATTTTATCATGAGTCTTGGGATACTTGGGATTTTTCTTAAAGCCCCAGCTCCTGGAGTGGGATGTGAGAATCTCAGCTGTCATTAAAAAAGTAACTATATAGTCTGTATGGTAGTGGAGAAATGCTTGAAAATGATCCACCTGCACTCTGAAGGCTCAGAAAATAAACCCATAATTTATTATTTTTGTAACAATCTCACGATTGTTGAGACCTTACTCATTGTTTTGGAATGCTTAGATTGCCAATACTGCAATCATCATTTGTAACAAGTTACTTACTAATTGGGTTGCCACCTATGCAAGTTTTCCCAGTATCATTCCTTTTTGGAGATACTGATTTCCTAGGACAGCTAAGTACACCCTGCCAGCTGTCCAGTTTTATGGGCCCCAAATCATCCTGTATGTCCCAGATTTTTGTACCTCAGAGGTGGCAACCCTCGTACTAGAATGACACGTTTTTATTTTGCTCCGCACAAGCACAAATGAATTATTGGGGGTGAAACTAAAGCTTTGGAAGCTTGGGTCATGTTAGCACTCACAGTTTGGCTGCTTCCCCAAAACTTCTATGAACCATACGAGGACTCCTCCCATCGCTGCAGTCTCCATACATCCACAGAGCCTTTTCATTTCCCTTTCTAGTTTCCCAAACCTTGGCCACAACAGCCCCCGCTTCCCTCCTCACATCTCCCGTCGGGCCTGCCGCTCCCCTTGCATGTGAATATGTCTAAGACCAGATTTTCCATTCCTTCCCCCTCACCTAAGAGGCCTGCAACAGCCCTGATCCTTTATGTCCGCAGGCTCATTCTGTCTTTCACATCTTGCTCACATGGTGGCTTCTGTGTCAGAGTGCCCCTGCCCCGATTGCACTGTGCATCTCTGTCAGGAAAGCTCCAGAGCACATAAGGTTTGCAAGGAGAAATCAGCCCCAGTGTAAGAAACTGGATGTCTGCTGGCACGTACAACAGGAATGTCAAAAAAGAAGAAGAAAGGCCATCCTTGTGGATGGGAAGGAAATCAGTTTTTCCGGACTAGTTCATTCATCCTTAACAGCCACCAATCCTGCTCCCATTGACGTCACTAAGACCTGGTCTACACTACAGAGTAAGTAGACTGTGTAAGCGTCTACACTACCATGTTCCTCCTGCTGATTTAACTCGCCCGCTACACCGACCTAACAACTCCATCTCTGCTAGAGGCGTAGCACTTAGGTCGATCTAGTTAAGTTGATGCAGTGTCCGTGTAGACACTGCATTACTTACATGGTCTGCTGCTGCCTTTGACAGCTGTCAGCCCTGGGGCGGCGGGGCTCCGGCTGTCAGTGCCCCCAAATGCCCCACTTAAGTTGGTGCAAGCGTTCCTGATGAGGACTCGCACTGCCGACACAAGAAGCATAATGTGGACACCAGTGGTCGATTTAATTACTGTAGTGGCTGTACATTGACCTAACTTAAGTCAACTTAATTTTGTAGTGTAGACATGCCCTGAGAGTCTGTTCATTGACTTCAGTGGAAGCAGAACCAGGCCTCCTTTGACAGGATGTAGTAATTCCCCGGGATCATATTCTAATGCACACCTTACTGGACCATGCATAAAATCAGACTCTACTATCACCTCGAGAGAAGGATTCTGACAAGATGCTTTAAAACACCTGTGCCCTGGAATCCTTTTGTCACCTATGAGAGGGGAATGAAATTGTGTGTTTTAGACATGTCAATTTGCAAAATGGGTACAGCTTTGACTTATCCCCCTGTCCTCTCCTCTAGGTCTCTTACGAGGAAGTGGATCGCTTGAAGGAATTTGCGGTGATTGAGAACATGAGAGTACCACACTTCTTGCAGGACCATGTCAGATACATGGAACACTTGGAAAAGATCATGGAGGTGAATGAGCTGACTGACCAAGAGCTCCAGGATCTCATAGTGTAACAGTCAGTCAGTCTCTTTTACCGGAAATCTGTTCTGTATGCAGCCGATTATACAGAACTGGACTTCACCACAGCTTGCAAAATTAGAATGTTTTGTTTTCTGGCAAAAATCTAGACTATTTAGATTTGTTAATTTTTTTTTAAAAAAAGAAAAAATACAAACCTCAGACTATTGATTCAGAAATGTTTCTTTGAAAAAGGGTTCTTTGAGATTCTTTCCTCACTCCCATCATATATATTGGAGGGTTTTTTTTAAGGTTTTGTGCCTCTTCCAAATTAAATTATGGATTGAACATAGGCACATCATTTAGAATTTCCCTTGCAACTGGTCAGTCCCATTGTCCCTTAAATGTTCTGTACACTGAGCAGGATCGTTTGAAATGTCTTGCTTTTATGATATACTGCTTTTTATTCTTTCTATTTATTCTGTGTTTTGTAATTTTCCCCCTTGGCTAACTCGCATTGGCCTCATTTCTGGTCACGGCCTTCACAACAACCCCCCACAGCAGCAAAATTGTGGAACTACTACAGACTATGCCACCATCTTCTTAACTCTACCCCATTGTATACTGCTTCCCTCCTTGTAAGATCACAATACACAGACACGCTCCCTTGCACAACAGTATTGTAGTTTGGACATGCGAGAAAGAGGTGATTTCCACGCCTCATGTTTCAAATAGCAGCGGTTAGGGTTACTGTGTAAATGGCTGTAAACAGACTAGAAAGTTGCCCTCTTCCTCCCAAGAGGAGTTGTGCTGTTGCAGCACTGAATATATGCCTTTCACTGAAGTGACTGTCCTCCTCTGGCTTGTACAGTACAGGTTTCAAGAGGATGAGCTGCAGGAAAGGGCCTTTTTTTGCCCTTGAGGACCCATTTAGCATGTTTAGCAAATGGAACGTGTTAGTGGTTTGGAAGAAGGACTGGGCTGAACTGAGTTTTCAGACTAAAGTACGTAATGAATCCAGATACGGTGCCATATTTCATTTCAAAAAGCAAAAGCACCCCTTCGCTCTAGTGCCTGAACCCTGTGTGGGTTTGGTTACTTGGAGTGGTTTCGGCCCTAATGCTGCCAGGAGCTCTGCCCTCATGGCGCTCACTGCCAGATTGGGAACTTTAATTGGCGGGAGACAAAATTCACAAGTGCCCTATTCCCAGGGCCGGCTCCAGGCACCAGCCCACCAAGCATGTGCTTGGGGCGGCGCCTGGAGGGGGGCGGCGCGGCGGGGCGCTCCAGCCGGAGAGCTGGGCCGCGACTGGGCTCGCCGCCCTCCCCGCGGCGTTCCGGCCGCCGGGGAGAGCGGCCCCGGCCGGGCTCGCCGGCCTCCCCCCGGCGCTCCGGCCGGTCGGGGAGAGCGGGGCCCCGGCCGGGCTCGCCGCCCTCCCCCCGGCACTCTGGCTGCCGGGGAGAGCGGAGAGCCCCAGCTGGGCTCGCCACCCTCCCCCCGGCGCTCTGGCCGCCGGGGAGAGTGGAGCCACGGCGGGCTCGCCACCCTCCCCCCGGCGCTCCGGCCGGTTGGGGATTGCGGGCCCGCGGCCGGGCTCGGCGCCCTCCCCTGCTGCGCTGGGGGGGGCGGGAGGAGGGGCGGCGGGTGGCTTTTTTGCCTAGGGCGGCAAAAAAGCCAGAGCCGGCCCTGCCTATTCCAATATTCAAAGCAACTGAAGAGTTCTGGCACATCTGAAGCATCCTGAGCTCTGTTTTAAATGTGGGTGCAAAACAAGTAGCGAAAGCACATAATTGTAGGGTCATCTATTCAAACTAATAACTTAGGCAAGGCAAGAGGGTTGTTCACTACAGCGACCAAATTTTCTGAGTCCAGAGTATTAGGAAAGCGCTAATAGTGGCTCCCTAGCACATGCTGAATCGAGCTTTGCACCTAAGGAGTCCCAGACTCACAACTCCTTCCCTTGCGCCTATGGGGAGTGGGGACAGGAGCTCCGTACTGCAGCTGTGAAAACAGTTCAGCTTGCTTCCCCACCCTCACATTGGCTCAGCTGGTCAGTATGTTGTCAGATGGGGGAAGAGAATTGGAGCCAAAGTTCCACTTGCCTGCTTTGCGGGGGGAATACTGGCCACAATCTTCTCCTCCTCACGTACAGCAGGAGCTGCCTGCAATATGTGGAGCATTAATGCAGACACACCATGGGGGTAGGAAGGTCTGACTCCCCGGTATGGCTGCATCTGGCTGAATGACAATCCAGCCCCTGGCATCGAGTTGTGTGGAACTTAGTGGCTTTTGATTAAAGAATGGAATAACTCCCAAAGCCTCTGACTTTACACCAAGTACGATGGTGTCCATTCCAGATTTAAAGTTTAAACAACACATTTTGTGACCAGTGAGGAAAAGAAATCTCACCTAGCCTAGAGGTTTTGAAGTTTTTGAATAACCCATCAAACCAGCTGCCTTTAAAGTACTATTACATGTGCGTGCTGTGGTGGCTGCCTGCTTGAAAAAAAAGAAAAGAAAAAGAAAAACATTTGAGCTGCTCCAGGAATTCAATGAGCAAGTTTGCTGATCTGTTTTACAAAACATGGACCAAGAACACCTCACAGTAGCCTTAATTTTGTATTGTTTAACAGCTTCAAACTCTTTTAATCTCTGCATTTTAGTGGGTGAATCTTCCCCTCTGGCCCCAAAATATCAGTCTTAGCCTTGCCTGCCTAGCTTTGTTTCAAAGCCCTTCAGGCGAACTGGGGAGCTGCTGTACGATTGCATCAACCTGGTGGAAATATTTGCACGGCAGTACCCAGTAATGCACCCAGACATTCAGAATGCGTCAGCTCAGCTATTTTGCTGCGAGCAGCAGAAGTGCAGATCAGACTTTTCACATGTCAAAGGTTGAATGTGAAGATTCCAGGTAAAATCCATCCTTGGGGGTAATTGGATTGAGGCCTGTGGAATTACACCAGGGATGAATTTGGCCCACTGTGTTGAAGCAGAGGTACATATGTCCCATTCTTTGTGAAAGGGCCATAAGTTAGAGGTGAACTTTTCTTAACTGAAATAACTCCTGCATTTCTCCAATCGCTTCTGTAGTAAATATAAACATATGCTTAAGCAACCCAATATAGTCATGAGAATAGTCTTGAATAATATATTTACAATAATGGAGTCACTGAAAACATTACGTTTATGTGTAATTATTGTTACAGAATATGATAGTTACCGCCCCTTCTCAACTGCTTGCTGATACTCCATTACTGCTCTGTGGGTTTGCTGATGTAAACGCCAAGGGCTTATTTTTCTTCTTTAAAAGACCTGGGGTTTATTTTCCCCACAGAAGTTGCTCCCATTCCACTTCTACCATTCTCCATTATGCAAATAGGTGTACTCCAGATTCTGGAAGCGTCAGCATGGATGTGTCAGCATAACAATAGTACTGTAGCAGGCACAAATGTCAACCTCTATTTCTCAGCTTGTCCTGCCTCCTTTGTAACAGTGTTTCAGATTTGTAATGGTAGTTTTGTAAACTTTTTGAAATTTTTATTGTGATGGACCTTGTTATTGTCATAGTATTGAAGTTCTGTAATAAAGTATGTGGATGATAACTGCATAGAAACTCACATCATCAGAAAGTCTCACAATGTCTCTAATGTGAAAACAGACTTCTGATCTTTAATAAGTGTTTAAGTTGAAAAGTGAATAATATCACCAGTGTCCCACATGCCCTTCCTTCTCTCTCCCCCCTCCCCTTTCACACTCAGAGCCTGATCTCCATCAGAAAAGTCACGCCTCTAACTTAAAATCACTTTTAAGGCCTTTAGATGCAAAAAAGTTGCAAATGTAAACACACAAGTTAGAATATGAAAGGGTTGTGGGTCTCACTGCCCTGTTAGCTCTAGAGCAGGGGTAGGCAACCTATGGCACGTGTGCAAAGGCGGCACGCAAGCCGATTTTCAGTGGCACTCACACTGCCCGGGTCCTGGCCACCAGTCCGGGGGGCTCTGCATTTTAATTTAATTTTAAATGAAGCTTCTTAAACATTTTAAAAACCTTATTTACTTTACATACAACAATAGTTTAGTTATATATTATAGACTTATAGAAAGACCTTCTAAAAACGTTAAAATGTATTACTGGCACGCAAAACCTTAAATTAGAGTGAATAAATGAAGACTCGGCACACCACTTCTGAAAGGTTGCCGACCCCAGCTCTAGAGCAAGTCAAATTTTTTTTTTTTTTTTTTTAACTGGACAATTTTGAAAAAAATTTGTTAAAAAAAAGTTATCATGGAAAATTCTGGCTTTTTGGCAAAAATTGAAACCCAAGAGTTTTGCCAAAACGTCAGTTGCCAAATGCTGCCACTCTGTCTCACGGGAGTTGTAGTTGGGGTTTCTCATACCTCTCTCTCCTCCTCCTCTCTATACTGTACTCTCATGAAATAGCAGCGTATATGTTACCAACTCTAATTCAGTGTGATAGAACATAGATGGTGGAATGTTTCCCATTTGCTCTCGGTACCAATCTGAAATTCATTAGACACACTCCAGTGGCAAACCTACAAGAACATATCTTAGATCTCTTTTACAGCATTTGAGTTGTGTTGGTGCAAGTCTTCAGTTAGGAAGGTTTACAAACTATCATTCTTAATTCATGGGCAACAGCAGTGCAGACTTCACACTGCAGCACCAATGTTGCTCTGGAGGGGCCATCTCTCAGGGTGTTTTCCATGTCCATTTGATCTGTGGCCTTTCTGCCGAGAATGCCCAGAGGATACCAATATAGCCAAGTCCAGTGGATTTCAGGATGTGGACCTTGCTCACTGGAAACTGGATGACCACAGGAATTGATTTTACATTGATTGCCACAAGTCACCCGATGATACTAATGCCTAGATGCCTTACTACTAGGGTCCTGAGCCAGTTTTGAACCAGTAATCTGCCAAATAAAGAGGAACTCCTTTCTTTCTAGAACTTCTCCCCTCCCCCATACCTATTATATAGAGCTGGTTTGAAAATGTGCTCCCCCATGCCTCCCCTTAGAAATTTTCAACAAATATGAAAACATGTAAATTTTCCACAGAAAAATTCAGTTGATCACAAACAAAACATTTTGGCCAAAAATGAGAGTTGTAGTGCTTCATGGGAGTTGTTTGCTCCTCATGTCCTAGTCTCCTCTATGGCCAGGATCCCCAGTTAGACTGTAGGCTTGGTCTACATTCCCAACTTCTGTCACTATAACTACGTTGCTTGGATTTTCTACACCCCTGAGCGACAGTTATACCAACCTAACTCCCGGTGTAGACAGCACTATGTTGACAGAAGAACTTCTCCTGTTGACATAGTTACCGCCTCTTGGGGAGGTGGATTAACTACACACGTGAAGACACTACATACTAAGCGCTACAGCGGCACTGTAAGTGTAGACAAGCTCACAATCTCCCCAAACTCCCTGGAAGTTGTAGTCCAGCTATGGATCCTGGCCAGTAAAGAAGAATGGGGGACACAAGGAGCAAACTACGACACCCATGAGGCACTACAAAGTCGAAATTCTAAATATTTAGACAAAAAGCCCAACACAGACACTTTTCACCAAAAATTTCATTTACTTGACAACCCAGTTTTCTCTTGAAAAAACAGTTCTGATGGAAAATGTTTGACCAGCCCTAACATTAAACTAATTATTTTTGCAGGCAGCACTGCAGTCCCTCCCACCCCCTTTGTCAATGACAGAAACAGCTTCTCTGGCTATGCAAATAGCTTGTATGGAAAATGCCTTATACAGAAAGGAAATAGCTTTTAGCTGGCTGGGGTCTTGGTTCAGTAGGACTCTAAGAGTAGTGTGCCCCCTACTGAATCAACACCACCACCACTTTCTGGAACACGTAGGGTTTGCTTTGAGAGGTCGCCAAGCCAAGTATTGAGCTGGCCTAATCCTGTTCAGCTTGTGTGAGGGGATAGCAGTCACAGAGCCAAGTGGTACAGGGGGACAGAGAGCAAGTTTAAAAATAAAAACAAAGGGCCTGATCCTCCACTCACATAAAATTGTGTAAATCAGGAGTAATTCAGATGAAGTCAGTGTGAAACTGGGGTATGTATGAGAGAGGAGAACAAGGTCCAAAGTGACATGAAGGAGGAAAGGCCTAAGGGGGCAGACTCTATCCCCCCACTAAGGAGCATTTACACCACACCGGACTCCTTAGCGCAGGAGCGGCCAACCTGAGCCTGAGAAGGAACCAGATTTTACCAATGTACATTGCCGAAGAGCCACAGTAATATGTCAGCAGCCCCCCAATCAGCTCCCCTACACCCCCCCCCGCTCCCAGCACCTCTGCCCACCGATCAGCGCCTCCCCCTCCCTCCCTGCACTTCCCGATCAGCTGTTTCGTGGTGTGCAGGAGGCCGGGGGGGGGGGGGGGGAAAGAGAAGAGGAACGAGGGCATGGCAGGCTCAGGACCTGTGGCAGAGCCAGGGGTAGAGCAGTGAGCACCCCTTGGCACATTGGAAAGTTGGCGCCTGTAGCTCCAGCCCCGGAATTGGTGCCTATACAAGGAGCCGCATATTAACTTCTGAAGAGCCGCGTGTGGCTCTGGAGCCACAGGTTGGCCACCCCTGCCTTAGAGGTTGTGGAAATGGCTCTTAAGACAATACCGCCAGTAGCAGGGGGGGAAGGTGCACCATGCACAGGTATCAAAAGTGCATGCTAAGGGAGTGGCTGGAGCGCACCACGCTCCAAATTTTATGGGCAGTGGAGCAGCTATAGCCCAAGTAAGTCACAGGGATTGCTCATGCCCAGGGCTATGCTGGCCCCTCAAGCAGCACAGAATCTGGGAGGTGCAAAGATGTCTTCAAGAAAAATGCCTGGAAGAGCAAAATAAAAGTAAGAAAGAGCCTCTAGCAAAAACAAAGGTCCCTGTAAGGTGTTTCAGTCTGAACACTTAAATACCAAGGCATCCAAGAATCACTAGTTACTTTTAAAAATCTTGCCCATTGAACCTAATCTAAGCTGCTCTACAGGTTGGACCTGCTATAAGGAGGAGAAGTTCATAGATTAGTAGCACTGCAAAAAACATACAAATAGTATCAATATTTTAAGTCAAACCAAAGAGAATTGAAACATCACAATCACAGAATACAAAAAAAATTGCTAAATAAGTGGACACCTTATATTATAATATAAAGACAGTAAATATTCATTGCCACATATTTGGCATGATACTGGGTTGAAGTGGATCACATCACAAGACTAAGTCAGTTCATCTTTTGCAAAAGATATTTGAAGGGTCATCATTACCAAGTTTAGGACTAGGTGGAGGTGGGGGGGGGGAGGGAGAGAAGAGAAAGAAAGACAAATGGGAATATTTAATAAATATAAAAAGAGTTAATCGAACCAAGTTTGGTTCAGATTTAAATGGTCCCAGATGGTGCATTGTAGCGTTGAAAAAACACCACCACCCTAATGGAAGACTGACTAGAAACAAATCTAAACAGAAGTGAAACAGATATATTCATTGCCTAAACTGAGAGAAATGCCAAAAGAGTACATGAATGGCATAAAGAGTTGAAAAGTAAGTTGGAGTTTAAAAATTAGTCACTTTTCATAAAATGGTAATACCAAATTAAAGGTTTCTTTTTAATCTATTATTTATAACTAGATGGCGTAGCTTTAAAATAAAATATGAAGGACAAATACAAGTAGAAAAACATCTATTAGTATTTTGGGGTCACTAGGCAATTTTATGTACTATCTATGCTAATACAATTATAGACTATATCTCAAAAAAGTCCATATTAAATTAAGGCCTGCATGTGACTGACTATTGAATTTTAATGGCATGTTTGTATTTAATATATAATATTTAAATCAAAAGAGATAGGATTAAAGCTGGAGGCATAACTTTACTGGGAAGTACATGGCTATCTAAATTAATTCCTTATTGACATTGTTAAAATAACTATGTTCCCCATTTTTAATCACACAGACCTAAAAACAGTGGGGAATGAAAATAGCAGGCAACATAATGAGGACTTGGAAAAAGGTCACACATTTTGACAACTGCACAGTGTCTATGGGATTCTCTCCCTCTTAGACCATTTGTCCCAAATGTCCAGGGGATCTGCAGGCTCTTCAAAGCATTTGGGATGAAAATACAGAGGTCCCTGGCACCATTGTGATGTTACAGTGAGAGAACAAGCCATCATAGGAATGCATGCAGGATCATGCTGCATAAGGATCTGTCTGAATAGGAAAACACCAAGAAAAAGACTAGTGATGCAGGAAACGATGCTAGCAATTCAGCAGATGGCGCTCTACGCAAAAGAATAAATGGACACAAATCTGACATCAGGAATCATAACATTCAAAAACCAGTGGGAGAACACTTCAACCTCTCTAATCACTCAGTGACAGACTTGAAGGTGTCAGTTTTGCAACAAAAAAAACTTCAAAAACAGACTCCAAAGAGAGACTGCTCAACTCGAATTAATATGCAAATTAGACACAATTAACTTAGGCCTAAACAGAGACTGGGAATGGTTGGGTCATTACACTAATTGAATTCCCCCCCCCCCATGTTAAGTTCTCCTCACACCTTCTATGGGTCATCTCAATTATCACTTCAAAGTTTTTTCTTCTGCTGCTACTGATAGCTCATCTCAATTGATTGGCCTCTTACAATTGGTATGCGTACTTCCACCTTTTCATGTTCTCTGTATGTATAAATATCTTCTGTCTGTGTGTTCCACTCTATGCATCTGAAGAAGTGAGCTGTAGCCCACGAAAGCTTATGCTGAAATAAATTTGTTAGTCTCTAAGGTGCCACAAGTACTCCTGTTCTTTCTCCAAGTCAGTACTGTATCAATTCCCCAGCATGATACTGGGGACACTGTGGTGTTGGAGCGAGGTGCCATCTATCTGAGGAGACATATAACTGAAGTCTGTCACTGGTGGTCATTTGAGATCCCTGTCTCAAGATTAGGAATACTGCCCCAATGTCCTGGCCTGATTCCAATTCAGGTAATTCCATGCTGCCTGTTGTAGCCAAATTTCAACTACAGTTAGGGCTATTAGATTTTCGAAGTGAATAATCAGGACACCTGTTTCTGCTCACTCCCTGTGCTTCAATCTGCTCACTCTTTTCTCTTCCCTCCCTTCCTTCCTTTCTCCCTGCTACCTGCCCATCACACCATGTGCTGCACTTGTTCATTCCCAATCTTTTGTCACCCCTGAAACATGCTCACTTCCATGCCCCTGCAGGATTGCTAATCCCCAGTATTCCAAAATTGAGCCAGACCCAAAACGCATGAGACTGGCTTAAAACCACATTGGGGTTTGTGTGTTTTTAAATCACCCGGGTTTTTGCCCTGCCTTCTGATTCTGGAGCTTTTAGGAAGGAAGCTGCTCCAACCCTAGTATGTCTCTGATTCTTCAATGGACACACGCTGTGGGTGTCCAACAATGAGTGCAATGAGAGACACACCACATTCTCTGCCCTAGCCCATGGGAGTGGGGGAAGCTGTCATTCTGCCCCACTCCATCCAACTCAGCTTCCATTCTCCTGCCCACTTCCTCCATCTCTCATTTTCTCCCCGTCTCTGGTCCTGTCCCACCTGTTCTTTGCTAGTCTCACATTCTTCCCTCCTGCTGTGGTCTCTTAAATTAATCTATCTCATCTCTTTCCATCCTCCCACTCTACACTCCATATTACCTTGAACCTATATCCTACCCCCAATCCTCATTTCTTGCCTTCAGTTCCACCTCCTCGCCCCCCACCCCCTCACTACACTCTTTTCTCCCTGTCCCCAGTCTATCTTTCTGCCCTTCATCCATTTCCAGCCCTTCTTAAGTCTCCTTCCCCCATCTCCCCTTGCACTAGTCTCCGTCTCTGCTGCCAACAGTCATGAGAACGAGAATCACAGGGTCACTTTCTTCTAATACTGAACAAGGAACTTTGTTAGAAGACAGGAAATAGTATTGTCCCTAAAGCTGCACTTACTCAGTGTCACTGTCAAACTTCTGCCTAGAAACCTTCCTTAGGCCCCTCTGGCCTGCCTTCCTGCTACAGATTTAAAGACATAGCATACCTATCCTCACATCCGCCCTACATAGCTGAGAAACCCATTTGTAAAGTGTATGTCTCATGCCCCTGTAGTGACAGGTCCACATTCAGGATGAATACCTGCTACTGCTGCCAGTAGAGGTTTGTGCTGATGATCCAAAAGTCAAGTATTCCAAAGTTAGGAAATACCAATATTAAGGTTGCCAATGCGACATCAATTTGCCCCCCTGGTGCCTACGCATTATGATATGGTTTTAATTAACATGATCACTTACTATTTTTGAGTGCTTGACTTTGCAACTTTAATGGTCTTTTAACACAGGCTATTTTTTTGATGTAGTATATAGTAAGGTTGACAGTGACCAGAAAACATTAGTTTTAAAGTTTCAGTACTGTGGAGGAGTTTGCACTAGCCACACTTTCTTTACCTATTCTCTGCATAGAGAATTTCAATCTCTTGCACTGTCATTCAAGTCCTACAAGATACATAGATCAAAAATATTTAATTTCTCTCAAGGGGGAAATATACAAGTTGCCCACAAGAGTCTTAAAATCCATTGGGCTACTTATGATTTATTTAGTAAATGTTTGCAGCCCTCCCATATCCCCTACCCAGGTGATGGTCGGTATCAAACCTGAATCGGCTAAATAGCAGTACATCGCATCAGTAGGCCAGTTCCATGGTCAAGCCTTGTGAAAGGACACTGAATCTGATGTTATTTTTCAGAGTGATGATATGCTTGATTGATTAACATTAGATCTTTATCTAGGCATGATTCATCCCTAGCTACTGATCACTCAACCAGCTTGATAAAACCCATCTCTAGGACAGAATTACCCATTTAATCATTCTTTGGCGTTCACTCTTTTAGGCTATATTGGCCTGAGAGACCTTTCAGGAAACATTTTGCCCAGAGCCAGACTATTTCTGCAGACCATTTAGAACACTGTGCTGTTAAATAAGTCACTGAAGTCATCTGACCAATTGACGTGTATTATACGCACACTCCTAATTGTACAAGCTGGTAACCAGTACGCAACACAGGTTGTTGGTACACAGCATAGGCCAGATCCTGAAGTCAACAGGACAAGGCAGCTGAAGAAATCAAGGAGGATTTAATCCTGTGTGTTCTAAGATGTCTGTCAATTCGGGTATGTGGTGAGAAGGAGGAGATGAAAAGAGAAATGATACTACAGAGAACTAAACACCTCACTAATTACAGTCTTGCCTAGTGAAATTCTTCTTAACTGTGATCTGAAGCTGGATATAAACTAGGTTCGCAAAACAATAGACACACCCTAAAGTGGAACCAAAAGGAAAATACTAGTGTCTATCACACAGCAAACTTGACTACAAAGATAGTCAGACAACTTTACTGGGCCCCTATATAAAGGTTGGTGGCAGATAGAATTAACGGAGGTGAACAGCTCTAAGCTATAGCTATGCACATACCTTTACTCTAGGTGGGTCATTTTCATAGCTGCCTAAAAAAAAAAAAAAAAATCTTTCTTTCATTTTTTCAATTAAAAGTGAACAAAGACTTTGAGAATCTTGGTCTCACCAATACATGGATTGTGTTTCCTGAGGATGGAAGAAAACTGTAGACTAACTTTAGCTCTTACTCTGTATTTAGATTGGTGTGACTAATTCCATTCACTTTCAGTGGAGTCACTTGCTGGTGTAAATGCAGAGTGGCTCCAACGGAGCTACTCTAGATTTACATATATAGTAAGCAGCCTTGTCGGTTTTCACAACTTGCTCTGAGAATAGTGCCTCCTTTGAAAGGGTAAAACAGAGTCATATGAGCTGGTCACTTGGAAAGTACAGCATCTCAGACATTAACTGAATTAAAGTGTGTGGTTATAATGATTAACAAGTAGTGATAGGCTCCAACCAAACCCAGATCCACAAAACACCCCCTAAGGCTGGATGGGTTCAGAATCTACAACTGACTCCAGATCTGAATGTCTTACCTAACCTGTGTGTCCCTAAGAGCTCAAACACTCCCCCTTCCCCTTCCATATCTAAACATCCTGAATAGGTGTTGGGGATGTGTGTTCAAAATCCAGATCTTTATTCAAGTTTGTAGCTTGGACCTATCTGTAATATCAAGTGGCTTGTAAAGATGGCACGATGTTCCAGCCCCTCTCTGCACTGGCTGAATCCCATCTGCTTAGTTTGCTGACAGGCCCAAGTTTGTGTTACTGTCAGCACTGCGGAGCCAACATGGCTATGGAAAGGTGAGCTACTTTTGCTTCTGCCTTAGGGGCACACACACAAAAATTGCCTGCTACTTTTTGCTTCTCTCCTCTGAGTTGCTGGTTAAGATGAATGCAACAGGAAGGAGCACAATGTGAGTTGGAGACAGCCGGCTGCATTTGCAGGGTTTGGTTTGGAAGCGGAGTAAACACGATGGAGATGCTATCGAGAGGAGAACTACATGAGAGCAGGCTGTCAGAGTGTTGGAAAGCAAAACAACCCAAGGCCCCTACTCCAAACAAAAGCTATTAATGCCACCCCCATCCTCTTCAGAGAGGACCATGTACAACAAACTGAGCAAACTTCCCTTAATGGCTGCTACAGTCCCTTGTGCAGAGGGCAAGCAAGAGGCCTATGCACCATTTATATCTCCATAAGTCCCAATGGGATATAATAGAATCATAGAATATCAGGGTTGGAAGGGACCTCAGGAGATCATCTAGTCCAACCCCCTGCTCAAAGCAGGACCAATCCCCAGACAGATTTTTGCCCCAGATCCCTCCATGGCCCCCTCAAGGATTGAACTCACAAACATGGGTTTAGCAGGCCAATGCTCAAACCACTGAGCTATCCCACCTATATCTTACACTTCCCTCTCACACAGAGGTGAAATTCACTTACCGTACATAGCCAGGAATCAAAAGCATCTGGGCTGTTTCCTCCATGCTGTAGACTTCTCCTTCTCCATAACAGCTCCTCTTTCTGCTTACAAACAGCTACTCTGCGTGCAGTTTCCTGCCTTTCTCCTGGGGAACCTCACTGGCCTGCAGCCTGCAACCCTACCTCACCAACCTTTCCTGGAGCACCTGTACAGCAGGAAGGCTAATGTTCAGCTACAGTTAACCTGCTCTGCCAGCAGTCTCTACACATTGTGACCCTAGAGATTCCCCCCAGGCCATTTTATAGCCACTTTTCTGATTGTACCCACTACAGTTTAAAGGCTGCCAGCTGGTATAAATCAACATAGCTCCATTGACTTCAGTGCCACTCCACTGATTCACACCAGCTGAGGATCTGGCCCATTTAACTTTTATTTCATTAGCTAAAAGGTAAATTCAGTCTCCAGCCATTTTTACAGGAGGAAAATATTAAGAACTAAAAAAAAAAGCAAGAAAAACTCTATGAATCTTTTCCTGCTGATAGGTTGTCCATATACGCCTGGATTCTGCCACCCTTACTCATGTTGAGTAATACCTGACTCTGCAAGTGATCAGTTGATTTCAGTGGGATTGAGGAATTAGGTGCCACTCACCATGAGTAAAGATGCCAGAATCAGGTCCATGCAGCACTAGGCATTAGCAAACCTCTTGGATGCTATTCCAAACTCTGCTGGTCACTCACTTTGTGACTTTGGGCAAGTCACTGTGCCTCAGTTTCTCTGTATGTGTGAAAATGTGAATCAAAGGACATATCTTTGTAAAATCCTCTGAGATCTATAGCCCCAATCCTGCAAACATTCATGCATGGATTTAAGAAGTCAATGGGATTACCCCTGTGCTGAAAGTTTAGCATGTGCACAGGGTTTCCAGAACCAGGGTGTCTATGAATGGAAGGTGCGATATAACTGCAAACTATGTATTAAATCTTTTGCTTCGTGAAACATTTAGGAAAGGGTTACACTACAGTATGTTTTACGTTTAACAATACATTTCCCCCTTAACTTGAAAGCTAATAGAAGAGTCTGTAACAAACATTATGAATACTTCATGAAGTAATCTTCTATTTGCTATTCAAAGTTCATTTTTCTGAGTAGGGTTTATTTTCTCCCCAACCTTAAACCAACAGTGTAATTGAATTGGGTGTGTTTGAGCTGTATTCATTAGCTAAAACTGGAAAGGGAGAGTGAACAACAAATTTCTTCTCAGAACCTGGCTAGCCTGTTGCAAATTCTCTTTAGACAAAGAGCTTGGTTCTGACTTCACTTACCCTGACATACCTCTCACGGTCTTCAGTGGAGTTAACCCAGGATTTAGAGCGGTGTGCGTTCAGAATCAGGTCTGAAGAGGTTTATTTTATTCCAGTTTCCTTTTTTTTTATTTAAGAAAATCTGTTCAAAATAATTGTTTCTGCAAAATAACAATGTGTATGTGCGAGTCATATCACTTTACTACTAACTAAGTGTTCAGACATTATTTGCAAAAGCCAGTACAATGAAAGTGGTGTGGGGAGATTAATGTATTTTGCTTTTAAGCACTCACTTATAATAACCCACTCAGATAGAAAGCTGTGATTTATTTTTTCTCTATAGCACAAGGTTATAAACCTTTTCTTGTCATGAATCGTGAAAATGTGCTGGATCATCTGTTAGAGGCTAGAACAGAGTGCACCTTAGCAGGCCATTTGGCAGGGCTACGGCTCCTTTCAAACTCAACAAATTCCTTCGGTAAATGCTGATTTGCTCTTTCATATCCTGGTTGGCTTTATGTCTCTTTCTTTTCAATAATTACTTTGAGAATTGTGCATATGTGCAAATGTAGTGCTTGGCTCCAGCCACTGGATTGACAGCCTGTTGACTGAAGTCCTCTCGCCACAGGACAGACAAGGGAAACAAACTTCCCCCAGCATTGCCCCACACTTCACACCATGTTCAAGAAAGGACTGTCCAGATATATCTCATTTAATCATTTCCCTAAGATGGTGGTGGCCTTGGGCATTGGTGCACCTCAGTCCCTCCTGTTCTCTGCCTGTGTGGCCCATAACAGTCCAGTCTCCAGTGGGCTGTAATACTTTGGTCTAATTTCAGTTGTTGGGTTTAGTGTGTGGGTGCTGAGTGGTATTAGTGGCCTGTGATATACAGGAGGTCAGATTAGATGAGCTTGTGGTCTCTTCTGGCCTTAAACTTCATGACTCTAGGACTGTATTCCCTCTGCTTTCAGGAAAGAAAAAGTTGGGGCTTGCCTACCTGATGTGGTAGTGCATATCAGTGGGGTGTGAATTCTAATGTGCACCAAAGTGTCGCATACTAATGGCCTGTGTAGAGCCTGCTGGTGTGCACTAAAAGTTCTCTTGTGCACGTTAATTTAGTCCTGGTTGATGATGTTGGTTAGCATTAGAATTCACACCCCACTGACATGCACCACTGCACTGTGGAGACAGCTGTTTGTTAAAAATGCTAACTCATGGATAAATACCATGGGCTAGATTGTCTCCAAGACCACCACAAATTCTCTGCTCAGCCATACCAGGGTTACTCAGATTACAGCTCCATCTGCAGTGTGGGAAGCAGGGACTGCTCCGCCAATATTTCACCCTGTGAGCAAGGAGGCAGAGAGGAGCAGCAACTTTGGCTCCACCCATTCACTGCCAGCTTGAGTAGCTGGCTGGGTGCACGGGGGGGAGTAAGCTGGATTCTGAAAAAGGATGAAGTAAATTACTCTCCACCTTCAAGAGCAAGGGGAGAACTGGGGAATAGGTTTGCCTCTCCGAGATCAAAGGACTCAAACTAGCCCTATATAATCCTCAGTTCAGATCATGTATTGGTCGGAAAGAAATGTTACGCCATGGCAGTTTTTGCAAGGGTTAAACAAATCACTGACAGTTTCCAAGGTGTGTCTCTTTTCTCTTTTTATGGTCTTCATTATTGCTTCACTTTACAAGGAATCAATTAAAAATGTCAACAACAACAAAAGCCCTGTTCTGCTGGGTTTTAACAGAGATAATGTGCCGTAGTAAAAGTGCATTTTATTTTCTGTATGATTCTCCTCCAAGTCCCCAGGCGTGAAAGCGTCCATTGCGTCCATAAAAAGTTACAAATCACTCTGCTGCAGTGAGATACCCTAAAACACCCACGAGGGGCACCGGGAGGGTTGGGGGGGGGGGGTAGGGGAGAGACATCATCAGAAGCAGAGGCTGATGCTTTCTAAATGGCAGGGGGAGGAAGGCAGTTCTGCTTCACAGTTGAGCCTCAAGCAATGGGATCTTCTGACTGGGCCCTGCCATGCCCTAGTTCATCATCGTTCGTGTTTAATGTTTGAGTCACTGCGTTCCACGGTCACCCCGTTTCCATTTCGGGTCACCTCTTTTCTGTTCCAGTCCTTTTCCATGTAAAATTCAGCTAATACAGGGCAGTGTTCTGAAGCCACTCCTCCCCAGGACCAGTTATCAGGGATCCATATATTTGTAAGGCCTTCTCTCACAACAGCCCAGTGACCTGCATGAAGAACAATTGCAGAGACAAAGATTAGTATGGAAAGGGGCCAGAGGAAAGAAGCTTAATTCACATAAGACCTAGGGCCCAATTCTGCAAACACTTATGCACATGAGGAATCTCACTCCAACTGACATCAATGGGGCTGCTGCTGAGGTAACACTATCCATGGGTGAGTCAAGATGCCAGTCTAGAAGGGGTCATATAAAGAAGGTGATTTCAAACATTGTTTCCGCTGGTAGAGACATTTTACCTGTGAAGATCTTTTTCAAGCTTCGACTGATCCAGATGTTATCCAGCGACTTAGATCCCTGAGGATTCTTTGTGCTGATGTTTGTAAATGTATTTGCAGGGACTAGGTGATGGAACTTTTCTTTTCTCAAAAGATCGAGGTCACTGCTGTCTGGGGCTTGGTTAAAATCTCCTAAAATGATCACATCTTTTTCTCCTAGAAAAATTAAAAGGACAAGAAAAGAATGGGAAAAAAAATCAGTGATTAAATATGGGATGTGAGAAAAGAAATACAATTACTGAGTAGCGATGCTGAATTTACTTTGCATAGGGCTGTTTGTTTTTTTCACATGACATGATATGGTTAAAAATCTTCTATTGTGAACAAACACATTAGCTTACCTATTTTACTAATAGCCACTCGGGTTATTACAATTCATAAAAAGAATCTGGAAATCCAATATACATTGCACAATTTATGCTGCTTGTTTTCTTTTTGAATTTCCCCCATCACAACTATGTCTGGGGAACTCTCCATTTGTACACAATGACAGACTGACCCTATCACCATGTGGTGGTAAGTCTGATGTTGTAGATCTTAGGAATTTTAGGCGTTGTAAAAGGTGTGAGGGTTTTGTTCGCTTGTTTGTTGTTTTGTTTTAAACAAGATCTACATTTTGGGCCAAATATGCCCTGATGCTGTCCTTTTACAGTTTTGCCACTAAGATATTTTTGTGAAAATACAAAGAAGGGTGTGTCTTCCTCAAGGATGGATCACTGCCAGAAAAACACGAGAATGCAGGACACTCATTCTAAAATTGTAGATTTAAGAAATTTTAAAAAACCACCAAGTCTAGCAGCCTGTGAGCCTGGTGGCAGAAGCAGCAGTCATGGCCCCTTGCAATTCACAATCCAGGACTCTAGAAATCTATAGAAGAAATGAAACTTGTATTTATTTGCCTATGTGATTCAATGGATTTTGTGGAACTCTGAGATGCCTCAGAGTTTGTCTAAGGTTGAGATTTTGAAAGGAACTAAGGATGTTACGCGCTCAACTTCTTTAGGCTCCTTAAAAAAATCTCACCTTAAATATATGTGGAAAATTGTCTAGATTCCAAATATTTTATTTTTAAACCTCATCCCCATTCCTGAAATATCCTGCTGCTTTGACACAAGTGTCGCTCCAAGGCTATCACTGAAGATATCCTTGATGTATGCTAATGTAAGAAGAGAATCAGTCTCTAGATATTTGTGTCTCTTCCATCCCTTGATAAAAGACTCTTCTGGTACCTAACTCAGACCACTCCCAGGGCTGTGGTGATGACCTCAATGATGCTGGTATCCAACCAAAGAAGTCACTGCGTTATAAGCTGATAAATGACTATGAGTAAACTGCTAAAAAGAACACTAGTGTGCTAAAATAGCCTAAAATTTGACCTCAGAAAATCTGGTGGAGAATACTGTATGGATTATAAATATCTGTGTTTGTTAAAATTTGCCACTCTTTGAGAATGAGTTTACTTCAAATATCTGCTATTGATGTACCATCCTACAACTATTGTCACAGATCAGATCAGCTAGGTCCAGATAGTGGCCTGCTCCCTGACTAACTTCCCTGCTAGGCAACCAGTGAGCCCATTGTACTGCCTTGGGATTGACAGAGTGGCCACATCCCCGACTGGCTGCTGGTTTAGCAACCCTGCTTATAAGCCTGCTCAATGTGCACCACGTCTGCAGCTGTGCTTGCCCTTGTTCCAGCCCCTGCTCCCCTCTGGCTTCAATCCCAGGCTCTGTCTCTGGCTTACTGCTCTGATTGACCCTCTGGTTCTGGATTCGGCTTCAGTCTCTCTGGTACTGGTCCTTGGCTCTGCCTCTCGCTTACAAACTCTGGTTTACCCTCAGGCTCTAGCATTTGGCTTCTGTCCCACCTGTACTGACCCTCGGCTTGTTTCCTGGACTGTGCCCACCCTAGGTCCAGCTCTAACCAGTAGCTGAACTCTCCCCTAGGTCTGAAGACCCCTGGTCCAATTGGTCACAATTATGTTCTGTTGCTGTAGAGGCAGTCAGCCAGCAGAGGGAGCTTAAGTTAAACAACAAACCCAGTTCATCTTTTCCCTTCTATCTTTTTGCTTATTGGACCAACTTCTGTTGGTGAGAGAGACAAGCATTTGACAAGCTCTCTCACCAACAGATGTTGGTCCAGTATAAAATACTGCCTCCCCCACCTTGTCTCTCTAATATCCTGGGACTGACACAGCTACAACTACACTGCATTCATCTTTTTGCTTATGCTTTAGAAGGGGAAAAGATACCCCATTGCAAAACCGAGCTGCCCCATAAGAAACAGAGGGTGGTAGGACCAACCTTTACCTGATTAAAAATAATGAAACAGAGAAACTGCCATTATTTTCAATCTTCTAAGAGTATCACAAGCCACATGATATTTAGTAATTACTCTGCATAGTGTTTGTGACAGTGGCTCCACCTTTTAAAAGAAAAAATCATGCTATTTTCAGCTCCATTAGAATTACGAGGAAAATCAATGCCTGCCTGATGGATAAGGTCAGAATCACTCTGGAAGTAATCGGTTTACTTTCATGCTTCTAACTCATTACTACAAATAGAAAACACCATTTTAACAGCTTATAAAACAAATGCTTGAAGGCATCCTTTTAAAAGGTATTATTCCCACCCTGCAGCCTATATCCAATCTAGTCGGGTACCACCTTTCGTGCACTAAGATGCACAGGATGGTATCCATCAGTCCTGAGTTTCGCATGTCTGTCCCACAACCAACTAAGATCCCAGTCTTGGTAAGAGCAGGGAAATGAAACAGATCACATTGGGTCAAGATGTTACAGTGTTGCAGTGAAGTAGATGGCAGAGCATGCTAATTACCTCTAATCACTGGACCATCCTTCCCCTTTTTAGAGAGGAAGAACAGAGCCACCAAAAGCACCTCTCTCCAGCCTCATATTAGGTCTACAATTACTCTTGGGCAAGGATATCAAAAACTGCTGAAATAGCTAAAAGAATCCACATGGAGATGCAGCCTTTGGCCAAAGTCACTGGCCAAGAAAACTAATGCAATCACAACATCCCTGCTGGAAAATAGACTGAAAAGGAGCACAAGGATCCCAGAGGCATCTTGCTGCAACTTTCCCAATCACTCTCTTCAAGAAAAGAAGTTTTGAGACTGAGCCATAATTGGCAAGATTGCTATTGTCCAGTGATGGCTTCCTGAGCAAAAGGCTAACAACTCAGTTGAGAGCGTCTAGTACGTTTTTTTCTCCCCAAAAGGAGGTATTAGTAATCTTCATAAAAAATGGACTCCAAACAGTCCCTCACCAGTCCAGTTTTCACTATTTGTGAGTAACAAAGGTCCCTCTCACAAGGCAGAGCCTTGCGCTTCCAGAATCTCAGCTGGCAAGATCAGGTGGCACTCAGCTTTGAGATGATGGCATGCTTGTCCAGTCTTCTGGGTTCTCATGTTACCACAGCCAGAATCATTCAGATCAAAGTGATCTTAATTAAATAGATGGAAAAGTCTTCCTAGTGAGAAAGATTCCACTATGTTCTGGTTCCAAACAGAGACAAAGCAGATTCATTAAGCTGTCCACTACTTGGAACGGTATCCCTGATCTATACTTAGTTGACTTTATGGCAGTGGAAAAGAACGCTTTCTTAGCCTAACTGACAGCCACAGTATTGAAATGCAAAAAACCTCTGTACATTGCAGTTTCAGGGCAAGAAGACCCTTATCAATACTCTACTCCCCTCCTCAATCTCTTTATTTGATCATCTGTATACCAAAGTGATTAGTGAAGGCATGTCTAGATCCCTTGGAATGATAGTCAAAGAAAGATAAATCACCATCTCCTACTAGGTAATAAGCAGTGTTGAACGCTGTTTTCTCTCAGATAATTGTGAAGCCCTCGTTTCCTTCCAGCAGTCTCACAGGGCGTGATCCAAAGTCCACCTAGCTCAATAGTAATCTTTCCATTGACTTCAGTGAGCTTTGAATCAGTCCCCTAGCAATGAAATAGAATTTCCACCATGTGCTAGGGTAAGACCTGACCTCATCTTGAAGGAAGTGATGGCCTGATCATGAGAAGGGCATGACACGGAGCACGGAACCTATGAGGAGGTTCCAGAAAGAAGGACTCTCCCAGAACCTCAAAGATCTGTCTAAACTGGGTGCCCAATACATGGACAGCCTGTGGGGGCTTGGCCAGCAAGGGAGAGGGGGAGTTACTGGGCATGGAGCCTGACTGACATATTAGGACAACCAACTGCTGGCCCAGGATGGCTTGTATATGGGTGGGACCACGCAGACTTGTGCATTGAACCCAGACAGGCAAAGTGTTTGAGAGGAAAAAAAGGAGTTGGCTGCATGGGGTCAGCTCCTAGCAGCTGTAGGAGAGACAGCCTCTCAATCGCTCCTGGAAGGAAGAGCACAAAGAATCCAGGGCTCACTGGCCTAAGACCATAGGGTCACTGATGAGGGAGGAACAAGGAGACTCTATTGCTCTTGAGGACCCAAGGTGCTCCATGAGGGAGCTATGCTTAATAACTAGCTTCCTCCAATGTACAGGTACCACTTCACACGTGTGCAAGACAACAAACCTGCCATTTGTTCACAAAAGGAGTCTGAAAGCAGAAAAGTTTTCCTTAAAGTCCCACTTTACTTCATTTTAACTCATAAACTAAGTGACAGACTTGAGTATCCCGGTGAAATCCTGTCTTTACTATCCACATATTATGGCCTGATTAAGGAAGAAAGTTACGCACGTGCTCTGTTTCAAGTACATGAGTCATCTCATTGACTTCAGTGGGACTGAATTCAGCCCGGTTTAGGCTCAAAGTTATGCCTCTGCTTAAATTCCTTCTCGAATGAGGACCTGTGTGCTGTACATTTGGAGAAGATACATGGCAGTCTTCACACAAGACAAAGAGCCTGAATTCCTGCTTTAGGTGAAAAACTGAACGCAAGCCAACAGTACCATGCCTCTGTAATGCTCCAAACCAGAAGGACCATTGGTCTGACACAGCATGGCCATTCTTATATTAAACCCTGGTTAAAATAAGTGAAAACAGAACTAAACTGAAACTCTAAAGAAGTAGACCTAAATTCAGACCCAGCGTAAGTGGGTGCAACTCTATTGGCTTCAATAAAGCTGTATCTTGTTATGCCAGGTTTGAATTTGACCCATATGGGTTACATAAATGATCCTTTTTTTTTAAAGAATCCTTTCAAATTTCAAGTTATGTGAACAAATACATAACACAGTACGATTTAAAAACAGCCTTGTCTGACATCTTGCAGCTCAAAGGAAAACAAGAGAGTGTGCATAAAAACTACCCACACCTCTCCTGGAATAGGAGATTGGTATTGATTCTGAACTCTTCAAGTGACTGACCTTGCAAAACTGGGCCAAACTGAAAATCATCACATACGTAACCTTGTAACTGTTTGGTCTTTGTTAAACAGCAAACAACATGCTCACTTTCCCGGTCCCTCTGAGGAGCCCTAATATCAAAAACAATAAGTACTGGAAAATCACTGCTTAGCCTCATAAGAAACTGTTTGAGCCCAACCTACAAGTACCCAGACAGGAAGCAGGCAGGTTATCAGAAGTGGGACAGAGTCAAGCTTCTCTTTATTAAATTACATATTCAGTGCCAAAATCTACTCTGATTTACATGCTGTCAGTGGAATTACTGTATATACTCGATCATAAGCCGGTTCCTTTATAAGCCGACTCCCCAAGATGGATAAGTAAAAATGGAAAATTTGTATAACCTGTTCATAAGCCAACCCTATAATTCAGGGGTCAGCAAACTTTGGCACCCGGGCCATCAGGATAAGCTGCTGGTGGGCCGAGATGGTTTGTTTACCTCGAGCGTCTGCAGGCACGGAGGTAAACCTAAGTAAACAAAGTGTCCTGGTGTGCCAGCTGCTTACCCTGATGGGCTGGGACAGCAACTGGTGAGGACATTTTTGGGGGGGGAGAAGCTGGGAGTAAGGGGAGTAACCCCTGTGACCACCCCCCACATGACCCCTAGCCCAGGACCCCCACACTCTCCCCATCCCACCTTATCTGGGAAGGGCCAGGGGAGGATGTGTCTGTCCTGGCTGTAGCTGCTCCGGCAGGCTGGGCAACGCGGCCGCAGGCTGCTCCGGCAGGCCAGACCGGGCAGTGCGGCTGCAGTATGTTCCAGCGGGCTGGGCCAGGCGGCATGGCCGCAGCATGCTCCGGCGCCTGGGCGGCGTGGCCACAGCCTGCTCTGGGGGGCGGGGCTGAGCGGCACGGCTGCAGCCTGCCAGCCCCGGAGCTGCAGCTGCTTCGGAGGCTGGGGGGAGAGCAGCATGGCCAGAAGCGGAGAGACTCTAGCCCCGCCTCTTCCCTTCTGGCTTTGCTGGCTGTGCTGCCTCTCCTTGCTCCTTCTGTTGGGGGAGGGGCTGTGTCCCACCTCTCCCTCTCTATACCGGTTCATAAGCCGACCCCCTTCTCTGGTGCTTCCCTTTTTTACTAAAATAATTCGGCTTATGAACGAGTATATACGGTACTCTGAATTTACAACAATTTAGGATTTGTCTTTCTTCTTCTTTTTTTTAAATGTGCATCAAAGGATTTGAGAGATGCACTGTTTTTTTCCAAAGTAGTTACAAAAATACTCTGAAGTAAATGTATACAATCAATTTCTGCGTGAAAAACCACCAGTCCTGATTCTGATCTCACATAAGCCCCATTTCAGCAAAGCACTTTAGCACGTGTTTAACTTTAAGCACGTGAGTATTCCATTGACATCAATAGTGCTTTGCTGAACTAACAATCAGGAATAATTCCATATAAATCAATGGCAAACCAGTGTCAAGTGAATCAGGCCCCATGTTAATTACTGTTAATTGTTAAGGATCAACAATGTGCCCAGCACAATAAGGTAGTCCTTGTACCAAGGAGCTTATGCCTTAAAAGTCAGACAAAAAACAGAGAAAAAACACACTGAGAAACTCATGGGATGGAAATAGCTTAGAACTTTTAAACTGGATGGTGAGAATATAAAGTTGATGTGGCTGTTTGTGGACCTTAGTTTTAGATTACAGTAGTTGTATTAGATAAGCTGACCTGTGTGCATATCCTTGGATAAAAATAATGTCTAACCTTTCAGTGTTTCTTGCAGAGTCTGTGCAAAGGCTGCTAATTTGTGGCTATCATGATTCTTCTCTGTATTCTCTCCTGCTGAGGGTGACAGGGCCAGATGAAGGTTAACCAGTGTTAGATCATTCATTCCCACCTAAAAAGGAGCAAACAACATAACAAAGAAAGGATCAGGATGGTTCACAAAGGCATAAGCTTTTCATGCGGTCACTCACACTTAGAGCACGTGTATTTAGCATTTGGGACTGGTCACCTGGATGAGGGTATGATTTATTTTTTTCTTTTCTTTTAAAAGTATAGGGCAGACATTCTGCAGCTCTAGTTGCAATATAGTTCTATCCTTTCAAGCTGGGGATGCAAGTGGCTTTTCATAAGCAATAAGCTTCTTTACTTTGTGTACCAACACAACACACGTTACTACTGAAAATACACATAATGCCAACTTTGTTCAGTTATTACACATATTAATTATCCCATATTGTGACCAGTACTAAAATGTCACAGAGACCAAACAGGGAACACAACTCCTTGATGAAAACTGTTCATTGGTCTCTCTGCCCAGCGCACATGTACTTAGCAGCTGGTACTCAGATCACCATCTGGTGTGTGTAAAAAGCAAGCAGTAGTATCCCTAAATTTCCCTAATTTTGACCTTTTTTGTACATATTAGAAATCATTTCAAATATTATCAAAGGCATCATAGTCACAAACCATGATCCCTCTGTACCCCAGTTTATTTTACGTGAAGGCAGGTGCATCAAGTTGACACTTGGTCTCCTATGTTCACACACATACAGGCACACAGGCCAGAACCCCATTTCAGACAGACAACGCTTCTAGAGTTTGACGACACTCCTAAAGGGGCGGTCCCAGTGAAAGAGCTTAGAAACTTTGTGAGGTCTCACTGGTGGAACTGACTTTACATTTCTCCACCAAGGGAAAGATTTGAGCCTGACCCGCCCCCTGCAGGCATCGGGGTAGCTCAGCCTGCAGATCTCAGGACTACTGGAGCCCCTGTGCTTCCGCATTGCTTCCCATACTCCTCCCAGAGTTTATGGCATAATTGCACTGGTCCTGTGGTCATTTCTATTGGACCTGCCCCACGCTCAAAGGGGTTCATTTAGTGAAGGTGGAACAAGATTAGCATGGATTTATATCAACATTTCCCATGGAGTTTAAAGGGGACACTGCCACATATGGAGCCCGCCCCATACCTTCCCTTCCTACCATGCATAGCCTGTGGAGTGGGAGTGGAGGTGCTCCCCCTGGGTTGATAAAGAAGTGGAGCATGGCAGAGAGTCAGCATGCCCTATTCCACACCATCGTCTATGCTGCTGAGATCTGCTGATTGTTGTTACCCCCTGTTCATGGGAGCAGAAGGGCCTTCATTCTCACCTCTTCAGTACAGAGGAATAAGGCCTGCTAATGCCTTATCACAGTCAGAGTAAGCTGCTTTGCTTATGATACAACAGGTCAATGTATTGGCCTCCATTAAAGGCCAGGCAACTTTTAGTCACTAGAAAGGAAATGTTGCTCCTTTAGATTTTCTATCTAAAACATTTTTACAGAAACATAATTAAAAAGGCAAACTCAACACGATGCCGCTACCTTGAAATGTGCAAGGTAAGGGTGAGGGTAGGCGTGTTTCCCATTGCCATTAGTGTGTGCGCTTTCCTGGGAGGAGGCATCCTTCAGTTCGATGCCAGCCGTCGTGTCCCAGAGGAAGCCAGAATATTCGACACCCTACAATTAAAAAGGGAAAAAGCTGGTAACAAAAGCTGAAACATTGTGACACCGTTCCCTTCATCATTCCACGACTCGCACACAGGGCTACAGTCAGCCCAACGCAGCCTGGAGCATGTCACTTCCCCCAGCGTCTATGGTCCAAGTTCAGTAGTATCATCAACGGTGGCGTAAGCTGTTCAGAAAACACGAGACCCATGGCAATGCGGGGCAACTTGGGCTGATTTAGCATCCAGTGGAGGCGCAGAATGAGTTTAACTTACCACACACGCCAGGCGAGGAGGAGGAGGAAGAGCAAAGCTACAAACAGTAGAACGTGAGAGTAAAACAGCTCCTCTACCCATTCACTTGAATTTATGTCCACAACACCCTAAAAAGAATGCTCCATGGCCAAATTCAGCCCAGATGCGGCAAGGCGCTTCAGCCACAACTTCCACTGACCTTAACGAAAACCGCTTACACCAAGGGCTGAATTTACACAGCTTTGCACTACTTACAGCCACTTGTACCTGTCTTCTGGCCAACTGAGGCCCATGTAACTTACAGCACTGCTACATTTAGTCAACAGTCTCTGAATTTAATAAACCTCCTCAACTATTTCACTGGTAATATGGCTGCATGCGGTATGGGCTGGTAGCAGTGTAAATGCATCCTTTCAAAGGGTATAGTACGGGCAACTCTGAGATCGGTTCCCTGGGTATTCTAGGAGACGACTCTGATTTAGATATAGTATCTCCAGGAGCTCTTGCTAGGGTCACTACTGTCTGTCTGTCTCTCTTTCTCACACACACACACCCCTCTGGCTCTACCTGACCTTTTTTAAACACCTCCTTCCAAATGAATCCTAGCTAAAGCCAGTCGTAGAAATGACTTTCCATTCCCGGCTGCAATAAAAAAGCAGCATCCACTGTGCTATATTTCCACAGGCTTTGTAAGAAGACATTAGGATTAACTAAAATTCTTTGCTAGCTCAGTTAAAGACTGCTTCAAGCTTTAAAATAGTACCACAACTATTTCAACTGGCACAAGACTACTGTTCCATAACAATAAGTAAGATGAGGAGGGAAAAAACAGCTCTCCCATGTTCTCTCCATTCCCTGGCTCCAGACTACCTCATTACACTCCCAGCCAGAAATCAATATTTGGAGGGGCTGAGAAACCAAACGCAATGGAAGGTGCCTCTGTCAAATGAAAGGGTTGGGTGGGAGCATGGGTCTCCCCATCCCACTATCCACTGTTTTGTATTATTAAACACTGTAAAGTGTTTTGGGCTGCAGTTTGTGCTAAAGATACCACACAACATATGGCTAGACTATGTTATTGTATTGTGTGTGTGCAGAATGCTCAAATCTTTATACGCTCCTGAGCCACTAAATAAGCTAAGAGATAGGATGTATGTCTTGGCATAGCTAGTGGCTCAGTAGCATAGTCAGATTTGCATCTTGATAAAGCACATCACAGCAGAAGTCAGCAGATACAATTTTTATTCCTAGTTTGGCCATAGACTTCTTCTGTGATTTGTGCAGGTCATTTAACTTCTCTGCACCTGTGAAACAGGGTTCTTAATGGTTATTAATCAATCCGTCCTCACTCAGTTAAAACTCCCATTGACTTCAGTGGGAGTTTGGCAGAAGTAAAAGCAGAGAAAAGATTTCTGAATTTGGCCCAGGAATACAGAAAGACAGTGAATATGTAATTTTTTGGAAGGGTAACGGGGGGAACTTTACACCACTTCTATATTTTGTATTCAATTGGTCTAATTTTTAAGATGCTACAATAGATCCCAATGCCACAAAGGTGATCGGCATCCCATCGTAGGGATGGGAGTCCCATCAAAGCCAATGGGACTCTGTGCAGGAGCAAGGACCCTGCTTGTAGGTCCCTTAGCAGGATGGAGGCTCTAGAACATAATTCTTAGAAATTTTAAGTTGACCTAACTAATCCACTCTGAGCTAGATTTTAATGGTTCACAACACCAGTAAAATCAGAGACCTCCTTGACTCAATCACCAACTGCAGGGAGGGATAGCTCAGTGGTTTGAGCATTGGCCTGCTAAACCCAGGGTTGTGAGTTCAATCCTTTGGGGGGCCATTTAGGGAACTGGGGTAAAAATCTGTCTGGAGATTGGTCCTGCTTTGAGCAGGGGGTTGGACTAGATGACCTCCTGAGGTCCCTTCCAATTCTATGATCCTATGTATTATTAATTATAATTATTATAGCAGTGCCCGGAGTTCAGGGTTCTATTGTGCTAGATGCACAAACAGTCAGAGGCTGGGGAGAAAGAGTAATTATTCCTTTCCCACCCCCAATCCCCATTTTACAGAAAGGGAGCTGAGGCATAGAAAGTAAGTCGCCTTCACCTGACCAAGGTCACAAAGGAAGTCTCACAGAACTGTGAAATGAACCCAGTTGTCCTGAGTCGTAGCACAGTGTATTAACAAGACCATGTTTTCTCTCAGGTGCAGCTACATGTGTTCTTAAAACAAGCAAATGAATACTTGCATAACTCTTTGGTTTCCTATTTCCCACCCATCAAATGCTGTGGTGAATCTGGCAACAGAGAGTAGAAATGGCATTTTCCAACCAAGGAATAAAAATGCCTTGAAATGAATTAGGTCATTGTGCACCCAAATACGTACTGTCACGTATTCACATTAAAACTTAAACCGTAAGGCTGTCAATTAATTGCAGTTAACTCACACGATTAATTTTTTTGAGTTAATCACGATTAATGGCAGTTTTAATTGCACTGTTAAACAATGGAATACCAATTGAAATTTATTCAATATTTTCGGATGTTGTTCTACATTTTCAAATATACTGATTTTTTTTTGGTTACATAATTGCACTCAAAAACAAAACAATGTAAAACTTTAGAGCCTACAAGTCCACTCAGTCCTACTTCATGTTCAGCCAATCGCTAAGACAAACAAGTTTATTTACATTTACAGGAGACAATGCTGCCTGCCTCTTATTTATGTCAACTGAAAGTGATAACAGGCATTCACATGGCACTTCTATAGCCAGCACTGCAAGGTATTTACATGCCAGATATGCTAAACAGTCATATGCTCCTTCATGCTTCGGCCACCATTCCAGAGGACATGCTTCTATACTGATGATGCTCATTAAAAAAATAATACGTTAATTAAATTTGTGACTGAACTCCTTGGGGGAGAATTGTATGTCTCCTGCTCTGTTTTAGCCACATTCTGCCATACATTTCATGTTATAGCAGTCTGGGATGATGACCCAGACATGTTGTTCATTTTAAGAACACTTTCACTGCAGATTTGACAAAACGCAAAGAAGGTACCAATGTGAGATTTCTAAAGATAGCTAAAGCACTCGACCCAAGGTTTAAGAATCTGAAGTGCCTTCCAAAATCTGAGTCGTATGAGGTGTGGAGCATGCTTTCAGAAGTCTTGGAAGAGCAACACTATGAAGCAGAAACTACAGACCCCAAACCACCAGAAAAGAAAATCAACCTTCTGCTGGTGGCATCTGACTCAGATGATGAAAATGAACATGTGAATCGTTATCGAACAGAACCCGTCATCAGCATGGACACGTCCTCTGGAATGGTGGTTGAAGCATGAAGGGACATATGAATCTTTACCGCATTTGGCACATAAATATCTTGCGACATTGGCTACAACAGTGCCATGCGAATGCCTGTTCTCACTTTCAGGTGACACTATAAACAAGAAGCGGCAGCATTATCTCTTGCAAATGTAAACAAGCTTGCTTGTCTGAGCAATTGGCTGAACAAGAAGTAGGATTGAGTGGACTTGTAGGCGCTAAAGTTTTACATTGTTTTGTTTTTGAGTGCAGTTATGTAACCAAAAAAATAAATAAATCTATATTTGTAAGTTGCACTTTCATCGTAGAGATTGCACTACAGTACTTGTATGAGGTGATTTGAAAAATACAATTTCTTTGGTTTTTTACAGTGCAAATATTTGTAATAAAAATAAATGTAAAGTGAGCACTGTACACTTTGTATTCTGTGTTATAGTCAATATATTTGAAACTGTAGAAAACATCAAAAAATATTTAAATAAATGGTATCCTATTATTGTTTAACAGCACGATTAATCACGATTAATTTTGTAATCGCTTGACAGCCCTATTAAAAAACATTCAAATCATCAACGTGTTTCCAGTGATTGCTAGAATACATTTCTTATGATGCTTATGTGGCTTTTCGATTAGTCCCAGTAGCTGTGTCTAATTTGTAAAGGAAATGCTTTTTTTCCCCTTTAGCTTCCACTTCAAAACCATGACAGCACCCAACAACTGTCACAACAAGACATGAACAAACTTGAATAGTAACATGATTCATATGTGGAGGAGAAAAATTAAGCTGTGGGTTCTTTTTACAGTACTGTGATGAGGTTTTTAATGGGATACAACCGTTGCCATCTGTTTCATAAAAACAATACCCAGAATAGACTGAAAATAATCCCCTTGTACAACCACAAACAATTCATTTCCTTCCATGGGGACATGTCTCATCTTCATGACATGATGGGTGCAGAACTATACAATTATAAGTGTCATGCAAATTACCATATTTAATAACAGACCAGATCCTGGCATGCTGAAGAGTACTTTACTCCTCAGGTAGTCTCGCTGGAATAAATGAGACAGCTACTCAAAGAGCTGGCAGAATCTAGCTCAGTGTAAATATATTTTGTATATTGTCAACAGCGGTAGGTGCCAATAAATAACTGTTATTACATTACAGGATAAATACTTTGCTGCAATATACACTCTAAATATAGGAAGTGCTGCAGTAAAAGTAACACTGCAGTACTGTGTTTATTTTTTAACAGTGCCCACAGTGTAATTTAAATATATGCAAGGTACAGTTTATGGAACATAGAACGTAAGCTACTTTTCCAGATGACAAAAGAGCACTGCACAGATTCCCTGTGAGGTCTTAATTTGCAAACTAAGAAAACTGGACACATTGCCAACTTCCAGCCAACATTTTATCATGGAACAAGGTTAGCTAACTAGCAGAAAAGTACTTGGGAAGTACTTCAGTATTTCAGCAGGCAGAATGCAAGACTATCTTCTTATCCTATTGTGTGGTCTTAGCCACACACTCTTCTTTTTTAAATATATATTTTTTCCTTGATTCCTGGCTACACAGAAAGAAAAACCACTCTTTGAAAAAAATCAACAACAAAAGTAAAGTCAAATACCACAAGAAGAGTCAGCTCAAAATAGAAGAGAATTGCAAACCTTGCCCCCCCATCTCCTCCGCAAAAAAATTGCAGAATGCTCTGGCCCAAATTAAAAATATGTCCTTGGCTTGCGCAAAATAAAATGAAGTAAAAGGTCAAGCTTTAGGGATTAATGTACCTTATGTAGCTCGCCTGAAGGTTTCTCGGAAACAACACCCTTCCAGCATCCTCTAGGGCCCTTCCATTTGCGGATGTTTGGCAGAGTCGGCTGGTTCAACTCCATACAAAACTGCAAAGGAAAAGAAAAGGCTTTGTAGAGAGTTTTTTTCCCTCAAACAAGAGTAAAGCAGCCTTGTAAAGCAGTATTAATAATAGACATAGTGGAGATGACAAATAATAACCTCTAGTGAAATATTAAACACACGCCACCTACGGATGTGGGGCCAGCTCCTCAGCTGGTGTAAAACGACACATCTCCCTTGACTTAAATGGAGTGATGTCAATTTATACCAGCGCTGGATTTGGCCCCTGGGTTTTGATACAGCAACAGCTTGAACAAGCCGTGGAAAGGAAGGCTTGTGAACATAGAGAGAACAAGTGCACGTCACTAGCACATAGAAACTCTGAAATGTTAACCTCTGCGACAGTTTGCATAAAAGGAACACCAAGCCAAATTCTGCACTAACTTCCACTCACTTTGACATTTTCAGAACTTTGCAGATGCTATAATTATAATTTCTTATTTAAAACATTTGACCCTCAAGTTAACTTATTCAAAGCACCGGTCCTTTTAGTGTAACTATAAGGAGTTAGAATATTTGAAAGTCTCTAATCATCATTCTCAGTAAAAAGTAATAGCCAAGCTTGTTATATTTGACAAGAATTCCTTTTCTGCCTGCTTCCAATGATTATAACTCTATCTAGGCCATAATCACAGGGCCAGATCCATGTCCTATTCCAGCCCCTCTGCATTCTTCTGGTGTATTGTTCTGCAAAAACACCAATGTTTCCCTTGAGAAAAGAGTTCTCTTTGGGTGAAATCTTGCATCCTGAATGTCACACCAAAACAAAGAGCTAAGTTAAAAGCAACAAAGAGCTCCAATCCTGCAAACTGAGCAATGCAGACAGACAACGTTGGCCATGCAGAGTTTTACCAGCTTCAATGGACTTCTGTGGGGGAGTACAGGTCACTTGCATGGAATTCAGGGCTGGGTTGGGGCTGTGGTTTGGAATAACAACACTGAGGCTGAATATCTTCCCAACTTACTATTTTCTGACGTTCTCACACCTATTTATTTTTCTTTTTTTTAAAATAAGGTCAGAACCTGCAGATTTGATGGATTGCCTTGTATATAATTTAGGCACATTTGACACTCAAGCTTTTAGTGTCTATGCCCCAGGACTATGCAATCCAACAACCTTTTTATATGCAGAAGGCTGAGTCAGTTTTAGTTTCTAAATCAAGAGTTGAAGTGTTTGATATATCTTTGTAATTGTGCTGAAATGTAAAGAGCTCTAGGGCTTTTCATGAAAAGGTGCTGTATAAATGTATTATGTTATTAGCGTTACTTTATTATAACTTGAAGCAGCACTACCCTAATCACACTTGTGCTACACACTACACTACACGCTTGTGCTAATCAATGAAACAATAAAGTATATGCAGTGCCTAACAAAATGGGGCCCCATTCTTGGTTGGTCCCTAAGAACTACCATAATAAACACAATTAAATACAACAATAAATAAGCATTCATGGTGTAACTCCATTGGGTTTGCACCAAGGATGAATTTGTCTAAATGAGTTTTTAAATATTTTAATACACCTCTACCCGATATAACATGAATTCGGATATAACGCGGTAAAGCAGTGCTCGGGGGGGGGGAGGGGCTGCGCACTCCGGCGGATCAAAGCAAGTTCGATATAACGCAATAAGATTTTTTGGCTCCCGAGGACAGCGTTATATCGGGGTAGAGGTGTAATTTAAATCATAAAACAAAAACACTGTTGGAGATAAGAGTTCTATTATAAACCTAAACAAGGAATTCACCTATCTTTATGCTGCAAGGGTCTGGAACAGCAGGTCAGAATCTGACAATATGAAATAAAAAATAAAATATCCATTATAGAAAAGAGCAACTGTATTCCACTCGTACGAAGATTTTGGTTCCAGCAAATTGATCTGACAAGGCTATGATTTAATTGTGCTCAAACAAAGTGGATGGAGCAAAAGATCACACAGTTCTTCCTCAAAAGGACCAATACATTTGGGATGTAATCAGAGGGATTTGACAACTTGCTCTGAATCAGCTGATCTTGACTTGTGCCCCTTTTCCAGTGGAGAAGGCACACAAACTTTGAAATTCTCTCAGCTTGCTTGCTTTAGGTCATCTTTGTGCTCAAGTGAGAAGGGCATTTCTCAATTCACGCTGTCCTGCCCACAAAATCCAATATCAAAGTACATTAGGCTTCACTTTTTACAATACAAATATACAGATAAGTGCTTGGTCTACATGAAAAAAACCCGCATCCCTTATTCATTCTCTAATTTAAATTAGATCTGTGATAAATCCATTTTTAGAGTCCTTTAGATGGGCAAGAAACATTAATACAAAACTCTTGATCAAAAGGATGCCTTGGGCTTTGCAAAACCCTCATAAAAATAAATTCCTTATAACGAGAGCAATAGAACAGAATTTGTTTTCTTTCTTTAGCACCTTTCAGAATCCAGATTTCCCAAAGCTTGTAGTAAACCAGGTTTATTAAGTTTGGAAGGGAAGTCAAGGAGTTCAGCAATGGTATACGCCATCCACCACACAATACTAGGATGTGTTTTATTTTCTGAACCCATGGATGCATATTGAGCATAACCTTGAATGTACCCAATAATAGCGATTGTACAACTATCCTTGGCAGTTTGCTCCTTTGCAAGTTTTCCTAATATTTAACCTAACCTGTCATTACTGAGGATGCAAATCATCAATTTTTGTTCCCGTTGACCAACAAGAATAACCGATCCGTATAAAGAGCTAACAGTGACAACGCGGTAATTCAGGTTTCAGAGTAGCAGCCGTGTTAGTCTGTATCCGCAAAAAGAACAGGAGTACTTGTGGCACCTTAGAGACTAACAAATTTATTAGAGCATAAGCTTTCGTGGGCTACAGCCCACTTCTTCGGATGCATATAGAGTGGAACATATATTGAGGAGATATATATACACACATACAGAGAGCATGAACAGGTGGGAGTTGTCTTACCAACTCTGAGAGGCCAATTAAGTAAGAGAAAAAAACTTTTGAAGTGATAATCAAGATAGCTCAGTTAAAAAGTGTTCTCCCACTGGTTTTTGAGTATTATGATTCCTGATGTTAGATTTGTGTCCATTAATTCTTTTGCGTAGAGACTGTCCGGTTTGGCCAATGTACATGGCAGAGGGGCATTGCTGGCACATGATGGCATATATCACATTGGTAGATGTGCAGGTGAACGAGCCCCTCAGGCATATATCACATCTACCAATTAATGGACACAAATCTGACATCAGGAATCATAATACTCAAAAACCAGTGGGAGAACACTTTAACCTGTCTGGCCATTCAATGACAGGCCTGCGGGTGGCTATCTTACAACAGAAAAACTTCAAAAACAGACTCCAACGAGAGACTGCTGAGCTGGAATTGATATGCAAACTAGATACAATCAACTCAGGATTGAATAAGGACTGGGAATGGCTGAGCCATTACAAACACTGAATCTATCTCCCCTTGTAAGTATTCTCACACTTCTTATCAAACTGTCTGTACTGAGCTATCTTGATTATCACTTCAAAAGTTTTTTTCTCTTACTTAATTGGCCTCTCAGAGTTGGTAAGACAACTCCCATCTGTTCATGCTCTCTGTATGTGTGTATATATATCTCCTCAATATATGTTCCACTCTATATGCATCCGAAGAAGTGGGCTGTAGCCCACGAAAGCTTATGCTCTAATAAATTTGTTAGTCTCTAAGGTGCCACAAGTACTCCTGTTCTTAACGCGGTAATTGTGTTTATTAATACAGCACAGTTATGCAAGCTTTGGTGACTCATAAACAGACCTCAGAACCTGTCTCACAGGATGCCAGGGTTAACTTCCATTCTTACCAGAAACAGACAGAGAGGGACTTCGGTTTATCTTCTCCAAAGATAAATCTCTAATGCCATACAACCTGCCTAAAATTGCTCTGCAGTATCAGCACTGGGAACGAGTCTGAGCCCAGCGCTTGTTTGAGGCAAAGAAAGACCTTTTGTCTCAGAAAAGAGTGTGCTACCCAAGATAAACCAAGCCATATGGGAACCACAAATGACCCAAGAAAACAAAGCTTGGGGTTTTTATAAAGTAGTGTGCGGATAGGTTATTTGTTGTTAGCACGTGCTTCCACTTTGGAAGGATCCTTAAATTTCAGACACAAAAGCATAACACAGGCGGAAAAGGAGAAAAAAAAATATCTCAAGAGACTTCTGCTGCAAGCCTATTAACACAGCACAACACAATTCCATGTCGTAATCAGTGTGAACTTTAAAAAGGTGCTCAAAGCAATTAGCTGTCCAGTTTGTTAAATTCCCATAGAGGCTTTTGAACCAAAGGGCACTACAGTAAATGTAAACAGCAACATACTTTACTAAAGCAATGCTGACCTTGCTTTCACTTAAAAAAAAAAAAAAAAAGGAGTGAGAGAATGGTAGGGAATAAATATTCTTTTTTTAAAATGCCTTTGCATATGCATTTTTCTATAGATTTTTTTAAAAGTTGCTTGATGGATAATAATTTTAATAGTTTTTTTTTGGGGGGGGGGAGGAAAGCAGGGCAGTGAGGGGGAAATAGGTGGCCAATCCCTAGAGATGTGTTCTCTTAAGTATAGAGATAATTGTTAAATGGTATCAAATCAATACATTTAGAAGGAGGGGCACAGGAAATACATATTAAACCTATATCATCAATTGCCAGTGATTTCAGATATTTTAAGAACAACAACATTAGCAGAGGGGGGTTGAGAGATGTGGGGAGAGACATTAAAGTCCATGAAGTCCAAGGGCTGTGAAGGCTTGTTTTGGTTGTGGTATCTGAAAAGGAGAGCTTGACCAATCAATGAAATGTTTTACCATGTTAGGCAGGGGCATAAGATGTGCTATGCACAAACAAACCATCAAATTCGATATCCTGCCTCCTGCAGCAGCCAGTACTGTGCTGCATGCTTCAGAGGAAGGTAAACAAGAGAGACCTAAAATATGCTTTGTTAATTGTGCAATTCTGTCTACAGAAAATAATTCTCTTCCTGATGCTTCTGGCAATCAGCTTCCACTCTGAAACACGAGATTTTTATTTCATATAGGCTTAAAGATTTAGAAGATACAACAAAAAGGAAGGATGAACATAGTTTCATAAGGTCACCCAGAGATAACTCTCTCCTAATCCAGTCTCTAATTTATCCTTCCCCGTGTTTCTTCCTCCATTTCCCCTTCCCTGCCTCTCCTTCTGTTGCTACATTTCCTGTTGCCCCTGGAGCCACTATCAAATTTAACTTGATAGTGGCTCCAGCTTAAACTTTGTGTTCAAGTCCTATTCGCTTCTCAACTGTTCTCATTCAGGAGTGGAGTTTAAATCTGCTCCCAACAAGAATACCTAATCAGAGCAAGACACCTGTAGTTCTCATCTGAGCTACCTTGGAGTCCAAGAAAAAAGAATGATGTGAAGGATACAGCTAGGGCTAGTGTTCCACAACTGAGCATATGACCTAGACAACTGGGAGGAGAGAAGGTGGTTTAAGGTTCTCCCTTTCTTGAATATATTTTTTCACACTTTCAGTTATGAGTGTCCTGATTTGTCATTGATTCTCCAGGGGAATAGAACATGAGGCTGGTAGAAAACTTTTGTGATGAGGAGAAAAGGGTTTTCTATTGCTTTTCTGTCCAACTGGTCGGCTAGATAAATGGCCAAACATGGGCCTCAGTGATTCTCCATTGTCCTGTACCTTGTGCAGTCATTTGCACTAGTGCAAAGTAAGTATAAAGTGGATGTAAAATCAGAACTGACCATTCCCTTATGCAGACTGATAGCATTTTACATCCATTTTGCCTAGGCACAAGACACTGTACAAGATGCGGGCACAGAAGCATCACACCTTTTAATGTCATCTTGCTTATTCTACAACCAAACCATACACCTGCTAGATGAAAGAAATGGGCCTCATGGCTAAAGCACTAATGGGGCAACACATCTAGATGAAATTTCTCTCTGACATAGTGGAACCTGGGCAAGTTACTTTCTCCCTATCCATATCAATTTCCCCTCTTCTACAATGGGATTAATACCACAGTGTTTGAGTGGATAAATACATTAGTGTTTGGGAGGTACTCACATACTGCATTGTTGGGAACCATACAAACATGTGTTTTGTAGATGGCTACTCAATTAGTCCTTTTCAGGGAGACTTTATTAACAGTCATTTAATGGTTTTTCACTCATTTAAATATTGATATTGCATAAAGGATGATAAAACTTGGAGACATTCTTTGGGCCTGATGAACAACTAATTATTAGCTATTTACAAAAGAGAGCAGAAAACCGCATGAAATCAGTTTCCAATCACAGACACATGAATGGGTATGTTTTGGAAAAAAGCTTTCTACCTTTCACTCTTGATTTAGTTGTATAACGAGATTAAAGCGAGATACCAACAGCCTTGTGGGTTATAGGAGCTGAGAATTATACAAGTTCAGAGAAAAATGCAAGAATGAAAGGAAGTTTAAAGAACAAATACGATGAAAGCGAGACCACCACCAAAACCAAACCAAACCCTTATGTGAACTTTGACTCTGCCTCATTTTGCCTTTCTACCTGTTTTGCCATGTCAGTTTGACCCTCCTATTCTCTGCTCTTCAGTTTGAATTGGGTCTGTAGCTTTGGATAGGCTTCCTATGTCGGCTTCTTTATTTCTTTCTTCTAATACTAGTATTAAATAACTAATAATACTTAGCCCTTAAATGGCTCTTTTCATCTTCAAAGTAATTCATAAACATTGACTAATTCATGCACCAAAGAACCCTTTTACAGACTGTGGAACTGAGACAGAGCAGTTCAGCACTAGACGTTCAGCTGGACCTTTAACCAGTCTTGTCTTTCCAGATTTTCTGAATTTCCAGATTTCACCCACTCCACACACCCATCCTCACTTTGCATCTATGAATACCTGCGAGTGCACTTTAACAACTGTGACCACAGAAGTGTTAAGAATTTGCATCTGCAAAACCCACTTGTCCTGGATGCAAATTGTAACATTAGCATGTACACAGCTATTTGAATTGTTCAAGTGAGCATGCATGTGTTTGGGGAGAAGTGGAAGCCAGGGCCTAAAATCAGGTCCTGAGGCGCAGGTCCACAAAGGTACATAAGCGCCTCACCCCCAGACCAAGACGCACTCTGAGTCACACAATTCCCACTTGGATGTTGCCTAACCCTGTGAGTCCCTAAACTCACTTGGGACCTAGGTTTTTACAGTAACAGTTCTCCAGGTGCCTAAGTTTCTGGGCATGTGTACTGCTACCTCCCTCTAGGTGTCCAGAAGCATATCTCCTGCCTAAGCCCCCAGGTGATCCATGAACCAGGGGAAAAATAGGTGTTTGGCTGCCTTTCTTGCCCACAGGTGCAAGTAGGTGAGCTCAGAGGCAGCCTACCAGATTGGGTCTCATTCAAAATCTGGCAGGAGGAGGAGGAGGTGATGGCATCCACCTTAAAATTTTTAATCCAGTGGCTAGAGTGCTCACCTGGGATGTGGGAGACCTAGGTTCAATTCCCCGCTCTGTCTAGTGGGGAGTAAGGATTTGAATAGGGGTCTCCTACCTCTCAGGAGAGTGCCCCAACCACTGAACTATGAGATGTTCTTACATGGGGCTCCCTCAGTCTCTCCCTGCTGAAGCTGCTCCACTGTGGATAAATAATGAAAGAATCACTGGAGTTGGGGGACTGGACCCTGGGACTCCCATCTTCCAGGTGGGTGCCTTCACCACTGACTGCAGTGTCAGTCTTACTCTCTTTCTCTCTGGCCCAATGACTCTCATCATCTACCCAGAGTGGAACAGCTTCAAGAGCAGAGATTGAGGGAGCCCCCAGCAGAACATTCCAGAGTTTGGTGGCTTGAGCGCTCTCCTGAGAGATGAGAAACCCTCTGCTCAAATCCTTTCTCCCTGCCAGAGGAGGGAAAAATTGAACATGGCTCTCTCCCATCCCAAGTGAGTGCTCTAACCTCTAGGACAAATGTTATAAGGTCAGCACCTCTGGCCATTTGGTGTGGTGTTAGGCAGATGCCTAACTCATTCTCACAAAAAATAACTTATGCACCTCAGCCACCGGACTGCAGGTGCGGGGTTCCCATCTGCGGATTGCTAACGGAGACAGGCGATTATCTCTGTGAGAAGGGTGGGGCTTAAGACACAACCCTCTCGTTGGCATCTCCCACTGGCTAGCTTAGGCAGCTCCCCACAGAGTGTGCCGGCTTTTGTGGATCACGTTCTTAGGCATCTCTCTCTCCCTTTTCATTGTATTTGGAGTCTAAGGAACTAACTTAAGCTCTGTGGATCGCAGTGTTGTTCCAGAGATTTTCTAGGTGCTGAGCACTGGTTAAAATGAACAGATTAGAATGTGAAGCACTCTTGCAGCTGCGGCGATACTCATTTATGGTGCTTGCATGATTTCTAAAATCACTGTGTTCACTGATGAAGCAACATATAGTACACCTTTGTTATTTTACTGTACAATCCTTATTTACTGTACAGTAGCCTATTTCCACTTATGAACTGAAAGTACTTGTCCCTGATCAGCTTATGTAAAGATCTGGGTTTTTTAAATCCCAAATTATTTGCTTTTCTTCCTTCAGCTGATGTTTTGGAAAACCAAATAGTGAGTTTTAATTGGTATGGGAACACAGAGCAAAAACTCACCACAATTACTTACCAGAAGCCTCCTTTGTAATATCTGACAGGAAATTACACATTTTATCTTTGAAGATTTGATTAAAAAAAGATTACAGTCTACAAAAAATAGTTCTGTGCCTGTCCTTTAAACACAGAAGTCTTGGGATAACAGTTCAGACCTTTCATTTGTGTTTTCCTAGCTTCATTCTAAACAAAATTATTATTTATGTAAAGAAAATCTTCTTATAGATCTTAAAAAAAAAAAGACAGAGAAGTGTATCGTCTTTGGTGCAGGACAGTGATATGCAGCAATGAAGAGAAAACACAATACAATCATGCCCTGTAAGCATTGTGTGCCAGTCCCAAAGGAACTACAGAACTATCAACTATCTGCTGTCAAAATGGACTGGATAGTATTTCTCAACCAGTTTGTGATTTGGTGCAAATTCTCCTCTCCTGTGTGCATGCTGGAGATCTACACTGCTGTTCTGCTCCCTGATGGGAGAGCCACATATATACACGCACAGGGAGAATATGAGAATTAGCTTGATGCTGTACCCACTGAAATCCATGGTGAAGCTCCCATTGATTTAAATTATGCAGGATGAAGCCCAATATGAGGAGCAGAGCCTGCTGTATGATGAGGAAAGAGGTCTGAACAAATTCCTTTAGAATTCAAGGGTTGGGCAGTAATCAGCTGCAAAAGGACAACAATGTAAGATTACTGCCAGAGTGAAGCCATCCATCTACCACGGTTGTTGGGGAGCTGCAGTAAAAGGTTCCTCTCCCCAGCAGAAAATCACAGAGAATTCTGGAGTTTTAATAGGAGGTGTGGGAGAAAAGGAAAGGCATGGTTGTCATACATATTTACATGCTCTTATTTATACTATTGCCAACCCCAAGCATTCAAAAAACATGAATCACGCCCCTCTTCCCCCCCAAGTCATGAGCAAAATGTGTTGTTTTATGTGCTGCCTTCTGCTTTAGGGGACTTTAGGGCTCACTTTTTCAAGCTTTCTTCTACAACCATGAGGGCTAGAAGCTTACTTTCCTTTTTTTTTTTTTTTTTAAATGAAAGCTAAGATACCCATGTAATCACATGACTCCAGAAGCTGGAACTATAAGAAAAAAACACCTAATAAAACTCATGATAAAAATGGCTTCACTGTTCATAATTTCATATATGTTTCCAATAAATGCAGACAATTTTGTTGGCTCATAGAGGCTTTGAAGGTTAGCTACTAAATATTGCAAGTCATTTTTAAAGTACTTTCAAATAAATCAATGTTTTGATCTGATTTATGCATAAAAGAATCAGCATAATCATAAATATTATTACTTAAATATCTAGATACAGCAGAAAAAAGATCACAATGAGATCTTTTCATCAAAGAGTTCTTATAAGAAATGAATCCTTGAACTCAGTCACCTTTTCCACATAGTTACAAAACAGTCCACTCATTTACTTGGCTTTAGCAAGAACATGATGACTTCAAAATTAAATAGTTTGTCGTTTCTGGAAAGGGAGGGAAAGTTTAATCTGCTATCGTTTTAGCCTTCAGAGAAACTATAGTACAATATCGCTCTTTGTATTTCTTTGTACACATTCTTCCAGAGAATACGTGAATGCTTGGGGGATCCTATTAGCGATATTGTTAGAGCAATAAAACCACATCAGAATATTCAGAAAACTTATTACAAATGTGCCAACCTGGACATAGCTTCAAATATAAAGAAATTCAAACCTACTACAAAGCAAAATATGTTTAGCAAAGGTATATGTACACTCCATTTCCCACTATTATTCTGAAACTGCTCAATGAAACCATGTGGTATGCAATAGATGTTAAAGGGAACTTAATGTTCAGGGATATTCCTTTGAGGCTTGTTCCTACAATGTGATGAGCAACTGAAGTCAATGGGAGTGGAAGACACTCACCCTCTCAAGCTTGTGCACTTATAGCTTGCTCCTGCTGCCACTGAAAAGAATTGCAAAACTCCCATTTACTTCAATGGAGCAGGATCAAGACCTTAATGCTAGATTCTGATACCCTTACTCACCTCCAGTAGTACTTTAATCATCGAGGAATCAATAGGACTACTCAAGGTCAGTCAGATTATCAGAATCTGGGCCCTAAATTTACAAGCCAAATGGAGAAATTCCCTCTGAAGTACAAAATAAAAAGAGAAGAACTAATTTCCTGTTCAATGGTGAGAGAAAAATAATAAAGCTATATCGATTTGCCATGATCTGGTCTCCCCTGAATCTATTTACCTTCCCATTGCCATGAGCACTGCGCTGAGCAAGCCGAAAGGAAAAAGGAGCTGTAAAAAGAAACTTATCTGAAGAAAGATTTTTTAAAATTGTACGGACATGTTTCCAGGGCTGGGATAAAATAATACTGCCACATAAAATGTGACAGTAATAAAGACAGAAGAAAAAAGCTTAGAGGGAAGCGGGAAACCATTTTGATCTGATTTTAGCAATTTCAGGAAAGTTGCTCTAAAACGGAAAAATATACAAATAAACAGTTTTCTCCCACATCACAAATGTTTACCCTTTTCTGCATTCCTCCATAGATTTCTCATTTTACAATACATTGTGTTATACTTCATAATGTCATGGAAACAGATTTCATCATATTTCATTATTTCTTTTGGGGTTCTTATGATCAGGAGAATATATTCTAATCTACTAGCTTCAAAAGACTTCACTATAGATCAAGAAAACCAGTTTCCTCACAAATTTCATACAGTATTATTATCCCCTCCTTTCTGATTATATATATTTTTCACATCTTTAATCCTCAGGCAGAGTCCTGATGTGACAATGATTCTTTGCTGGAACAGAAGACAGTTGCTAGTACATTTTTATGAGGAGGAAAAGAAAAGGGCAGGGTTTTCGGTCTTCTCCCTCTGTTGCCCTCCCCCTAATGATTACATTTAAGAACCGACCTTCTGTACTTTAATCGCACAAAATGCTGTTTGAACAGTCCTTGGTCACTGGCTCCCCATACAGAGTGAATGCATTACTAATCCATTTAGACAGCTAAAAGCTGATTTAGCTTGATATTATGCTGCTCCTGCTGCTATGTAAATTAAAAAAACAACAACTGACTATCTAAAACTAGGCTTAGAGCTATTGGCCTTCACCTCTTTTGCCACTATCTTGTCCAATAAGGTCAGCCAAAAAGGACAGAATAAGGGCTCCATATACTATTTCTACCACCTCTGAAGAAAAACTATACGGTCAGCAGCAAGTGTATCTCCACTGTTTCTTGTTCTTCCTTGACCTGGAATTTTGTGGGCTTATTTTACCTGTGGCACGCTTAGCTCAAATCCAGACTACATTCACAATAGGCTTCGTCATGCACTTAGCACAAACGTCAGAGAAAGGTGTGGCATGGAGCTGCACCACTCGATGGGGAGCACCCAAACGCACAGTGCCTCTTGGACCATCCCATCTGCGCTGTGGGTACGGTGACCAGATGTCCCGATTTTATAGGGACAGTCCCGATATTTGGGCCTTTTTCTTATATAGGCTCCTATTACCCCCTACCCCCGTCCCGATTTTTCACACTTGCTATCTGGTCACCCTAGCTGTGGGAGAGGGTAAATTTGCAACAGCTTTTTAAAGGGAGCAATTATAATTGAATGTCAGGGGACTGTCAGTCACTTTACCTGAACTGCCCATACTAGCTTATCCGCCTACATCCCTGCAATGGAGCACAGAGATGCCAACACATGATGTACAGCATTGCTTCCCCCTGTTGCTAACTACATACCATCTGTTCTCAGGGGAGGTGAAAGAGATAACCACTCCCACTGAGAAGCCCTGAAAGACATGAGGCAGCAACTCTGAATTCTGGGCTGGCCAGGCCCCATAAAGTCTCCTGGTAGAAGCAGGTTCCCAGGTAGCTTTAAAGCACCCTGCACCCTGAATAGGAAGGGAAGGGAAAAGATATGGCAGTGGGAGAAATGGTGGAGGAAGGACAGAAGAGTAAGAGGATGCGCTGTGATCCTGTCAGCATTCCAAAGTGGTGCTGGTGATTCAAAAGACAGAATTCTCGCTTCTGTATGAGTATTGGACCAATGATTCATGGAACTAAGGGCCCGCAAAGGTGCCAATTCTGAATGCAAGAGTAGCGTTGCTGTGAATCTGTGCCCTGGTCAAATTACCAAGAACATAAGAGTGGCCATACTGGGTCAGACCAAAGGTCCATCCAGCCCAGTGGCCAATGCCAGGTGCCACAGAGGGAATGAACAGAACAGGGAATCATCAAGTGATCCATCCCCTGTCACCCATTCCAGCTTCTAGCAAACAGAGGCTAGGGACACCATCCCTGCCCATCCTGGCTAATACCCACTGATGGTCATATCCTCCAGGAAATTTTTCTAGTTCTTTTTTGAACCCTGTTAAGTCTTGGCCTTCACAACATCCTCTGGCAAAGAGTTAAACAGACTGACTGTGCATTGTGTGAAAAAATACTTCTTTTCGTTTGTTTTAAACCTGCTGCCTATTAATTTAATTTGATAGCCCCTAGTTCTTGTGTTATGAGAAGGAGAAAATGTGACTAGCTCCATTCTAAGTCCCCACTGTACATTTGCCCAGTCATTTCAATTTGACAAATTATTATTCATTTTGGCCCAGACCCTTAGAGGTATTTAGGCTCCTAATTCAATGAGAGCTAACAACATAAACACCTTTGTGGATCTGGGCTTTCACGCTATCAGACAGATGCTATGTTTCACCCAAGGGGTGGTTGCATTACTATGGTAGGTGAAGTCTAATAAAAAGTTTGCCTTTTAGTTTAAGTATGTAAAATACTTTGATCCTACAAGATGAAAAGATAAAATAGTGGAAATGGAAATTGATTATCTTCAAAGCGTTTCATGACCTGGGCCCGGGATATCTAAAATATTGTCTAAAGCTCTGAGATGAAGATCATGGTTGACAACTATGCTCCTCTGGCACAATGGAATTCTCAACCATAAGAGTAAAACTTGTCTGTGCATGAGACAGAACCTTCTCTGGGGCTGGTCCAAGACTGTGGAATATTCTCCGAAGAACTGAGGACCATCACAAACCTCAATTTCTGCTCCAAGTGCAAGGCAGATTTCTTCTCTAATATACATAGCAATAAGTATATTTATATAAAAATAAGACAAGCTAACAAACTAAATCAGGGGTAGGCAAACCTTTTGGTCCGAAGGCCATATCTGGGTGGGGAAATTGTATGCAGGGCCATGAATGTAGGGCTGGGGCAGGGAGTTGAGGGGGTGTGGGAGGGGATGCGGTGTGCAGGAAGGGGCTCAGGGCAAGGGGTTGGGGTGCAGGAGGGGTGTGGGTGCAGGAGGGAGTTCATGGAAGGGGGTCGGGGTGCAGGAGGTGTGTGGGGTGCAGTAGGGAGCTCAGGGCAGGGGGTTGGGGTGCAGGAGGGGATGCGGAGTGCCTACCTCGAGCAGCTCCGGGGTGGCAGCAGTGCGCAGTGGGGCTAAAGCAGGCTCCCTGCCTGCCCTGTTCCCGCGCCGCTCCTGGAAGTAGCCAGCATGTCTGGCAGTGGCTCTTGGTGGTGGGGTGGGACAGGCGGCTCCACCACACGCTGCCCTCCCCTTGGGTACCATCCCTGAAGCTCCCATTGGCCGCAGTTCCCCGTTCCCGGCCAATGGGAACTGCAGGGGGGTGGTGCCTGCAGGCAAGGGCAGCGCACAGAGTCCTCTGCACCCCGCTCCCCCAGGGGCCACAGGGACATGGTGCCGGCTGCTTCTGGGAGCAGCGCGGGGCCAGGGCAGGCAGGGAGCCTGCCTTAGCCCCACTGCGCCATGGGCCTGGCAATCCCGCAGGCCAGATTGAAAGCCCTGATGGGCCGTATCCAGCCCATGGGCCGTAGTTTGCCCTCCCCTGAACTAAATCCACCCACACAACCAAAACACTGCACTCTACCAAATTATTTAATCCACTGCACATCTAGGGAGAGGATGAGAGGAAAAAACAAGACATGACAGATGTATAGTCACATTGCTTAATGCACTACTGGAAGGCGCTCAGATATTATGGTGATGAGCATGGTATAAGGACCTATAGAGAAGGGCAGGAAGAGGAGAACAAGGTGAGAACAAGAAAGCAAGTACAATAATTCCAGTAGGACCAGGGTACTACTCTAGTCCTGCAGTGCATGCTCCTCATTTCTGCTATGGTCAGTCAGCTGTAGCCTCCATGGTGCTGGTGAACAGACCCTAAATTACGTATTAGCAGGTAAGGAGTTAGATTGCCACCTGCTTTAAGGATGAATTTAGAAAGCAACAATATGATGGGAAGGGGAAAGGACTGGACCCAGATCCCCTCCACTCCGCCAAAACACTGCAGTAAACAACCCACCATCACCACCCACTCTGACAGGTTTCCCTGGCCTTTCAGTTTTAAAGTGTTGTAATCCTACATGTCTCACAAAAACACTACCCCACTCTGAACGGGAGCTACTCTCTGCTCTTGTGAATCCAAATACGAGTATGCGAGCTGAGAAGAGCTTTGTGTGGATGCTTGTAAGGCATCTGCCTGCTTCCACACAGTGCTAAAAGGAGCATCAAATTCACTCAATTTAAAAAAAAATATATCAGGAAGTTTAAGCACTGTACCCACTCAGACAGGATAAAACAACCCACTTCTTCTTTCCCTCTGCCCAGTCTGATCTTAAGCAAGAAGCATTTTAGTTTTGTGTTTCCATTCCTTAACATTCCTTTGTGCATCTTCTGCCCTTCAACCTTATGTAGGGGTAATACTGAGGCTGCCTATTCTCTCCTTGCCCGTTCCATCTCCTTCAGCAAGAGATGTTCACAAAACAAACCTATAGATAAGTCGAATTTGGGCAGGGTGAGCCTTTGACAATTGCTTCTGGCAAACAGAACTTGGCAACAAGTTTTATCCAAAGCAAACTCTTTCTCAGTACAAAGGCTGGCAAGACCGCTGAAGTATGGCGCCATTCAGAAATGCCTTCAGCATTCTCCAGCACTTTGGATTTACACTTCTCTCCTGCACTGGCTCACTGCTCTTGCGTTTTACTTATATAAGAAGTGTTTAAGTATGAAACTCAGGAAATTGTCTGCAGCCTTGTTGATAATGTAGATCATAATGTCTTATGTTCTCTTCCCCAGGCCTAAACTGACAATGAGAAAGTAAGATGTGAAAGTACAGATGCTTAAGGGTCAGATTATAATTTCTTTACTCACACTGAATAGCATCTTACTACATGAGAGAAACTAATTCAAGTATAAATTCAATACGTGTGTAGAGGCTTTGGGTCTTTTCTAGCACACTGTTACACAGTCTTGTCTGGAATTGTTATGTAACTTTAAAAAGTTTAAGTATGTGTAAGAATTTTTGCTAAATTTTAGTAGTATTCTAAAAGGTACACCTCTATCTCAACATGATGCTGTCCTCAGGAGCCAAAAAATCTTACTGCATTATAGGTGAAACCGGGTTATATCGAACTTGCTTTGACCCACCGGAGTGCGCAGACCCCCCCCCCGCCTCCTGGAGCACTGCTTTACCGCGTTATATCTGAATTCGTGTTATATCGGGTTGCGTTATATCGAGGTAGAGGTGTACATTCTCCCTTTGACATGTGGGAAATGCACTATCCGAGGTCACCTTGACTCCTATGGGAGAAAAAATCCCACCTCAGGTCCTCGACACAAAATAGCAGCAAACTTTATCTAGCAAACATTTCTTCAATACCGTTTAACTGTGGTATAAAGGGCAATGGTTATTCATGTGCTAGTATAAATAAATAATACTTCTCAATTATATAGTGCCCTCCAGCTAATGATCTAAAAGCTTTTCAGCAACACTAAGTGATTATGCCTCAATATCCTGGTGAAATAGGCTCATTAAATATTATTCTCCCTACATTACAGAATGGGAAGCAAACAGAGAGGTAAAATGATCTGTTAAAGGTTACATTGTAAGTCAGTGCCAGAGTCAGAATTAGGCTCCCAGGTCTTTTAGCACCTCCTCCTATTTTTAAACCACTAGACAATGCTGCCTCCCTGTATCACTCTAGACAGCATAAATATGTTAAAACAGATTAACAAAAAAGCCAAGTTTTAAGCACAGTCAATATTTACAACTTCTTAACTAACCCAGGGCTCAACCCTTGATTTGTGTTAATTAAATATTATTATTTATCAGTTACAGAGTTGGGGGACAAACGCATCAGTCCTGTGGCCTTTATTAGTCAGGACTCCCATTAACAGTTCACAAAAATATGCACATGAAGATGCCGTACTGGACTAAATTCAGTCCTAGTCTAAGCAGGGGCACCTCCTGCTGGAGTCAATAAAACTTACGTCCATGAGGGAAAAAATTGTTGTTAAAACACTGGACTGGACTCAGGAGACCTGGATTCAATTCCTGACCTAGCCAGACTTCTAGGGTGACCTTTTGCAAGTCATTTAACCTCTGTGCATCTCCATTCCTCATCTATAAAATTAGGATAATAATTCTTCCCTACCCCTTTGGGATGCTGGAAGGATAAATTCATTAATAATTGTGAGGTGGCCAGATGCTATCGCAATGAGGGCAGTAGATAGGATTATACCAGGTTCTGTTTGTCCCACCATATATATATGCACACACGCACATAAAGATGCATACACAGACTCGTACATATTGGAGTATTCATGTACACAAGAACTGACGTGCCTGTACTTAAACATGCAAACAGGAAACATGAGCTGTATTTCAAACACTGAACAACTCTTTTCTGCTTAACATCCTTTCACAAAAAAAAAAAAAAAAAAAAAAAAGTCTGCTTTGCTCTGAAAGGGATTTAGAAAGCACAGTGATTACAATGTGTTTAATCATGATTAAACACTGATCTGTCTCAATCTACTCAAAAGTAGACCAAAAAAAAAAAAAAAAAACTCACCCCCAACTGACACTCTAATAACTCAACAGAGATTGTCAAAGAACGTGCAGATAATGTCAGAAGAAAATACTGTATTGAATCAAGAACACTGAAAATAGTTTCTTGTTAAACATCTCTGCCTATCAGTACACTTAGCAGACCACAGAACACTACTGCAGAGACAGCACTGCACAACTCAGCATTTTAAAAATAGGTTAGAAGTGCCTGAAATCCCCTGCAAACTGCAATAATAATTGTACAGCTACAAAGGGGAATGCAACAGAGTTGCCTCTTTTCTCCCGTCCTCTGGATGTTTCCCTGGAACACCTGGCAATGCTAATATGCAGCACCCAATACTTAAAGGCATCTCTATCAAGCAAACAGAATGTAGTATCAGTTGCTATGCGGTTGACATTAGTGTTATAGTAAATAAACCAGCCTGCTCAACACCACACCCACTGTATTTCACTGATTCCTCTGTGGGTCTGTATCAGGATTCTGCATCAACAGGAATGGTCACACCTACTGGGCGGGTCCAAAATATCGATCCCAACATCTACTGTTTCACACTGGCAAAGAAGGGGGCATAAAAGATGTGTGCCCCACTTTTCAACCTGGTTCCACTTAAATTTGGATCACATCACAATACAAACAGAAGTGCACAAAGGTGACCTGAACTACTCTTCTCACTGCTGAGTAGGGTGAAAATAGCTAATAATGAACATATATCCTATGAATTACTTGGATTTTGGGATTGTCATCAATGCAGATAAATGCTACACGTTTTAAAACAAGATAATTATGTTCTTTTTATGGGAAAAGAAACAGCCCTATCTCCTTCATATGATTTGGGGAGGAGAGAGGGGGGAAGACAGGGCTGCCTGGAGGAAAAGGACCTACCAGATTAATATCTCTATCATTTAGCTTTCCATGCACATCCCCACACAAAATGTCAGAGTAGAAAGGATGCTGACATTTAGAGAACAGACACATACCTCTACTTAACCCAGCTATCAAGTGCACTGGATATTAACTCTAGTAAGAACTCCAGTGTACATTAACCCAGTTCTCACCCCAGCCTGGGTAAACTGCTCAAGAACATCGCTCATTCCAGGCTAGACAATTCATTTCTAACCCATCCATACATTCCAGTTGACCTTATACTTTCAAAAGACTACTAAACAGACAACACTATCTTAAGAAGTAAAACTCCTAATAGTTGACAAGAAACTGGCAACCCTGACATATCTGCTGTGTAAATATCAGAGTCCTTTATTACACAATCCAGTATATCAGCAGATAGGCAAGCTTACTAATACACAATTAGGGAAGGAATGGCCTACAATAAGTATAGTATTCTATAGTGCAGGCTTACAAAATCTCAATGAAAAATGGGATCAAGGCCCCAACATCATTAACATGTCAGACCCAACTGGGAAAATATTTGGCAAAATATCAATACGGAACTGGAAATAATCTTATGATTTTACCAAAATAAAAGGATCAAAATTGATATTATTGAACTCCAGGGAGGCTTTTAAAGGAGATTTTAAAAAACAAAACAAAACACATAGCAATCACCAGTGATGATGACAACCACATGCCAATGTCATCTAATTTAAATCCTGAACTGAAGTCCACTGAAATTAATGGGAGTTCCATTGACTTTTTTGGCTTAAAAGGGCATTGTCAGGCCAAATTTGGCCAGTTTCTAAAATTAAAGTTCTACAAAACCTCAGAACAATGTAAATGTTTCCATTATTATTAGAATTAAATAATAACAGGTTTGTTTCTTTTTAACAAAAAACAAATATTTCTTCACACTGTACGAAGCCCCATATGTTGCAGCATTGTTCTAGTCTATGAGTACCTGAAAGTAAAACTGACCAATCTATTTATTGTCCAAGCTGGGGAAAATGCAAAAAGTAAATGAACATAAGTAGTTAAAGATAAGATTAAAACAAAAAAAAAAAAAAACCACCAACTTTTGCTCTTGAAAAATCAAAATATAAAGGTAAATAATTTAAATATACAGTTAGATCTTTATCTTGCTCTTTTTCTTGTGTTTAAGGAGTGTGTGTCAAAAACTGACATACTGAATCAGGCTATCACAGGCTGTTTTGATTCTACCACCATCAAGGAGGTGCTATGTTCATAGCTTGAGAAACTGCTAACTCCTACCCCCGCTCTGTGAGTCAAGGCAGTGCTGTCAGCCCCTCACTTTCATGAGCATCTCCCCAAAATCCAGATAAGCTTTTAAAAAAGACACAAAACCCTGTTAATAGTTATTGCCTGATCAGTTGTTTCCCCATATCTAGGCCTTGATTCTGCAAAGACCTATGCACATGTTTAACTTTACACACTTCCATGGGACTTTGCCTTCAGTGGGACTACTTCACCATGTGCAAACTTAAGCATGTGCACAGGTCTCTGTCGGACTGAGGGGGAGCTCTTTCTTCTTCTCCTCCTCCTCCTCCTCCACAGATGTTCACATAAAACCTTTGTAAGTATATTATATCTCACCCTTCTTTTAAAAATCAACACAGGATTCTGTATCAAGAAATGAAAAATTAGGCTACTGAAGTTAAAGAAAATATATTATTAGTGAATACCCAGTAAGATGATGTGACAAAGGCCAGAAAATGTATTAAAGGAAAAACACCTTTGTTAAAAACTCAGCTAGCTTAAAAAAAAAACACCATCCAAGCACCTTTAGATACAAGAAATCTAAGGTGTACGGATTAGTAAAAGATATTTAGTATTTTGTTTTATTTCTACAACACTATAGGATTAAATAGCGATTTAAAAGACAACATGAGTTGCATATTCCACAGAGGAACTCTAAGTAGATAGCACAGAGATCACTGTTCTAGTGACGTGTGCTTAAAAAAAAAAATTAAAAAAAGAAGGATGGGGAGTGCAAAATGTTCCTGTACGTATATAACACAACACTGTTATTTTCCAGGGGGATAAATTGGCCTTTTTAATTCTTTAAGCCTGGCATAGTATCAAAGCAGATATAAAATAGTCACAGAGCTCAATTTAGAAACATCATTTTTCTTATGTCGAGCTTTTATGAAGAGTTTCCTGCAAAGCTACAAACAATGGTCTGTCCGGCAGCCACACCACACTGAGGTCACCCTTTCTTGCAAGGTCTTGTTTAAGGAGGCATTTTGCCAAAAGGTAAACAGAGGTCTGCCAAAGACATGTGGAATTAAAAGTCCAATGACCCTCAAAGAAGGACCCTAGTAGATCCACCACCAGAAACAACAACAACAACAACATCATATGCTTATTTGTTATATATATAAAAAATGGGTGGGTGTGTGTATAAAAAGAAAGAAGGATCAGATAGTTGATGCCCTTAGCCAAAAATCTTGCTCTTAGTCTACTGAAGCCAATGAAATGACTCCCATTGACTTAAAGAGGTGTGGTTAAGGCCCTTTGTGAAACTCACCCTGTGCAAAAACAAAGCTCACGACACAGACACAACTTGTGCTGGCCCTCTGCACGCAATACCAAGGGTTGTTCCTGTTGTTCAGGACTGAGGTAGTTCTCTACACATGTTCATTCTATATCTCCTAGTATTTCTAGAATATTGATCATATGAAATGAATGCAGGGCAGGCTATAGCAGCTTCAAATTGAGTGGACAACAAATAGGATGTCTGGTTCTCCATGGAATAGATTAGTATTTTTGAAAGATCTGAAGCTGGAGTGATTATAAATACATGATTTTTATGATTTACATGAAAAGCCTGGCTCTGGTGTATATGGCTCCTTAAATCTGCTCATTCAGATCTCAAGTGGCCTGTTTGTGGTACATTCTTGGCCTTGTCTCAATAGGAAATTTATGCTACAAATTTTCCTTCATTGCCACCAGAACAGCTTCACTGCTGGGATCACTAGTGTAGACTGGATGCCAGCAACTGCCATTGTCTTAAACACATGTTTTGTAGACTTGTTCTGAGTAGCCAAATTGTTGGAGCCCTCTCTACATCAGTGCTCCTCCCTCTGCATAAAGCCACTTTTGCCCTGGCCAGGCCCCTCAGGCTCCAAAGGGATGTAGCACAGAATTAGGGTCTTCCTGACCTCTTTGGACATTCCTCACTCTTTTTGCAAACCATGTTCTTCACCTAGCTACTAGGAAAGTTGCTTTGGAAATGCTCCTACAAACAGATTAGAGAGAGAGATTTCTTTTCAAATCCTGCTATAACATACAAAAGCCTCTAGAGAATACAATCAGTCCAGAACAAATGTTGTCCCTCTGACTCTATGTATTGTGAAGCTGAAAAGAAGTCCTACTTGCTTATGTTTTATGCTGTTTGATTTCACATGAAGTTTGGAAACCCTGCTGACATTAAAAGATTTGAGCTTGAATACATTTTATTGTTGTTGTATAAAAGGTTAAAAAAATACCTTTTCCAAAGCATCTCTATCGAACAGCTCCTGCACTGCCAAGAGCTTGATGCTGTAAGAGAGAAACATAAAAAATGAATCATTTAATGGTAAACATTTCCAAAGCACTAGTTATACTAGGATTGAAATCTTGCTCTTTTTCTTTTTTTCTTTCAGAAGGTTTAAAATGCCTGTTGCATGATGCAGCATGCAGGAGTCTTACAATAAATCATGGGACAGGCACTGTTACGCGCTTTGTTTGATCTGATATAGCTGTCCTACATAGACTTTTTGGTTCCTAAATTAGTAAACATATTCAAATTCGCCATATAAGAGTAGTCACACTGGTCATCCCATTTGACCAGTTTAAAACAACACTGAAAGATCTTTTGAAAACAAATACTGAAGAAGTATTTAACAGAACGGTCATTTTTCTATCCAAATATTTACATCTCTGCAGTTGCTCTTTAACCAGTTTTGTTCCTTCGATATCAACAATTTACCAATTTCCATGGTATCCATCACTGGATATTTGGGACACTATACAAAAGTTACAATATTTAAAACAGAACTGGGCTCAAGACATTAAGGGGGGGGGGAACAAGTTACACACACACACACACACACACACAGAGAAAACTGCCCGGAAAGAAGTACACCGGACCCTCGCTAGAACGTGCGTCTATATAGCATGAATTCACATATAATGCAGTCGTGGCCATGGATCCCAAATTTAATTACAATTCATTTTAACGTGGTCCCCGCTATAACGCGGTACCGCGTGTGGATCCCAAATCCCGCGTTCTAGCGAGGGTCCGGTGTATATGATTTACCCCTTTTCTATTCAAAGCCTTATTCCCTCACCATTACACAAAACTCTTCTTTATTTAACCTATCATTGATGGCCCACAAAGGGCTAAATCTTGCTCACCCTATGCCAATGACTTCAATGGGACTGTAAGTAAGACAAGCAGTATTTGCCCTATAAGGCAAATAAAAGATGTGAAGTCATCACTAGGTGAAGGCATGCACTGAGGTCCCAGATCTACACTGGCATCATCATCTTAATCAGGATGGAATACATTATATGGAAATTACCTCCCTATCCGTTTGCTGCATTCAGTGGTCAAACCATTGCTACAGTTCTTTGTACATGTGCCTTTTTAGTACAAATTCCTATCCCATTCTAATTCCTATTGTATGTTTACTGACTTTTTTTTCCACTCTGAGCCTGATATGCACAAAATCCAGGGGATTAACTGAAGGTTCACAGGAAACACACTCTCATTTTTCATCCAGACAATTAAGCAAAGGCTATGGTCAAGCTCTAATGTAAATGGGCATCGACTTAAAGGAGCTATGCTGATTTACACCACAAGAGGATTTGGCCCTGTTTGATCTTTCATGAGAGAAGAGATTATAAACTAAACAAGTGCCTTTTAGGTCAGTTTACCACAATTCCCCTTAAACTGGTTCTGAACACAGTTGGCTGGTCAGTGGAAGGTAAAGCCATGTTAAACATTAAAAATCCCACTATACTTGATGCTAGGAGGAAGCTAGTTTAGGGCCAGATCCCATGTGGTACTGAGTGATCATCCTCAACTCCAGTGGGAGCAGGGAGCCCTTAGTCTGTATGTATTTCAGTTTTGTAATCTTGACTGTGGTTTTGAAAATAATTTAGCATGATTTGGACTCATCCACAATGACCAGGCAACTTAGCTCAACATCAGTCTAGCAGGAAATGGGGCTGGAACAGTGTGTTAAAATCCAGGTCTTTCTGTATTTCCCCACCCCAATCCCTTGCCCTAGATCGGAACCCCCTCCTGCACCCCAACCCCCAGCCCCACCCCAGAGCCCAGACCCCAGTCAGAGCCCGCACCCCAACCCCCTGCCCCAACCCGGAGCCCCCTCCCGCATGCCAAACCCCTCAGCCCCAGCCTGCGCCCCCTCTAGCACCTGACCCCCTGTCCCAGCCCTGAATCCCTCCTGCACCCCAAACCCCTCATTCCTGGCCCCACCCAAGCCCGCATCCCCAGCCAGAGCCCACACCCCCTCCAACACCCCAACCCCCTGCCCCAGTCCGGAGCCCCCTGCTGCACCCTGAACCCCTCATTTCTGGCCCCACCCCAGAGCCTGCACCCCCAGCCTGAGCCCTCACCCCCTCCTGCATCCCAACCCCTGCCCCAGCCTGGTGAAAATAAACAAGTGAGTGAAGGGTGGGGAAGAGCAAGCGACAGAGGGAGGGGGAATGGAATGAGTGGGTCGGGGCCTCGGAGAAGGGGCAGAGCAGGGGCAGTGCCTCAGGGAAGGGTCAGGGCAAGGGTGTTCGGTTTTATACAATTAGAAAGTTGGCAACCCTAATGTCGGGGCATTATCCTACCTGTAGAGAAGTAGAAATCTTGGCCACTCCAGGGCCTCTCTATACTAAAGAATTTTAGGGAAAAAATCCCATGCATAGTACCCTCAGTTCAGCTGCATTTCTAATCAAACTGGTAGGAGCTCTGGTGCAGATAAGGCTCTGTGGTTTCCGGTGTCTTTACAAGTGAAAAAATGAGCATAACAGTGAGGAATCAAGTATCGTTTCCCCCTCCTTTTTTTGCAAACTTCAAGTCCAAAAACCCATTTTATACCAAACTCACCTCCGAAGGAACCATAAGTACTTTTTAAATATATTACTTATAAAGAGTGCTGGCCATTTCACATTTTGGACTCAATTCAAACCTGTTTGGGTAGCAGGTGCAAACTTTGCACCCACTGTACCAGCAGGGTCACTGGAGAAGTCAAAAGCACTGTTTGCACTTTTTCCTGCTCATGGGGCTTCACCAGTAGACATCAGGTATAACGTACAGTCAAGGCTCCATGGACTGAAGGCTAGCCAGAGTACGCAATAAATCAGTAGCTTCAGACATGCCACCTAGCAGAAATGTGTGTCTACTCAGGGATTGCAATAAATTGACTGCAGGTCTCCTGGCAGAACAAGAACATTCTCCACCACCAGCGTTTTGCATTATGCTGATATTGCCACTCCGATTACCATGCTTTCTTTCCAGTCTTACAGCCAGCCACTTAACAGATTGTCCATGTGACCCTGAGGAAGCTCCACTTTTCACCAGTATACCCATGTATTTGCATCACAGCAGGGAATGTTGCTCACAGCCACTGCTGAAATGACTCAATGATTCTGGACAGCCACAACAGTGTATTTAAGGCTTAAAAACTGATTTACTTCTGAGGCCATGCTAGGAACTGATGCATAAGTCTGCCAGAGGAAGCCATCTGCAGTGTACAACCAGAAGTTTTATTGTCCTACAAACCCCTGGAACTATGCTGCATATTCCTGACTGGCATCTCATTTATTAACTATGTGTATACACCGCTACCTCGATATAACGCGACCCGATATAACACGAATTCGGATATAACGCGGTAAAGCAGTGCTCCGGGGGAGGGTGGGGTGGGGCTGCGCACTCCGGTGCATCAAAGCAAGTTTGATATAACGCGGTTTCACCTATAACGCAGTAAGATTTTTTGGCTCCTGAGGACAGCATTATATCGAGGTAGCGGTGTATATATATATCCAGATATAAAGCACTCCTGTAACAGAAGCTGGCATGACACAAGGTTAAATCAAGCCCTTTTCACTACATTTCCATGCCTTCCACTAAGAATTGTCATGTTCTCAACCAGTGGTTCTCAAACTTTTGTACTGGTGACCCCTTTCACATAGCAAGCCTCTGAGTGCGACCCCCCCTAATAAATTAAAAACACTTTTTAAATATATTTAACACCATTATAAATGCTGGAAACAAAGCGGGGTTTGGGGTGGACGCTGACAGCTTGCGACCCTGAGGTAATAACCTCGCGACCCCCAGTTTGAGAACCCCTGTTCTAAACCCTAAATATACCTGTCTTCACTTTCATGTATTTCAAGCTTTCATACCTCTCCAAATTTCATAATGACCAGGTATAGTGAAGTATAAAACAGTTCCAGGCAATGCTTTTTAGGTCTGCCAGGTCTATTGCTATCAGTACAGAGAGGGCTAGTATCCTGATAAAGACAGTTCAGACACTAATATGCTTCCAACAAAGGAGTACATCAGAGAAAACATATAGCTCTAATGCACTGCTGCTGTAAGAGTAGGAGGAATCTGGATATCTACTATGATTTACTGAGTATGCTGTACAATAATATTCTAGTAGAGAGAGATACTTAAGGAAAAGGCACTGCTGAAATTAGAGAACCTTTCAATCTACTTGTCGGAAAGCTCATAGCTGAGCAAATAAGCATTGAGCAAAGAATGCATTTCAATAAAAAATGCTTTTAAACCAGTGCAGACCCACTGCCTCTTGTTTTTCTTATTTTCTGTCCCTAATTCGATTTATTTATTTAATTTTTAAAATGTGCTTGTGTATTCCAAGGTGGTGAAAGAAGTTGGTACTGACACCCTGGTTCTTTATTTATTCACAGAACAAGTACAGCACTGGCAATGGCAGTACGACCCTCCCCACCCGGCACCATGAATACATCTTAATATTGGAGAAGCCACCTCTCTGGACAGGCAATGTGAACTCCATCTCCACTGAACTCTTGGCCTCTCAGAGGTGACTGTCATCCAGGGCAATAATTAGATAGTGATTTTTTTCCAATGATGTGCATCCACTGGGTGATGGATTGAGAGCCATCAACTTGCATCTAGGCCACTAGGCAGTTGTCATAGTACAGTAATAACTGTGTCACTATATATCTGGGCTGGATTTGAACTCCATGCTTAGTGGCTAGTTAAAGGTTCCCTATCCAGTTACCCCCTCCCCCACCACCGAGTGACCAATCACTAACATTCTAAGCTTGCACAGGACGAACGTGAGACAGTTCATATGGAGGAATTCCTGTACATAAGTTCACTAGAAGTTCAGTGCGATCAGGCAGACAAACGAAGTGGTTCAGTAAAAAGATCAGACTCAGAGCCATACTGCCAATAATGCAAACTATGATTTTGCCTTTCCCTGGCAAATAATGCAGCACAAGATGCTTAATGTGCAAATTACTTTCATTATTTCTCTAGCTGCTTGTAACCTTCATAAAGCATTTAATTTCTGATCAGAAGCAACACGAATAGTTAAGGTGGCTGCTGATTCTACCTATTTACTGGTTCATTTGTAAAAACACTATTTGTAGAGTTCAGTAGATAATTTGACCTTCCATGGCTGAAAGTGAGAGATGATGAGCCAAACTGTCATTACAATTGCCATTCTCACTATTGGTCCCTCTGTTATTGCATACTCTCTTCTACAATGCTATTCTGGTTCCCTGCTATACTAAAGCCCATTAGAATTCCTCCGACCTGCCATGTGTTCTTATTTAAAACTGAATGTACTCAGTTAGACCAAAAGGGTGTTTACATGAAGAGAGGGATCAGTTTCCTTCATCCGATTGATTTATAGGGCTGCAATAGTCCTATTCAGCAGCCCAGGACCAACATGAAGCTTCTTTATTATAGAATTAAAACACACCACAGTTTTCTAGTCTTTTCTACAGCACCTCACTATTTCCACTAAGGCTATGTCTGCATTGCAATAAAAGACCCGCGCTATGGCTGCGGCTCATCCAGGTCAGCTGACTCGAGCTCGGACTGCAGGGCTAAAAATTGAAGTGTAGACATAAGCTCTGAGACCCCAAGGCGAGGTGGGCCTCAGAACCCAGGTTCCAACCCATGCTTGAACATCTACACTGCAATTTTTGGCCCCGCAGCCCAAGCCAGAGTCAAATGACCTAGGCTCTGAGACTGTGCTGAGGGGTTTTTATTGCAGTGTAGATGTACCCTAATATTGCACTGGGGATTTTTCCAGGGCAGTCAGTGTTGGTGAACCCAAACTTGAATCCTCACCATATCAAGGTTCATTTCTTGGGGAAGATGTCAAAGATACTGCCTTTGCTCCTTCTCACTGTGCAGTGTCTCTCACTGGGTGGGCTACAATCTACTAGCTGGGGAGTTCTTTAATAGGCCATTTCCTTCTATTCCTTCCAAGATAAAAAAAGAAAGCCCAAAAAACATTTACCTGTGGCTCTTTGTGCACCTTCAGCTTGGAAATGTAGTGTCTTTACTGGGAGTTCAGTGCTTTTGAAAATCAGGTCACTTATTCAAGCACCTACATATGGACGTAGGAGTCCAATTTTAGGCACTTAATTTAGAAATTCTTGGCCTAAAGCACCAATCCTGCAAACACTTAAGTGCCTTCACAACTCTACTCACGTAAAGTTATTCATGTGATTATGTATTTGCAGGACTGGGGCGTAGTTCAGGAAAGGGAACCTAGGTCCTTGGTAAGTAGGGGTAGAGCTGGGAGGTATGACTGTAGATACATGGTTCTGGGAGATCAGGTTTGAGGCACACTGTCAAGGCAACATGAAGAAGCTTGTGTTTCTGCTACCTGTGCCATAGCTATCTGCGCCACACTTGTTCTGTGAATACACAGAGCGTGATCAATCCCCAGGGATGTCAATCCAGCCATCATTAAACACATCACACTTTTTTCTCTAAAGCAGCCAACCTCAGTGTAACCTTGGAACAGTGTAACTTATTGGACAGCCAATAATGACTACCTCTTACTACTGCACTGATTGCAGTGCAAGTCTGGTAAAGAGCAATGATGATGTCCAATAATTTCTGCTTTCTACACCAGGCTATTTATTGGTCCCAGTTTGCTATCCAGCAGCTAGATAAATTGATCTCAATTCACTCTGCAGTGCTATAAATCCTGGTTCAGTGATTAAGCTTCTCTAGAAGCCTCATACTTTCCACTAGTCAGCACACAAGCCTGACTAAAATTAACAGACAGAAATGCCACTTGATTTCTCTTCTCTCTGGCTCATTTTGCAGTATATAGCTGTACTTAGTCACCCTCAACTAAACATCATGGACATAATATAAAGCCATTCAACCACAAATAAGCTACATTAAGTAGTAGTAAAGGGTCCACCTTAAACCCACAAACTTCTCCCCATCACACAACCCCTCCCCCCCCGACAAACTACTCTTGAGGCAAGGCCCTGTAACTATGTTTCAGCCCAGGGTCTGTTATGGGATGTTAGGGGAGTGGAGAGCAGCAACTGCACACACAGACGTGACACACCAAGGACTGAACCAGAGAAAAAAAAATCCTAGAACTTGAGTTAAAGAGCAACAGTTCTGTAGCTGGGGGCTGTATCGACTCATATGGACCATAGCACAGCGGGGGATCTGGAACGCACATTCCCCAGTGGGTTCTACAAGCACAGAGGAAGCAACTGAAACATTTTTTCTTTTCTCTTTTTCCATTTCAATTATTACATGGCTCTTTGGTATCCTGTGCTGCCCTACCAGTTCCCTACCTTCCCAACCCTTTACTTCTGGACTACAGGGAACAGAGTCACAGGCTGTATCTCTCTTTCTCCTGCTCCCTCCACGACTCTTATGCTACAACAAACAAGGAGATTTAATTTTGTAGGGCTCAGGGACATTATATTGTGGGCCTGATTCACATTGGATTAACTTCACTGATTTCAATGGAGTTGCAGCACCATTAACTGGAATAACACAGGAATGAATCGTGTAGAAGATACACATGTGCATGCATGAACATAAAGAAGAGCAAACTTCTTCCAGACATTCCAAAAGTGAGTGAGAAATGCTCACAAACATGTCTCAAAACATTACTGGGAATCTAAAGCTAGTCACTAATGGGCTAGAACGCTTCAAGAGACTTTGGGAATAGGGATCTCCCGTTAAGCCCATTTGGGACTGCGCATTCCCGAGTACTTTCCAAGGCAGGCAATATTCATGCTCCTTCAGCAAATAACTCACTTCCTAAAGCAAATAATGGAGGACTCCAGGTCCAGCAACTGGTAAGGGAATGCTCATCAGTATGGGTGCTTCATGAGTCAAGCTACTATGGAGTCAGAGGAAGAACAGAGAGGTGAGGAGCCAGTGAGGAATCAGAGGACCAGGGGTTAAAATAAGAAAGGACACTGCTCCCCTTTCTCTGCTTAAAGCAGGTGAGCTCCCCCTCCTCTCCATGACTTGGGGGAGCACTGCCCCCTATAGGCGCCTCTCCTCTCTGCCCAAAGGAAAACTCATCAAGCAGGGGAGAGTGAAGTGGGAGAAGCAGATGCCTGGTTGGAGAGTTTCTACAGGTTCTGGCCTTTCCTGCCAGGGACTGGAGCAGCAGCAGCACTTGAGAGGAAAGCACCTTATATTCTTTTCCTCTAAGGCAGGGCTGTCTGTCGGCCAGCTCTCCCATCCCTCCGGAGGAAGATCAGACCTCACCTAAATCAATTTCCCTTTACATAATATCTCCCTTTCCAAAAGGTCTTTTATATCTTCTAAAATATAGGAAGTTGCATTGGAAATTTCTAGTATCTCTATGGAAAACTCTGATGTTAAAATGAATGAAAACAATACAGATTCTCCGTCCTGGTCAAAATTGGGACAGGGAGCGCTAAGGATGTGCAGTCAGAGCCAGCTGCACATGCTGCAGACATTTTTGTTTCTTAAGCCCTGGGCCTTCTTGAGGACATTTCTTCTCATATCCTCATTCTCTTTCTCCTTCCTATATCTGTTCACTACACACTGATGCAAAGCCATGATACTGACACCTGTGATGATACTTACCAAAACTGATTAGCCTCCTCTCTGATCTAACTCTACTTTAATCATTACAGAAGGCCTCTCAAGACCATCAGCAAATTTGCAGGTATACGGGATTTTTGCTGTGTAGTAGCAAACCTTTGTTCCCCTTTGATGCAGGTGGCATAAAAGTATAATATTGCCGATCAGCAAATAGAAATGCTGATACCTATTCCCTTCTCTAACCAACATATATAAAAAGTCACCTTTAATGTCTTTGTTTTCAGTTCACAGTTGACAAATACCAATCCAAAAAATGCCACTAAGTCTATTCATATTAAATTACTCCTGGGGGAATTCTGCATCACTGCACAATGCAGAATTTCACAGAATTCCCTGTTTCCCCCATAGAATTTCTGGCCGCCACTAGGGGCCGCTGGACTCTGCAAAGCCCATTTCGCAGTGAATGGAGCGCGGAGCCTGGCGGGGCTGGAGGCTGCATTCTCATTTGATCCTCATTCTCCCAGGGATGGGAGAGGTCCTGAGAGACCCAGCTCTGGCAAAGGGCAAGGAAGGGCAGGGCTGCACCACACCATATCCCCTGGCGGGACAGTAAAGAAGTTGGGGAAAGTAAAGGCTCTGGGGGGAAGGCTGGTGTCTGGGTCTGCCCTGCGGCTCAGCTCTGTGGGGTGGGGGCTGGTGTCTGGGGGCTGCCCCACAGTGGGGCTCTGGTGGGATGGGAGTGCAGGGGTCTGGGCTCTGGGGGCCCCACACAGCCCCCTCCCTTCCACCACCCCACAACTGGAACTGGGTTGTTGTAGGGGTTTCTTTAACTCTCTACTTCAGGGGGAATCTTTTTCGCTATTGTTTGTATTGTTGACATACTTGTTGACAGGTATTTTGAAATAAATTACTAAAATAACTGAAACTGGAGTGATTATATTGTGTTATTTTGACAAATAAAATATGCAGAATTTTAAAACATTGTGCGCAAAACATTTTGGTGCAGAATTTTAGTTTTTTTGGCGCAGACTTCCCCCAGGAGTAATATTACACCCTTATAATAACAAAAAGGTGTCTTATTTGTCCGTACTATAGTACATATTGGCTTCCTATTACATTTAACTAGCGACATTAACCCCTACTTAAAACTAGCTTACGGTATTTAGAATAGTTCTGTAAATTAGGGAAAACATGCTGTGTAATATTTTTAACCTTCAGGGCATATCGATTTTCTCAGGCTTTTGTCAGATAGGATGGACTAGGAAAGGTGTTGTGTGTGTGTGTGTATGTGTGTGTTTGATTTTTATTGAGTCATTTACATTGGGTTTGGGCAAATCATTTAACTGATACTGAGTGATCAAAATCTGACCATGGGAAGAGAAAAGGCCAAGATTTAAAACAAAGATTAGAAGCTCATAAAATCAAAGGTGACTGAGTGTTTCCAAATATAGAACTATATTATACTGGCCTTTCCCATTTGGCTCCCTTTCTTGGATCTTCTGAATCACTTCCCGCCCGGATTATATTTAGTAGCTCCAGAAACTGCACCTTTTCCAATCCAATCCTGCCTCATTGCACCAATGAAAGACTGACTAAACCCTTAATTAAATGATACTAAGGATGTTTTGGAAAGGGCACGTAAATGTGATCAATGTTTTGCCACCGTTCCTCCATCTGTAATGATTATTTTTAATACAATTAATATTAAGGCAGTGTTGGGAATTAACTGGAGAATTAGTTCTGTGCTCTTGCAAAATGGCTTTAAACTTGAGAAATAATCAAATGTAATTTCAGGTTATTTGCCTCCCTGACTCCCAAGAATGCCTGAGCCATATGCAAATACCTCTTTCAATGTTAAAATGCGCATCCTTCTCTCACCTACTCTCAAATTTTTAAGGCAATATTACTTGGATTCCACTGTCCTATTTGCACATTTCAATTTCTCAAAGAGAGATAGGCATGTGAGTTTAAAATCCTACGGAGGATACACTGGACTTCAGCACACTTGTTCAAACAGAGCTCCACAGACCAATCATGTGTTCTGGTGGTGTGACACATTATTTGGCAATGTCTGAATACTAGTAAATATTGGTCCAGTGTTATAGAAATAGGATAGAGTCATTGGTTACTGGCTGAATCAGCATACAGGAAGGACTTCAAAGTCTTTTATAAAATTGAACAGTCTTCTCTTTGGTTGTGACAAAGAGACTGACCTTCAGACAGTGGGTCCTACTTTTAAGAGACTAATAGTTTGATGTGACAGTTGTGTTTCACAGAAGAATCTTATTCATAAGACTTAGGACTGGTCTACACTTAAAAATTAGATGGACCTAGCTATGTCACTCTAGGCTGTGAAAAATGTCGTGCCCTGAGCACCATAGTTAGTCAACCTAACTCCAGTGTAGACACAGCTAAGTCGATGGAAGAATTCTTCCACTGACCTAGCTACTGCTTCGCGGAAAGATGGATTTACTACATTGAAAGAAAACCCCCTCCCGTCAACATAAGAAGTGTCCACACTATGGTGCTACAATGGCACAACTGCAGCGCCATAGCTGTGCTGCTGTAGTGTAGACATGGCCTAAGTGGCAAAACTGAAGCACTGAAATGGGGGAAAAGTGACTCTCTATTGAATATAAAGGAAAACACAAATGAGAGTTATTAGATAGCATACAAATGAGAGGTGCTGCAAAATTACAATGGAGGCATTGTTGGGAAAGCTGGGATCGGGGGAGGAATGGTGGAAAAATCCAGGACTGTGTTTTGGTAAAGAGAATGTTTCTATAGAGTTTTTTTTTATTTTTACGTATAGTTTGTATTATTGTTTTTAAACTTCAATAAAAACATTTATATAAAAGGATAAAAGAGTGCATTGTAAGAGTAGTTGAGCCAAGATCCTCCCTCAAAGACAATTGGGTGGTTAAGTCCCACTGAAATCAATGGGCATTAGGTGCCTAAATACCTTTGAGGATCTGGGCCTTACAGACTAAAAAATGAAATCTGTAAGTTTACAGTATGTACATTTTAAGGACTTTTCTCCTCCTCCTCACAAAAATCAAAAGCAGTTTATTGGATTATTACATTTAAGGTTAATTCTGCAGAGTCATTTTTGAACTGCTTTAGTCACCTGTAATGAAAGACCAATAAGACATCAGAGTTAGCGTTCATTGCAGCATGTGGTTAATCGGCTGCGTGACTCACTGCCTCTAATGTATGTAAGATAATTGTTGCAGCTCACTAATGATTGTGTCCAGCAGGTACTTAGAGCAAAAAAGATTAGAAGCAGGGATCAAAATACTTCTCATTCCTCATTAGCTAGATTGACTCCATTTTCAGAATAATCACCAAACACAAACAGTCTGAGTCACACTAGCCAGGTCCCATCTTTTATTAGTTTACGCGTCACAGATTATGTGAGTTTATCAAGGCACATAAATATTGATCAGGTTTATGCAGCTTAAAACTGCCTCACACACAAAGCAGAGCAGCTTCAGTTAAATGAAGGAAGGTGTGCAGAATACCACACACACACACACACACACACACACACACACACACACACACACACACACACACACACACAC
>NW_020698074.1:6189280-6204719 GCF_002925995.2 Terrapene triunguis | reverse complement strand
CACACACACACACACACACACACACACACACACACACACACACACACCCACCCCTTCCAGGGACTGCATAAACCATCTTGACACTTACCCACCTTGATCAACTGTGAGGACCTGCCATACATGTATAAAAACATAAAGATGAGACTTTGTCAGCCTGGCTGAAGCCTAGTCCTTGCCAGAAGAGGGTCTGCTAGAATAAATATACTAGTAAATCCTCCTAGTGCAAGTGCAGCTTGTATCAGCAAAAGCGTGCTTTTTGCTGGTACAGCTTATACTGACTTTCTCAATGAAATAAGCTCCATCAGCAAAAGCACTTTTTTTGCCAGTATAACTGCACCTACACTAGAGGCACCACAGAAATGTCATTTAAAATAAAAAAAATTAACACCTCTAACCGACATTACTATACTGACAAAGGTTTCTAGTATAGACCTGGCTTAAGAATACAGATGTTCCACATTTACAAAATAATCAGTTTTGTATATTAATCAGTACATATCACATAATGGACAAGAATGTTAAAAGGGTTAACTGCCAAATATAAATCATTAGATGTCGGGCTGTACTCTTTTTACGGCTATACCATATGAGAAAGTACACTGTAAATAACTAGACAAATGGACCCACAACTACAGTTGACATTAAAGTCAATGGGAGTTTTGCTTGTGTCTTTTGACAGCAGTATTAGGTCCATTAAAAATAGAACACTGCAATCAAAAAGTTAACACCAACCAATTCTCCCCTCAGGACACACTGGCTACTGCTACTGAGATTCCATTTACAGGAATTTCTGAGAAGCAACAGGAGTAAACTGCCAACTGCCATGTGGGTATGGGAAGTTTAGGGACTTCTTTCCGACAGTTAATTTCAAAAGCCCCATATTAACGTCACACGTGAAGTTGCATGAGTCACAATTGGGTATTTAGCTTGTTGGGCATTCTCAATGCCATGTACAGCATCAGGACCACAAAGCAAATCAGAGAGTTTTTCAATCAGGATCCAGCTGCTTTTACTGTAATGATGATTTTAAAGTGTAACATGGCTCCATGAAACTGGAACCTCAGGTTAGCCAGAAGCCACAACCTCATACAGACATCGCTCACTGTACCAGAATAATGTCAAAGGGGTTTGATTTAAACCTTCTGGGGATGCATCATGTATCTGTAATTCTAATCCAGGGGAGAATTTAATCCTTCCCCAATTCTGTGAGCAGAGCAAACTGGCTGAATCTGCACTATCTGAGCCAAGTGCTATCCCGGAGGCAGGCTCTGCTCAGTACGATGACAGAATTTTCTAGCAACGCTGTTCTGAGTGGGAGATAGGAGCAACTAGAAAATAAAGAGTCTGCAAGCAATATAAATGTATATTAAGGCAGGCTCTGGCTGATTTTAATGCATGATGCAAGAACCAACAATTTGCTAACCCTTCCCACCTTAACTGATGTAAAAACAAAACACATGGTGGAGCTTTGGTGAAGAACAGAATCCTCTATGAAATACACTATGGACATTAAAATGTAGGCCCATTAACCTGTGCAGCACTCAGATATTACAATGATGGATTCTATGGAACACAGTACTAGCCATACCTGAGCAGACCGTTACCCTGTCTGAGAGTGGCGTGTGCTAAATCCTTCAGAGGATGGTGCAAGGTCTCACTGTGGAAAATACCTGAAGCTTCTATGTGTAAGTGGGGGATTTCTCCCATTGTAGCAGGGGAATTTCTCTGTGTACACATTACCCTGGCCAAGCCAAGTGATGAAAGAACATGAATCCCTGCCCCGATTCACTTCACCCTGTTACCTGCCCACCTTGACTTTCCTTCCCAGTCCTGTGTGAACAGGGCTCGTATCACACAGGGAGAACTGAGCCCCGAGGTTCTTGGGTGTTTACCTCAATCTCTCCGTGCACAATGGTGGGGATGCCCCTACTCCAGAATACTCTAACTTGCTTGTTACTCTTTTAACTTGTGATCACTGCAATTCACATTTATTTACAACTAAAACCATTTTGTGCGGGATTAAACAACACTTCACAGCGTAAGCACTAGGATGAAATGGTTTGGGTAAGTTTCAATGCAGCAGTCTCCACAGTGCAATAAGCTTTACAGTTACAACAAATTTATGAGTCCGGTGTCTTTTTCCTGGAACCGGATGTGCTGCTATGAGGCTGCTGGCGTGGCTCTGCCCCAGGATGGGTTTTGGGCTCTCATTCACCACCTTTGGTTCTGGCACACCTTTCATGCCACGTCCCTTCTGAGGTTGGCACAATGCCCTCTCGACAGACCATGGGAAAGGGGCTTGTCTCTTCCTTTCTCCCTAGACCAGCACACACAACCCTGCTGGGAGAGTTGGAAACTCCTCCCCACAACTATTGCCCTGATGCTGCTCTGGCTCCGGGCAACTGCTTGGGCTGCTGCAGTCTCCCTTGGGCTGCAGCTCTGGTTCCACAGCTCTGCTCTGGGCTCCTGCACTCTCCCCAGCTCCGCCCTGGCAGCCCTAGCTCATAGAGAGGATAGGCCCTGGGCTCTGGATGCTCAGTGCCCTCATTGGCCTGCCCACCCTGTCAATCTGTCTCACTTGGAGAGTTGTCCTCTCCCCGGTGGCCCTTAGGCCCTGTCAGTCCCAGGATCCTGACTCCTCTTCGGCCCTTCCCCTTTCTTCTGGTATTGGGAGAGGGCCAAGTGAACCCCCCCCACACACACATCACTAAGTTTCAGTAAGGGGCCAACAGCCCCCTTACATATGATTTGCTCCTTATCTAATATAGCTGTGGATGTTACCACTACCTACAGAAACGTCTAATCCTTCATTTGAATGCCACTGAGCTCTTAAGCCTCCAGCGTACCTTGGAACACGTTAATTATGCATCACGTCAAAAAGTTTCTCTCTAGACAGGCATAACCAAGCTGTTATTTTGCTTTTTCTAAGTTTTATTTAGAAAATATAATAGCCCAGTTATTTCACAATGGCTTATTACACTTGTCTTGTGTTCCTCTGTGGGAGGCAGTATGGCCTAGTGGACTGGCACTCCAGAAATCTGGGTTCTAGTCCCATCTTGGCCACTAGCCTGCTGGGTGATCTTATGCAAATCACTTTACCTCCCTGGCCTTAGTGATCCCATCCACAAATTGTGCCCACCACCTCCTGTGTAAAGTGCTTTTAGATCTACTGATGAAAAGCCCAATAATAATGATACTGAATCTTTTGGTCAATTATTGCAGAAAAGCAGGGTGTGGCTTTTGTAAGGAAAAAGCCACCCAGCTGCCTGAAGCTGAGAACATTACAGATCAGTGACCTTTTGAATGATTAATATTTGTGGATCAAAACTGAAGTGACTCCACACAGATGTTCAAATAACCTATCCTCATAGTGAAGCTTCCTGGGCTGGTTACTGGGGGGCAGGTTAGAGTAGAATCTGGCACTGAACCTGGTTTGAGGATTAATCTAAGTGCCCTGCTCCCAGGGTGTCAGTCATGACTCACTCTTTTTATATCTTAAAAAAACAAGTGCTGCATTTGTCACAGTAATAAAAAAAATGCTTCGTGGTGACAGTCTCCAAACTCTCTGATCTGATAAGCTATCAGAATCGTACCATAGATCGAACACAACACAACATTGTCCAGAGCAGGAAGCAACATATAAGGCAAGAGGCAGTGTGGTCAAGTGGACTAAGCACACAGCACTGGAAGCCAGGAACACCTCAGCTCTAATCCTAGCTCAGCCACTGACACGGCGAGTGGCCTTGAAATTAAGGGCCTGGTTTTCAGAGGAGCTGAGCGCCTGTTTACTTCAAATGGATTTGTAGGTGCCCAGCCCCTCTGAAAAATCATGCCTGATAGGAACACATTTTTTGTAATCGTCAGAATTAAGTGCACCAAACATGTACCCACTACCATGACTGCACACAAATCAGATAACTGCCCTGTAAATGACTAGTTATGCAGCTAACTGACCATTTTAAATTCAATTTGCCTATTTAAATACACATTTGTGATAATTATGTGTGCAAATTAGTTGAATGATATTGCATGTCTAATTTTGAAAGTCCAGAGCTTAACCTCACTGTCTCATGGTTCCCACACTTGTGGCATAACCACACTTACAGAACACCAACCTCACAAAAGGGTTTGTGAGAATTAATTAGGCAATGTTTGAATCACATATTAGAGAAGATGATGCAACAGGTCTTTTCCTAAACCATTTTCCTGCCACTGCAGGACAGTTCCTTTCAATACATTTCCTACTGTTTTGTGCAGTCTAATATAACCACCTAGGTCTTCATCTGTAGCTCCCCAGGTGTTTTAAAAGGAGGCAAGTATTGTCCCCATTTTACACATAGGGAAACTAGGACAAAGAAATGTGAAGTTTCTTGTACAAGATCACATCATTGGCAGAGCTAGGAACAGAACCCCGGTCTCTTGATTATCAGTCCTGAGCCCTCTGCCCCACTGCCTTTTAATGTCTCTTTTACACATTTTTAAAGCACTATGAAAGTACAAACATTATATAAGTACTAATTAGCTTACCATTATTGACCCTTGGTTCAGCCTTAAGAAAAATCTTAGAGTCTTATGTATTACTTTGTTTAGCAGTTACTCTTCACTGTTTGTCTTTTAACACCCTGATTTTTAAAACTGCCTCTTTCTTAGCACTTCCAATTTGTTCTTAAAAATAACTTTGGCTATACAAATGAGGGCACGTAGATGACTGACTACCTGAAAAATCAGATAGTCAGAAGTCTACTGTATCTTCATCTGTGCTCACAAATGGGCATAATTCTTTAAAGGTGCAAAACTGCAAACAAAAAAAAGATTTAAAAAGGAGGCTAGGCTAAGGCTCCTTTAAAACTCAAGCCACTGACGTGTACCACCTTGGGAAAGAATTCTAGTAAAGCCAGGGCAATGGATTGATTTCATTTTATTGGTTCATTTGCTGGAGATGTGGCATAGGCATAAATAGAACTACTTTAGAAATGCAAAAAAGCAGCGAGAATGCCAATCTTTTCCTTTTAGTCAAAACTGTTCCAGTAGTGCATGCTTTAGGTATGTTCATATTTTTAAAGTTGCTCAAAACAAATAATCAGATTAAAATCCCCCAAAAGAGCCATGAGAAAAATGATAGGCTTTTACCAAATTCCCAGAATGTGAGACTTTTGTCAACTATGCAATCTTCTTCCCCCCTTTGCCCTGCAGTCTGTATTTTACAAGTCTCTAGGCTGCTTTGACTTTGGGATGGATTCAGTCCCTCACGAACTCTGTGCACAGTGAACTTGCTGAACTCAAGTAACCCTCTAAAGGCAAAGATCCAAGCAGACATCTTAGGGGTTACTAGGATTCATGTTTAAGGAAGAGGAACATGGTTTCGATCTAACCAAAACAAAAATTGCTGAGGGCAGATGTCTCTCGACATTTTTGGAAGAAGTTTGCAGATATTATGTGGTTAGGATTGCATTGCTACAGGATTTATTAGGGGAGTCAGACAAAAAGAATTTTCAAAAATAATTCAGTGCTAACACTGGGTCAGCTGACCTGGTGTCAGCAATAGGAGCCCTAAAGTAGCAAGGCTCTCACCTCCAGGCCTGTTTTTACAGGCGTGTCAATTAAAAACCTGCTTTTCCATCAGGTTTAATTGACAACAGTATTTATTTATTTATATTTAAAAGGATAAAGATGCCTATCCAAGGCTCTAGACATGCTAAGCCTTGAATTATACAATACAACAAAATCGCAGAAGCACTAAAATAATCAATCCAACAGGAACTCAGCCAGCCATTCACCTACAGAAACATCTTCCAACCTTTCCATCATTGTGGGAAGCGCACACACACAGCCCTTACCATTAACCCTGTGGAACAGATGGTCTTTTGCAGTGTGTCCAACAGGTCACCAAGTCTGGGCTATTTCAGACCAAGATGGAGAACAAGTTCCAGAGTCTGAGGACCCACACAAAGAGAACCCTGCCCGCTGTCCTGCCTCTCTTTTACAATGAGGGGGATCCAGCTTGGGCACCCCTACTGACCACAGCTGTGGCAGTATGGCACAAGGAGAAATGCTTGAAATGCTGGGGGCTGGCAGTCTTGTCTACGCTAGGGACAGTGTTTATGTTTAAAAACAAAAGTAGTTGATTTATGGGACAACCAGATTTTCCAGTGGAAAACACACATCCTGAGGGAAAAGAGTCTGGCTTTAGAAGGGTGCCTACCCCAGTCTGGGTCAATAGCTGCCTGCACACAATGACAATATAGCAGAGCTGCCCATGGGCTCATCCCTTGGAGCGGTGCCCCGAGTCTCAGCAATTCTACATGGATCTGACTCTGCGTGTGGGGGAAGGCTGGCTGGGATGCTTCATGAAGAATATGGTGGTAACATTAATGTACAACAGACCAGGGGCTGGCCTCTGTGGTGCTAACCCAGCCTGCTGTCAGCTCCGCCAGCTCGGGTGACCATCACTTTATTTTAGGCAGATTTTCTGCTGGAGTTTATAAAAACCAGAACCAACTGTAAAACCAACAGCCCCAGGGCCTGAAAACAGGGACATTCCCAGTGTCTCTGAACACGTGGTTACATTACCTACTTATATAAAACTGAGGGCAAGATTGTGCCTTTACATCACATTCTGAGTAAGGACCACGTGTAGCTTTGCTATGCCAGGAGCAGCCCAGGGCAGGAACTGTGACTCTCTAAAGGTAAGAAGGATGCAATATGCTACTGGCTAACCCAGCGGGGACAGAGCCAAGTTTCTGCCTAGTCCCCTCCCTTCTGCTCAGAGTGCAGAGGGAAGTGATAAGCTAAGTTGCACAGGTAAGTACCTGGGGCATGCTCCACCCTTGTGGAACATAAGCAAGTCATAGTATTGCCTCGATATGGTGTTGTTCATTCACATGAATGATGCATAGGGAGGCATGAACATGGCAGAGATGAGAGAGTTACATTTGGAGTTGGGGGAAGGGCTGTGTAAGAAAGACTGGGACCAGAGTCTATTTTTATTTTTTCGGACGAGAGGGGCAGGATTAGTGGCAACATATTTTACAGGCCTTAACAACGAAAAATGCTAAGGACAGCCCTGCCTGAAAGAAAAAGATGAAAATCCTTGGTAGGGGCCTTCTGAAATTTTCTGATCTATTATTTCAAGCAGTGGGGAAAACAGCAAGAAGTTAATGTGACTCAACTGGAAAAAGACGACAGATTAATCTTTACTTGTCAGCGGTGAGGATGAAATGTTACCAGCCAGGAAGGACAGGTACGATGCATAGTGCTTTGGAGAAGTAAGATGTGCAATCAGTCCAGATGCTGCCTCCAAGTGCTAGATAGCAAGTCCCTCTCATGCTGCACACTCGCAAACAGTGAATTGCTACAAAAACATCCGCCCTTCCATCAGTTAACAGCTTGCAGAGTTCATGGAAGAACAGAAGACACACAGAAAAATCATTTCTCCATTACACAGGTATCTCTGAACTCTGACTACACAGAGAGAAAAGCCAGGTTATTTGATGCAGGAGACATTGATTTTTCCTGTTTACAAAAAGAAAAGAAAAAATGTCATCCTTTTAAGAAGCCATTAACCAGGGATACACACTGTGCTGAAGGAAGTTTCACTCATAAAAAATTTACATTGTTATGTAAAGGAGAAGGAAAACTGGTGTTATAGCAGGCCGTTTCTTACTATGAGTAAGTGCATGCAATGTGGTTTGCAAGCTGGCCATGGTAACAGTGGCGGGTAAACACACACTTCGCTGGTGTCAAAACCTCAACCTGCATCACCACAGGAAATGCTGATGCAAAGATTTAGGCAGGAGGGATGACATGTTACCAAAAACAAACAACATGAAAAGACTGCCATCTCTGCTTTGACTAAATCTCTCACATGGCATTCAAATCATATGGTCCCTAGCCAGAAAAGCTAGATTTTTTTTTTTTTTCCAGAAAAAACAACCTTCTGAGCTGCTCCTTCAGGAAGGGAAATGCCCAGACTGTCTATAGAACACAAACAGGGAAAGGGAGGTGGGTCAACTTGATGCCATAATTTACTGTACGCTCTTGAGGATATATCAGTGTCCTCCCAAAGCCCATTAGAGTCAATGGAAATGAAAGGGGGCTGTTGGCCCCTTACTGAAACTTAATGTTTTTTGGGGTTGGCCCTTTCCCAATACCAGAAGAAAGGGGAAGGGCCAAAGAGGAATCAGGATCCTGGGACTGATAGGTCCTCAGGGCCACTAGGGAGAGACCAGTGCTCCAAATCAGCAAGATTGACAGGGCAGGTAGGGCAACAAGGGAGTCCAGAGCCCAAACTCCACGTGAGCTGTGGCTGCCAGAGCAGAACTGGGGAGAGTGCAGCAGCCCAGAGCAGCTAGGAGTCAGAGGTGCGTTGAAGCAATAGTGGTGGGATGAACTCTCCCACTCTCACAGCTGGGTCGTATGCGCTGGTCTAGGGAGAGAGGAAGAGATAGGCCCCTTTCCCAAAGTCCGTTAAGAGAGCATTAAATACCAGCTGTGACCAAAAGCACCCCTATATTCACACCCTACATACCACTGTAATAATCTTTGTACCAAATATGCCTTGTGAGGTATCATCTGGAAACTAAACTTGCTGGTCAGTAATATCATGGTGAAATGAAGTAGCAACATTCTATGTAAAGTTATGAATTCTCCCTGTCTGATATTGTTAGCACATGTGCAAAGCCACACAGCCCTGCCTAGGCAGAAGTTGATAAGTAGGTCTATCCTAAACAAAGGAATGTGTGTTTACCTCAATTTGCATATAAGCAGTAAATAGGGTCCTTGAGACAGCAAGAGGGGAAAATGGCAGGAGACAAGGCAGATCTGCATTTCGGCATACACAGGGGAGAAGAAAGAGCATGGAGCCATCTTCACCACCAGAGTCCTCGTCACCTTCTTTACTGCTTGAATAAACTTTGCGTTGAGGAGAATCCTCAGAAGTATCCACTTCAAAGGGTGACTGGACTATAAAAGCGATGGGCAAAACCACCCCAAGGCATCTCTCCCTAACACTCTCTTTTTCACCTAAGACGACAAAGGAACCAGCCCTTTGACTTTGTGGGGGAATCCTGACCTGAGAATTTGATAAGCAATGTTGCTGGGAACATATGGTAAGGATTTTACCTCAAACCAACTCTAGCTTTAATAACGTTTTAGCTACTGAAAAGCGTTTTATCTTTATTTCTCTTGTAGCCATTTCTGAGTTTAATACCCGATGCCTGTACTCACTTAAAATCTCTCTTTGCAGTTAAATAAACTTGTTTTATTTTTTTAATCAAAATTAATCTAGCGCTGTGTTTAAAGTGAACTGTTTGGGTAACTCCAGTTAAAGAAGCAAACTGTTGAATACCAACTTTTTATGGGTGCAAAGGATCTTAATATATCTCAACTGCCCAGGAGAGGGCTGGACAGTGCAGAACACACGTTGTGCGGAAAAATCAGGATTAGGAGTATGTTGGGGACACCCTTCAAGCAGTAACCAAGGCTGGTGGAACCTAGAGTGTGGCTGGAGTGTTGCTGACAGGCTGCTGGGCTCAGAGCTGCTGGGCCAGGGCTTCAGCTATACTCAAACACTCAGGGTGTGACCTGCTTGCTGGCAGGCTGTTTGTGAGCAGCCCAGGTTGGAAGCTACAACAGCAAAACATTATGAAGCACCCACAGTTATGGGGCAGGTGGTAACACAACCTCTCACTGGCCTGGATTGCACCCCAGAATGTGACACCAGCCCCAGAGGGGGACGTGGCCTGAGAGGAGGGCCAGAACCAAAGAGAATGGGTTCTGTGACTGAGTCCAAACCCATCCTGGGGCAGTGTCACACCAGCAGCCTCACAGAAGCACATCCAGGTCCAGGAAGAAGATACTGGACCCATAAATTTGTTGTAACTGTAAAAGTTTATTGCACTGTGGAGACTGCTGCACTAAACCTCACCCAAACCATTTCCTGACAGTGCTTATGCTATGAAGTGTTGTTTGATCCCCAGAGAAACGGGTTTTGGTCTAAATAACTGTATATGAGTTTAAGTGAATTGCAGTGATCACTGGTTAAAAGAGTCCTCCCTGTGTAATGGGAGTTCTGTTCAACGGGTCCGGAAGGAAAGTCAAGGTGGGCAGGTATCAGGGTGACGTGAATCAGGGCAGGGACTCAGATCCTTTCGTTATTCAGTTCAACCGTGATGCTGTGTATAGAGAAAAATTCCTCTTCTACAGTGGGACAAATCCCCCGCTTACAGAAAGGCTTCCACTGACTTCAGTGGGAGTTGGACTGGGCTCTCTGCCAGAATCCAGAAATGAGGTGTAAGATCTAATATAATTCTGGGGCCCTAAATAAGCATCTGTTTATGCTTCCTTTTTTGAAGGAAGAATAAGTTATTTTCTCTTTCCTAGAGCAGCTTGGTGGGTCTTATATTGCTGAAGGCTGACAGTAGTGATTTTGGGTCATACATGCAACTCAGAAGTTTGGATGCCTATCTGTCCTGTATCTGCAAAAACAACGAGGAGTCCTTGTGGCACCTTAGAGACTAACAAATTTATTTGGGCATAAGCTTTCGTAGGCTAAAACCCACTTCATCAGATGCATGGAGTGAAAAATACAGTAAGCAGTATATATATTACAGCACATGAAAAAAATGGGAGTTGCCTTACCAAGTGGGGGGTCAGTATAACTTTTACTAGAGCAGCTTGGTGGGTCTTATATTGCTCAAGGCTGTGGGTGTAACTGACCCCCCACTTGGTAAGGCGACTCCCATCTTTTCATGTGCTGTAATATATATATACTGCTTACTGTATTTTCCACGCCGTGCATCTGATGAAGTGGGTTTTAGTCCGCGAACGCTTATGCCCAAATACATTTGTTAGTCTCTAAGGTGCCACAAGGACTCCTCGTTGTTTTTGCTGATACAGACTAACACGGCTACCACTCTGAAACACGTCCTGTACCTGAATTTCTTGACTCTGCAAAATTCAGTGTTACCAACTCTCATGATTTTTTTTTTACAAGTCAAGCAACTAAGTGCTGGTCTTGGAGATGGGTAGATGTGGGAAAGGGGGCACAATTAATTAATTAGAATTTGGGGGGGAAGCTGGAAGCTCCACACCATCAGGCAGCCAATGAGAGCTCCTCCAGCACAGGCCAAATTCACCTTATTCTATACATTTGGGAGAGGTGACAATATTAACTCTCTCTCTCTCTCTCTCTCTCTCTCTCTCTCTCTCTCTCACACACACACACACACACACACACACACACACACTTGGGGTGACAGGAGCAGGTTCAAAAATCAAAAGAGAAACCAAAACCATAGTATAAACTTAAAAAAAAAACCCCACCCTTGTGATTTATGAGCTAATCTCCTGATTTTTGAACTGTAGGGGTTGGAAATACTGAAAATTAGGACCTGATCCCACAAAAAGTTGCATACACAAGTGTATTTAATCTGTTTAGGAATCCCACTGACGTCAGCTGGCCTTTGCATGGTAATAACTATACTCACAAGTGTAACTGTTTGAAGGATCAGATAAGTAGGCTGGAAGGCTCATGAGACAACGTTCTGAAGAAAAATTAAGCCATCTAAACATACATAATCCTATAGTCTTCCACCCACCAGTGCACTAACATACACCACAGGCCACAGCCTCTCCCTCTCCCCAGAGGGATACCAACTTTCCATCATCACCTTTACCAAATTACCTCCTCCCAACACACCAAATATCCACAACCAATAATTTTGGGAGGGCATAATTTGGGAAAGGGGATCTGCTGGAGGGTAGCCTGGTGTGCTGAAAGAGAGTTGCTGGGTTCTAATCCCCGCTCTGCCACTGACCTGCAGTGTAAATCATTTCACCTCTCTGTGCCTCTGGTTTCAGCCTCTTCCTTTGTCTGTCTTGTAAATTGTTCAAGACAGGAATGGTTTCCTAGTACGTGTTTGTACAATGCACAGCACAATGGGTCCCTGGATGTATCTTAGTGACACTGCATTCAAAATAGTAATAATATAGTCCAAACTTCCAAGACTCAACTCCAGCACCAGACAGGAAAAGATACCTAATGACAATATATACATGTTTTCTCTCTACTCTCTCAAGTCCCTAGTAAAATAAAAGAGAAATGGCTGGTTTAAACTAACATACCCTGTTCCACTGACCAACTTTTATTTCCCCTGGCTACCTGCAAACACACGAAAATACCAAACCAGCTTCAAATTCTACATGAAAGACTGCAGTAGGGCCTAGGGGGAAGGGTCATTTCTTCATGCTGAAAACCAAAAATCCAACAGTGCTGAACATTTGTGATGGTAGGCCAGAAAGTAGATAAAAGTCTGCACACTGAGCACTGGATTGAAAGCCAGCTCGGGGAGCATGAGATGCTGGAAGTTGTCAGCTAATATACTCTATAACCACTGACTATTAACATACTATATTAGCACTCTGATGTGTTTGTTGGTTAGCTAATTCACTGTATTACACTATTCCTATGAACTGCTGCTTTCATTTCTACACAAAACAAAAATAAAATGTGTTCCTTTCCCTAAAAGTGATATTCAGGGCTGGGGCGGAAAGAAAACAATGCCTTAGTGAACTGAAACCACTGTAGCTTAAACTTTAAAACAGCCATACAACAAATTTAAGAGCTCTCAAGTCTAAAAGTACCCCTGTGTGCCTCAGAGATGTCTGGGTTTAAGAATGGACATTAAAGCATAAGGAGTTCAGTAGTGCATTGCCTGGCGCACAGAAGATCACTGTGCAAATGCAAATAATCGTAGCCCAAGTCTGACTTGTTCTTTGCGTTCTCTGGATTCGTAACCTTATTTTGGTCAGATGTTCCAATACAATCGAATCTGAGAAACACAGTTGTCATCCCTCAGGTCCTTCATGTGGATGAGAAGGTTTGTTTTCACATTTCACACAAAAAATCAAAGTTCTCCAAAGGATTTAAAAACTATTAAAATCAAAGCGAGTTCATGTTGCCGGAAGGTGCAATAGGAGTATGAAGTATTATATTGTTATAGGAGCATACGGTACACTGCAGCCTCTAACAGCAGTGCAGAACTAAGTCTCATGCAGCTTTGTATATGCTCCGCATCCACCATAACAAGTGGATAAATCACCTCTTAAGCCAACTCCTTAACGTTACATGTTAAACAGAAACGTGTGGAGAGTAAATCAAGCAGTGCCCTTTAGTTTCTCTATAGCATCCACCCAGACATTGTGACAACAGGCCCTCAGTAGTGCCATATGGCATCTCCCCACTATGCTCCACAGAACAGGTGATAGCGCCATAGCTGGCAATGAAACTGTGACGAAAGTAGCTAAGGACACCCCAAAGGGTAGAAGATGACAGCAGGAATAGAATTTCACTGTTTATACTGAAGCCTATTTTATCTATTTCAGTACTGGATGTTTATACCCCTACCACCTATATTATATTGCGAGTGGAAAGCTACATGAGCAAAACTCTTGTAATTCTCATAAACAGCATCTATGCCCCTGCAGCTGTAGAAATTATAACCCTGGACATTATCCTATTACAATTGCATTCTGATCTTTCAGTTCTCTCTACTATTTCATGGCAACTCTGGGGATGAACTAATCACTGTTCTCACAAAGCATTTCAGATAGTTTGAAGATGCATAATTCATACAAATTTTATTAGTGTGACTGCTTCCTAAAATCTTGCCATCAAAAAAAAGAACAGGATAAGGTTGTGACAACTTAATACACAGAACATGTAATGGAGTACTAAAATACCATCAAATATTTATGCCATAACAAGAAATGACATAAAAAGTGGATAGAGTGGACTCCCTTTTGAAATGTACATTTAAACTCAGGGTGAGAGGGATAAGAAGATGACCAGAAACGTATGGGAAAGTGGGAAGAAGAGGAGGTGATTGGACATAGTGCAAAAAGAGGGTGGAGGTAAAGTAGAGGACAAGAGTACATTTTACCAAGATTGGTGGAGTAGGTTCTTTTCTCAAAAGCTGTTATATGAAGTAATGTATTACCTAATTAAGATTGTAATTCCATCTCAGGGTTTGGGTGACAATGAAAAGGGGTGATGGTGGGGGAGAGAGATTACTTGATCTTAGTTCTGGTGGCTTATGACATTGAGAGAAACCTTCCAAGGGACTGCAGCTGAATTACCTACACTTAGAAATATGTTATTTTTGACTGAGCTCTCCCATCTGCAGTGGTCAAGTCTGTGGCATCCGTGCTGTCAGACTTGCAAATGAACAGCAGTCTTGAAGCAGCGGCACGTGAGCTAATTTTCAGTGGCACTCACACTGCTTGGGTCCTGGCCACCGGTCCGGGGGGCTCTGCATTTTAATTTAATTTTAAATGAAGCTTCTTAAACATTTTAAAAACCTTATTTACTTTACATACAACAATAATTTAGTTATATATTATAGACTTATAGAAAGAGACCTTCTAAAAACGTTAAAATGTATTACTGGCACGCAAAACCTTAAATTAGAGTGAATAAATGAAGACTCGGCACACCACTTCTGAAAGGTTGCCGACCCCTAACCTAGACACAGGGGCCAGATCCTCTGCTGACGTAAATCAGCCTAGCTCCACTGAAATCAACAGAGCTATCCCAATTTACATCAGATGAGGATCTGGCCCAAGGTCTAGCACTATTCTAGATATACACAAACCCTTTCTAAATCTTGCTACTTTTGGATGATATTATCCCAAGGACAGCTATCATGTAACTCAGGGATGTCCTATGGAGAAACACAATAGCAACAGGAATGAGCCCAAAGAACTCAATAGAAATTTTGCCACTAACTTCGACGGGAGCAAGATCAGGACTTCCATAAAACTTTCAGGACTCCAAATTATATACTCTCTACAAGGTTTACAGCACATAATCTCTCACCTCAACTCACCTAGGACTCTCTCTCCCCTGCACATGCATAAAAACATACGAAGAACAGAACTCAGGAAGGAAACGGTTTGGACATGCACCATGCTACTGTCTTGCCTTAATATGGCTTTGAAGCTGGTCGCTAGAGCTGAGCAAAGAATGGAAAATCCGTTTCATAAATTATTTCAAGATTTTGAAGTTTGGCTTTACTCTGAATTGGAACAAAATTCCAGAATTCTCCATAAAAGAAAATTTTGAAAAAACTGTTTCAGGTCGATTAAAATATTTCAACTTTTTCCAAACAAACTATTTCAAATGGATTGACAGGGATGTTTCAACATTTTTGGGACTTTTCCTACCAGTTTTTCTCCAAAACCAAATTTTAGTGAAACTGACATAATTTTAGAGACTAACAAATTTATTTGAGCATAAGCTTTCGTGGGCTACAGCCCACTTCATCGGATGCATAGAATGGAACATATAGTAAGGAGATATATATACACATACAGAGAACATGAAAAGGTGGGAGTTTTCATGTTCTCTGTATGTGTTTATATATCTCCTTACTATATGTTC
>NW_020698074.1:6187776-6188880 GCF_002925995.2 Terrapene triunguis | reverse complement strand
TATATATCTCCTTACTATATGTTCCATTCTATGCATCCGATGAAATGGGCTGTAGCCCACGAAAGCTTATGCTCTAATAAATTTGTTAGTCTCTAAGGTGCCACAAGTACTCCTGTTCTTTTTGCGGATACAGACTAACACGGCTGGTACTCTGAAACCTGACATAATTTTACAACTCATTTCAATTTCTGACCGCACTACATTCTCTGATAGAAAACAGTTCCCTCAAATATATTCCCACCAGCTCTACTGGCCACTCATAATGCACAAAGTAAAAATCATGGATGAAAGGAGTAGCAAGAAGGGTGTGCAAATAAGTAGATAAGGGAGAGAGGCAAGGCCAACTGCTGAACTGAACGAATGGCTCAGCACAGATTTCCAGCTTCCCTCTAGCTCTTTAGGCTGTTTTTCCCCATGTAAGTTATGACAGATTGCATCGCTGACTGAATCACTGGCAGGACATGCTGAGGATGGCAGAGGCAAAGTGATAGGGAATGATGCCCTAGAGGACAAAACCAAACTCCAGTGACTTCTGCAAGGCAGGGCTTTGGGAGTGAGTCATCCCAGTTAGGAATGCCATTTCCCCTCAGACCAACCTTGGCAGCCAACACCAGAATCATCTAGCAGCATTGAGAAAACATACCAAGGCTTTGTGTGAAATATCTGATAAGAGCTGAAGGAGTGTTGAGTGCGATGGATGAAAAACATGAGGAAAGCGGAAACCATGACTGATAAACTGGCTGAGAGGAGAGCTGGCACGATAGGAAAGCAGCTGTGGATGGTGGCAGGCACTTTTCAGACAGTGGACACAAACCTAGCATCTTAGATCAGAGTAATGAAAGTAAATACATTATTAACACCCCATCTGGAGCTCCTCAAGAACGACAAGTTCAAAAAAATCGAGGGCCATGAATTCAGCCACTCCTTTGAGCCCTACAGCTGCAAGGCCCAAGCTTAAGTATCTAACTTTCTCTTACCATCACAACTGTCCCCAGAACTGCTCTACCATGTCAGTCTGGAGGTCGGGGCAGTAAGGAAAAAGAATTAGTCCCAAACTGGTGTGTGTGTGTGTGTGTGTGTGTGTGTGTGTGTGTGTGTGTGTGT
>NW_020698074.1:6164952-6187766 GCF_002925995.2 Terrapene triunguis | reverse complement strand
TGTGTGTGTGTGTGTGTGTGTGTGTGTGTGTGTGTGTGTGTGTGTGTATTTACAGATGGAATAGGGGAAACGCAGACAAAAATTTTGTTTTAAACAGGAGAAGGGGGAATCTATGATGTGATTCAGCCGGGCCCATGGTAAGGTGGAAAGACTGAGATACCCTAGAAGGCTCAAGTTATTCTCCTTCCAAAGGTCTCATTTGCCACAAAGAAGCTCATACTGCACATCACAATGGAACATGAGCAGCAAACATCACATTACCATTTCAACCAGCACTTGGTGAAATTCCCCAGCAGGTGGTGGCTGCAGGTTAGGCAGGACTGTGTGAACCAACCTGTCCTGGAGAAGAGATCTACAAGAAATGACCTACGTGTAATGCTGTGATCTCTATACCTTCTGTGAAGAGTGATTCCAGCTGCTGTAAGATTAGATATAAGATCAGACCCACTGAGCTAAAAACAGAGGCCAACATTTTCAAAAGTGACCAGTGATTTGGGGCCCTCAACTTGAGATACATTAAGGGGGCCTGATTTTCAAAATGTCACTTTTGAAAATGCTGGCTAGAGGCCTCAGTAAAGGGAAACTTAAGCTGCAGCACATCTTGAAGTCAAGACATTTTTAGAAAGGTTTACATTAAAAACATATAGGACCATATTGTGCCTGTGCAGCCCGTACACACGTGTGCGCACACACAGCCCTCTCTCTGGATTTAGGTGGAAGCTGCATGTGCCCACACAAGGACAAAACTTGACCCATACACTGGAATGTTTACATTCATACAGATAATAACCACTGTCTCTTATGTTGGAGAAGTTACCACCACTTGACAGTAATTTGAAATGTTTCACACCAGCAGGCAATAGTTTTCCATAACAAACCTCAACTCCGGTTTATAGATCAGACTCTCTATACTTCTACTGGCAGAGAGGAGTCACAATTTACACACCTATTTAAAACCACATGCTCTTTCTTGGGGGAGAAAGGACCAGAGAAAAGCAGCCATAATTTGCTGCCAGGGAGCTGCAAAGGCTGCCCGAGAGATGCTCTGAATCTGGGTGTCCTCCATGTGTTGCTTACAGGCCCCTGAGCAAGGGTTACAGGCACTAGGGAAGACTGAGGCTGGACTGACATACCTTTGCTGAAACATTTCCCACTGTTCTGATCTCATCAAAAAACTTATTCAGCCTTCTTCGAAGAATTGTGTGATTCCACCCCACGAGAGAGGTGACAGCTTGAGGCCTGAGACCTGAGAGGGTACACTTGAACAGACCAGGAGGGGTCAGATAGGGCTACCATATGTCCGGATTTCCCCGGACATGTCCGGCTTTTCGGTCTATAAATAGCCATCCGGGGGGGGAATTTTTAAAAAACTAAAAATGTCCGGGATTTCCCCCCGGTCGGCTATTTATAGACAGAAAAGCGGCGGCCAAGCGCTGCTGGGCACCCAAAGCCCCTTCCCGGCTCCCCCCATCCCCTGCAGCCTTACCACGCTGTCCGGCCCCGAAGCTGTCTTCCCCCTCCTCCCCTCCCCTGAACGCTCCGCCCCCCTGCTCCTCCCCCTCCCCTGCTTCCCGCGAATCAGATCTTCGCGGGAAGTCTGAAAAGAAGCAGGGGCAAGCGGGAGGCAGCAGCAGCTAAGCTGGGGTGGGGTTGACGCGAGGAGGAGAGCTCCGGGGAGGCGCGGCCCTGGCCGAGCGGCGCCCGGCGGCCCCAGCGGCTCCGGCCCAGCTCAGGCCCCAGCGGCTCTGGCCCCAGGGTGGCGACCCCGGTTCCGGCCGAGCACCCCCGGCCCGGCTCGGGCCCCAGCAGCGCCGGCCCTGGTTCCGGCCGAGCACCTCCGGCCCGGCCCCAAGCCCCGTAACCCCAGCCGAAGTGCAGCCCGATTCCTAGGCTCTTTAAAGCCGGCCCTGGTCAGGGGACAGGGAGGGGGGTTGGATGGGTCGGGAGTTTGGGGGGGGGGGCTGTCAGGGGGGCAGGGGTGTGGAGAGGGGTTGGGACAGTCAGGGACAGGGAGCAGGGGGGGGTTAGATGGGTCTGGGGTTCTGGGGGGGGGCAGGGGTGTGGAGAGGGGTCGAGGCAGGCAGGTAACAGAGGGGGTTGGATGGGTCAGGAGTTCTGGGGGTCCTGTCAGGGGGTGGGGAGCAGTTGGATAGGGCATGGGAGTCCTCGGGGGTCTGTCTGGGGGCAGGGGTGTGAATATGGGGTGGGGGTGTGGATAAGGGTCGAGGCAGTCAGGGGACAGGTAGGGTCGTAGGGGGTTCTCAGGAGGGGCCAGTCAAGAAGCAGGGCAGCTTAGATAGGTGGTGGGGTCCTACGGGGCAGTTAGTGGCAGGGGTCCCAGGAGGGGGCAGTCAGGGGACAAGGAGTGGGGGAGGGGGTTGGGGGTTCTGAGGGGGGCAATCAAGAAGTGGGAAGGAGTGGATGGGGCAGGGCAGGGGCAGGGCTAGAGCGGGGCTCCTCCCCCCCAGTGTCCTCTTTTTTGCTTGTGGAAATATGGTAACCCTAGGTCAGAGGATCAGTTAGCCCAGTAACTGTGACAGTTCAATCCACCTCCCATTGAAGTCAAAGACTCCCAGTGAATTCCATGGGGGGCTTAGAGATGGACTCACACTGCAAAGTTCATATCTGGACTTTCCCAAAGTTCAGAGGAGTTCATATCTACCACTTCTGTGAGTCAATTTCCCTTTGATTTATGCAGTACAAGTGTGAGTGTGTATATTATGCAGCCACTCGAGTTCAATTTTGTTTTTTTAATTGGTGTGGCTATTTTTAGGCTATGCAGACGTAGAAATTTAAGATCCATTGTTTTGTTTTTGGAGTGACCCGATACAAACACCTTCAGTTTAAACAACAAAAAGAAAAGAAAATAGAATTTGAACCTCCTTTTGACAAAACGAAATGTAAATGAGTCAGGCCACAATGGGGACTAATATTTTGTTTCAAAAGAAAATTGTAATACTGTGTTTTAAAGGTGGCTATTGCTTGTGTATTGTAACTTCCATATAGACACACATGATTTCATAAAGATTTTTACTACCAACTGCACACTGAGGAAACTATCTAAATACATATTTACACTGTGAACTGATGATTCTGTTTAGTCCCTGAACTCGTATTTGGTTAAATAAACTTCCTCTTCTCTAAAGGTTCTTTGGACTGAAGCAGCCAAAAATAAAATAATTTTGTGTTGCCGATGGCAGAGAGATCCCTTTGAAACATACTGAAAATAGGTTAGAGTTGTCTTTCAGTACAACAGACGAATATTTCACCTCCCTGTTTATAGTTCTAATCCCACCACAGGATTCCAACCAACAGGTGTTCCACCTTACGCCTTCCCACAGCATCAAATCAGCCCACACAATTCAAAGTCTCAGTTCTTGCTCTCAACAAACCACAGTGTGAACTAGCATATTTTTGAGGGTTGCGGGGGGGAGAGGGGAGGGGAAGCACAAGGATTTTTTTAAAAATTATTTGTACTATTTGACAGTACCAGTATATCAGTTTGGATTGATTAGGATACTGGTATTTCCGTTTGGATTGATTAGGATACTGATACCATGTGTAGAGGTATGGGATAAGTGCACTATTAACCACTGGAATAGCAAAAAATAAATAAATGTATTTAGCCAAAATCATCCTACAGTCACTGTTAAAACCACGGGTATGCCTGATACACTTTTCTTTAGATGTCTTGGGCTGGCAAATATAAAGATTTTAAAGGTTACTTAGATGCTATTTCAGCATTTTTCTGTGCTTCCACAGTGCATATTTTCATACCTATGTTATAGCCTTAAGACAATGTTACTGCAGAAAAAAATATGCAGAAGCTTTTCTGTTCAAAATACTAAGAGTTTTAAGCCAAACGGTGTGTCTCTCTCTCTCTCTCTCTCTCTCTCTCTCTTAAGGTTCTCTGCCTTGCATGAATTCACACTCTGTTCTACACTTTTGTTTCACTCAGGAGAAGATGAAAATAAAGTACAACTATTTTGTAAGCTCTGTACTGTACTGATATCCATTCTGCAGAATTTATTAACAGCAAACCTCAGTATTGTACAGCTGATCTTTTAGTACTGGTATAAACACCCTTTAATTCAGTGGTGTTACAATAGGGATGCATTTGGCCCTATTTGTTTTTAAATAAAGGAAACCAGATAAGTTGTTCTAAGTCAGCAGTTACTGCATATACCACAGCAAGCCACTTCAAGTTCAGCAGAAACTCACTAATCCCTCCATGAACCAACGCTTGCAGAGGTCATTGACCGGCAATTACTGTGGGTAATGCTGGAACAGACCCAACAAGGGAAGGAGAGAGATTGCGTCTGTGTATTCTGCAACCGCAGGCATGTGATGTATAGACAAGCCAGAAGGAAAAGGAAAAGTAAACTGTAAACACCTCAGAGTCAGCAGCATCGCAATAAATATATTAAAACAATAATCAACTAAATTGTAGCTTGAATACACTCAAGGCTTGGGGTTCTTTTGGTAACCATGGGAGGGATTAGTATTATTTTTGTGTAAGTCTGCAATTAGGTAGCAAAGAAGCAAGGGATTTATAAAAGCACAAACTTGCTACCACCTACCACATCACACAGCAAAACCCTCATTTATCAACTAGTGATTCATTAACCCATTAAATTAATGTGTTGACTCTTTGGATTGTATTTCATTTTATGTTTTACAATGGGAAATCCATTTTGTTAGATGATTTTTTGTCTATTGTTCAGTTCCACCTAGTTAAATTAAAACTAGGGCTGTCAATTAATTGTAGTTAACTCACGTGATTAACTCAAAAAAATTAATCGAGATAAAAAAATTAATCACGATTAATCACACTGTTAAATAGAATACCAGTTGAAATTTAAATATTTTCAGATATTTTTCTACATTTTCAATATTGATTTTAATTACAACACATAATACAAAGTGTACAGTGTTCACTTTATATTATTTTTATTACAAAAATTTGCACTGCAAAAATAATAAACAAAAGAAATAGTATTTTTCAATTCACTTCATATAAGCACTGAAGTGCAATCTCTTTATCATGAAAGTGTAACTTACAAATGCAGATTTTTTTTTTGGTTACATAACTGCACTCAAAAATAAAACAGTCTAAAACTTTAGAGCCTACAAGTCCACTCAGTCCTACTTCTAATTCTGCCAAGCGCTAAGATAAACAAGTTTGTTTACATTAATGGGAGATACTGCTGCCTGCTTCTTATTTACAATGTCACCTGAAAGTGAGAACAGGCGGTCGCATGGCACTTTTGTAGCCGGTGTTGCAAGGTATTTACATGCCAGATATGCTAACCATTCGTATGCCCCTTCATGCTTCGCCCACCATTCCAGAGGACGTTTCCATGCTGATGATGCTTGTTAAAAAAATAATGCGTCAATTAAATTTGTGACTATACTCCTTAGGGGAGAATTGTATGTCTCCTGCTCTGTTTTACCCGCATTCTGCATATATTTCATGTTATAGCAGTCATGGATGATGACCCAGCACATGTTTGCTTTAAGAACACTTTCACAGCAGATTCGACAAAACACAAAAAAGGTACCGATGTGAAATTTCTAAAAATAGCTACAGCACTAGACCCAAGGTTTAAGAATCTGAAGTGCAGTTCAAAATCTGAGAGGGATGAGGTGTGGAACATGCTTTTAGAAGTCTTAAAAGAGCAACACTCTGATGTGGAAACTACAGAACTCAAACCACCAAAAAAGAAAATTAATCTTCTGCTGGTGGCATCCGACTCAGATGATGAAAATGAACATGCGTCAGTCTGCACTGCTTTGGACCATTATCAAGCAGAACCCATCTTAAGCATAGAAGCATGTCCTCTGGAATGGTGGTTGAAGCATGAATATCTTGCAACGCCAGCAACAGCAGTACCATGCAAATGCTTGTTCTCACTTTCAGGTGACATTGTAAACAAGAAGCAGGCAGCATTATCTCCTGCAAATTGTAACCAACTTTGTTTGCCTGAGCGATTGGCTGACCAAGAAGTAGGACTGAGTGGACTTGTAGGCGCTAAAGTTTTACATTGTTTTATTTTTAATGCATTTTTTGTACATAATTCTACATTTGTAAGTTCAACTTTCATGATAAAGAGATTTCACTACAGTACTTGTATGAGGTGAATTGAAAAAATGCAATTTTTTTGGTTTTTTACAGTGCAAATATTTGTAATAAAAAATAAATATAAAGTGAGCACTGTACACTTTGTATTCTGTGCTGTAATTGAAATTAATATATTTGAAAATGTAGTAAACATCCAAAAATATTTAAAATAAATGGTATTCTATTGTTGTTTAAAAAAATTAATCTGGATTAATCACGCTGTTAATCGCTTGACAGCCCTAATTAAAACAAATCAAATAAAACAAAGCCAACATTCAGATGAGAGTTGGCAGTTCCTGCAGAATAGAGCATTTCCTTTACCTACCTCCCTTCACAAGAAACTCCAACCACAACCTGTTCATGGAAAGTTGTTAGACAAATATCGTGGCTGGATTTGAAAAGGAGCTAGATAACTATCTAACTGACAACCAAAATGTGTGCACAAGGAAAAGAAGATCTCATGGCCTGTCATTCCCATCTCTATTCCTTCTCCCCATCTTTATACTCATGAGCCTAAACCACTATCTCCTCCACTGGCAGCTTTGTCTTGAAGACCTTCCCTTAGCAACAGCAGGAAGAAAATGTCATTGAACTTCTTTTCGAGTGATGAAATCACCACCCAAAAGAGAGACATGGCAGAATGCACAGCAATGGAATCACTGTCACACACAGAGTAAGGACAGGCAACCCGGGCAGTTTGACCATGAAAAAGTAGGGGTTTTAAACCGGAAAAAAATATCAGAAATTTCCAGAGCAAAAATCTCCAAATAGTAGGTCAAATCAGGTGGGAATACTGGGATTATTGCACTTGAGATTGATGTTTGATCTTAAATGAGAAATTGTTGCATTTCTAATGTTAATTAACTATAACATTCCATTAATATTGTTTTCAATATAAGGCAGTACGTTTACGAATGGTAATCGTTAGTTCTGTTTTTTTTCTGAGAATATAATTAAGACTTTCTGGGCAGTTTCATGTCTATGGATCGCCACAGAGGCACATTAAGGATGCAAACATTTTCCAGGCAATATTCTTTTCTTACTACAGGGTCCCACTGCCTTCAGTGGAAGTGCTTATGTGCATAAAGTTAATCACATGCACAAGTGTCATCAGGATTAGGGCCCATGGACTGAGAACAACAATCCAACAATGGACCCTGACTGGGACTTTAAAACAAACAAACAAAAAACAAACCCCAAACCTCCCAGCTTTAAGAATATAAATGTGATCCCTGAAAGCTAACTTTTGGTTGTTGTTGATTGTACAAATATTTTAAACTGCTTAGTTAGAAAATAAACAACTTTAAAGTTAAATGGACACATTCTATGTGCTACAGAATGAAACAAAACATTAAAGCAGATTCTAAACAGAAATCATATTTTCCACCACAACTGTGTGTTCAATTTACAGTCGTCATGCTGCTAACTCCACGCCCAAAGTGTTCTCAAGACGTTACATGGTGTTCCATAACTCACTGTTCATCTCCAAAGCCTGAGACTGAAGCGAAGGTGGGGAAAGTCAAGAATTAACTTGAGTAACATTATGGCTCTGATCCTGAAAACACAATCACATATGCTTAATTTTACTCATGAGAAACTCAATGAGTTCTATGGGTCACCCTGCATGCCTAAAGTTGGCAATAGCTAACCTCCAAAATACATAAGTCTTCAAATGAAGAACCTACTACGAGTCCTACCTTTGCCACCCTCATAATACACTATAAAATTAGTCTCAAACACTAAAAATTATCATAGTGTTTACTGTAGCATATTATAACAAGGGTACTATGTCTCCCTGGGTGAGCTAACACAGGCATTGCAATGGAAAACCTGGATAGGATAAAAACAGTGCAATTAAAAATGTATACACACATTTCACTCTTGTCATAGATCTTTCCAATTCACTCTGGCCATCTGGCCAAATCTTGCCGTCTTTATTCAGGCAGGAAGGGCTAGTTCCACTGACTTCAACAGGAATTATGACTAAATAAGGATTGGAGGATTTGGGCCATAATGACAAAGACATGCTAGTAGCAAGCGGAATCTAAATCCAAACAATGAGAGAAGGGGGAAGCCACATATGTAAAAATATTCTCTTAAATGTCCCATTTTTTTCTTGACCAAAGAGTAGATGGTAACTTCATATCAGGTTGGAACTCAACTGGAAAGAGGATATTCTGCTCTATCCCAGACTAATTGATTTTAGACACAGCCTCATATAACTCTAGATATTTAACTCCCATGTCATTAATACCTGGCCTTTTCTTATAGCAAGCTCCCTCCCCTCTCTTCCTGGGCAAAAGGCTTTTGCTTTTGGAAGACTTCTAATTGCTCTTGTTAAACCAAAGGTGTAAACTATTCATTCCTATAGCTGTCCTATTATCTTCCAAAGCTTCAAAAAGTGCCCTGGAGCACTGGGAATTCTTCTTACAGGAAACCATCTGCACAAATAGACCCAGTATACTCTTTGATATAGTCTTGTGGCCCTAAGGTTCATGAGAGGCAAAGATTATAGTCTCTTGGAATCTGTTCACCTTCCAGAGGCATGCCTTGTGAAACATCAGGGAGTAATTTGCTGATCAAAGAGTGTAGTTTTACGGCAAGTCGGTTATAAATTTGCTACATGTCCATTGCTGGAATCTGCTAGGCTTTGCAGAAATCACTCATCTCTAGTTTACCAAGATGCATACAGTATATAAAGCCAGTGAATCCAATTACATGAAAAAATGCATCTATTAATAACCTGGAGAGAGTGAAACTGACTAGATTCTATGTTGTCAAATGCACAAAGTACAGAAGCTGGAAAAATAAAGAAGTATTTTTCTCTCTAATCTTTTTCAGCTCTAGAAGATACCATCAGAGATACTTCGTTTTGCAGTTCTCAAACTGTGGATTTGTGTCTCCAAAAGTGAAACTATTTGAGCAGCAGATTCCAGAAGTCTTGAGGTCTTTCTGAGTGTAGCCTTCATTGATTTGAGATCTACCATACCATTCTCTCACTAGAAGGGAAAACCTATAATGGCAGCAGACCATAAGAGAGACCCAGTTTGGGAATAAGAACCATTCAAGAAATATATGTTGGCTGATAATGTTTTAAAGAAAGTCAAACCAGTGAACTGGTGGAAGTCACTTAAGCACTTGGATTTAGAAACTGTTGAAGTGATAATCTCACTTTTAACAGCACTAACTTATTCTGCTTGTGTAGAAAGAATATTTTCTGCCTTTGGACTAATTCATTCCAAATTGAGAAATCATTTGGGACCTGAAAAAGCAGGAAAGCTTGTTTTTCTTTTCCAGATTACGAACAAACAGGAAAATGAAGGTGAAGATGACTGGGTTAGCTGCAGAAGCCAATATTTTGAGTTTCTCATGTTGACCTGGCTGACATAGTCGATTTTAATTATTGTGGGGTTTTTTTTTTAAATATTTCATTTAACTATTTTAGTTAAAAACAATTTTAACAAAAACAAACCTGGTTTTAAAAAACTTGAATGTTGCACTAAATTCAAAAATTCATATGCTTGTTTTGTTAAAATATTATGTTTGCTGTTGAAGAAAATAATCCAGAATACATAAAGTTGTTGTTTTAATTAAATACAACAATTTAAATGTCTGTCTGGTGATGTTCTCTTCCTAATACAGCATGGCAAGAAAATTGTCCAGATATTAATGATTAACCTGTTGAATTGGAGATATTTATGAAGTCATTGGTAGGTGAACTATCTGTTTCAATTTCCTTGGGTAAATGAAATAACCAAACAATCATTCATTTTTTGATATAGCTGTAAAACCAATCTGAAAAGTTTTCAAAATAAATCAGCTTAAAAATGTATAGTGTGTACCTTCTAAAAATGAAACCTACATCTCTGAGTTGTGAAGAATATGTATTAAGGTTATTGTGACGGGTTGGATCACAGAAACCCCCTTGGGAGCTGCCACCTGATGTGCCAAGACTACCCCTGCTTCTGTTTTCCCTGCCAGCTCAGGACCCCAGCACCCTGTCTTGCTGAGCGAGACACTCCAGTCTGGCTCCAACACAGACCCAGGGTCTGAATCACTTGTCCCAAAGCTGCAAGTTTACCCAAAAACAGCTCACAGGAGTGTGCTTGTCTTTAGCACTCAGATGCCCAACTCCCAATGGGGTCTAAACCCAGATAAATCCGTTTTACCCTGCATAAAGCTTATGCAGGGCAAACTCATAAGTTGTTCGCCCTCTGTAACACAGATAGAGAGATATGCACAGCTGTTTGCTCCCCCAGGTATTAATACATACTCTGAGTAAATTATTAAATAAAAAGTGATTTTATTAAATACAGACAGTAGGATTTAAGTGGTTCCAAGTAGTAACAGACAGAACAAAGTAACAAGCAAAATAAAATAAAATGCGCAAATCTATGCCTAATCAAACTAAATACAGATAATCTCACCCTCAGAGATGCTTCAGTAAGTTTTTCTCAGACTGGACACCTTCCAGGCCTGGGCACGATTCTTTCCCCTGGTACAGCTCTTGTTCCAGCTTAGGTGTTAGCTAGGGGCTTCTCCATGATGGCTCCTCTCTCTCTCTGTTCTCTTCCACCCCTTTATATATCTTTTGCATAAGGCGGGAACTCTTTGTCCCTCTGGGTTTTCACCCCCCCTCACTGGAAAAGCACCAGGTTAAAGATTTTTACCTTTTTCTTTAATTAAAAGCCTTCTTTTTTAAGAACCAGATTGATTTCTCCTTGTTTTAAGATCCAAGGGGGTTTGGATCTGTATTCACCAGGAGTTGGTGAAAGGAGGGTGGGAGGAAGGAGGAGGGATGGTTAATTTCTCCTTGTTTTAAGATCCAAGGGGGTTTGGATCTGTGTTCACCAGGGAATTGGTGAAAGGTTTCTCAAGGCTTCCCAGGGAGGGAATTCTTGTGATGGTGGCAGCGGACCAAAGCTAAGCTGGTAGATAAGCTTAGAAGTTTTTATGCAGGCCCCTACATTTGTACCCTAAGGTTCAAAGTGGGGATACAGCCTTGACATGGTTAAAAGGTTAAAGATGGATTCCAGTTCAGGTGACATGATCACATGTCACTGCAAGACTTCATTACTCACTTGCCAGCACACACATATACAGGAAGACTCACAGGTAAACACAGTCATCTGCAGACAATGGTCCTTGTTAATGGGAGTCATCAAGATTCCAAACCATCATTAATGGCCCACACTTTACATAATTACAATAGGCCCTCAGAGTTATGTTTTATATTTCTAGTTTTAGATACAAGAGTGGTACATTTCTACAACTAGGATGATCACACTCAGTAGATTATGAGCTTTGTAATGATACCTTACAAGAGACCTTTTGCATGGAGCATATCCCAATTACCTTACATTCACTTATGTTTTTATAAAACCATATAGACTGCACAACGTCACAGTTATAACAACCAACAAGAATGCACTAATATGTAGAAATCCATGATTAAATCGAGCCTTTCTAACTAGTGATTTAAATCAAGATTTAAATCCATTTGTTTTAATCAAATCCACCCTGATCCAGAGTGCATTTACATCAACTATGCAAACTTCTATTTGCCTGGGATCAGTAAAATGACACTTGTTATTTTCCCCTCATCATATTAAAAATGCTCCTTTTTACCTAGGAGTTATTGTGCCTCCGCTGTTAAATTTCCATGGCAATCTTGCAAAGCTAATTCACAGTTCATGAAAAATAATTCATTTATAAATTGAATGTAGAAGAGCCACAGTAACAAAAACACTAACCCAGGAACCTATCCTTGAAACAAAGCCCATTGCCAACTCTGTCCACATATCTATTCAGGGGATACCATCATAGGACCTAATCACATCAGCCACACTATCAGAGGCTCGCTCACCTGCACATCTACCAATATGATATATGCCATCATGTGCCAGCAATGTCCCTCTGCCATGTACATTGGCCAAACTGGACAGACTCTATGTAAAAAAATAAATGGACACAAATCAGACGTCAAGAATTATAACATTCAAAAACCAGTTGAAGAACACTTCAATCTCCCTGGCCACTCGATTACAGACCTAAAAGTCGCAATATTACAACAACAAAAACTTCAAAAACAGTCTCCAACGAGAGACTGCGGAATTGGAATTAATTTGCAAACTGGACACCATTAAATTAGGCTTGAATAAAGACTGGGAGTGGATGGACCATTACACAAAGTAAAACTATTTCCCCATGCTTATTTTCCCCCCCCCTACAGTTCCTCATATCTCCTTGTCAATTGCTGGAAATGGGCCATTTTCATTACCACTACAAACAGTTCTTTTTCTCTCCTGCTGATAAAAGCTCATCTTAACTGATCACTCTCCTTATAGTGTGCATGGTAACAAGCATTGTTTCATGTTCTCTGTGTGTATATATCTTCCTACTGTATTTTCCACTACATGCATCCGATGAAGTGGGCTGTAGCCCACGAAAACTTATGCTCAAATCATTTGTTAGTCTCTAAGATGCCACAAGTACTCCTGTTCTTTTTGCGGATACAGACTAACATGGCTGCTACTCTGAAACCAGTAAAAACAACGCTTTTCTTTCTTAAATTGGTCTTGAAGCTTAGGAAGGCAGGACTTGCTAAAATATTACAAGAGGAATCCCATTTTATTCTTTCACACCTTACACTTCATTATTTTGGTCAAATTATTTGGGCCATGCTTCTTTCCTGCTCTTTTATTGCAATGTAGTTATTCTTGGCTGTGATCCACCATATTCTTAGCATGAAGAAGAAAAATAGAAAGGTAAAGACACACCTTGTTACTCAGCCGGGTCAACAACTGTTTTAGCAACAAAACAAAAATAACCAACACAAGCACATGGTGTTTGATGGGGCTTTGAAAGATACCTGTTTGCTAACCAGCTAGTTCCTGTTATTACTACTATCAGAAAACTTACAAAGGACTTAAGAAAAATTTATTTGAACCCTTCAGGCGCATGAACTCCCCTCTCATCTTTCCATCTTTTTGGGGGGATGAGGGAGAATGGAAAGGGAATGCAAACTGTCAGGCTTTTCCTTCAACCTCCTCCCACAGCTCTCCCTGCAAAAGAATTCAAAGAGTAATAAAACAATTGTCTCTCATATAATTACACTGCCTCCCATACCTGTTAGACAAGGTGTGTGTGGGAAAAAAAAAAAAAAAAAAACAATGAAGAGAACAGCCCCCCCCCACCCCAAAAAAAATTGTTCCCAGCTTTTCACATACAGTAAAACCATGTTACAAGTTGTTCCACCAGGAAGACGGATTAAGAGTCTGGGAGAGCTGCATGTTTGTTTTCTAAAAAAGAAAGAAGTGACAAACTCTGGTGCTTCTGAAGTCTGGTCTAACTGAAGAGATTCCGTAGTTGTACACATTTCTGTGATTATACAACTTGAGATAATGTTGGTTATATATTATAGGACTAATAAGAGCTGACAGTTCCAAAAGATTGATTAAAGTGAGGGATCAAAGCAGACGATCAAACATAGTAATCTGAGATCCAAGTAGACTTCTTCCATCTGAATCAGACATATGCTCCATGGGATTTGAGCCTCAGTCTTGGCACTTTTTTCCTGTTTTTGAGAGTACAAGATTTGGCTTTCAAACCCTGTGTCATCTTAAATTTGCCTAATTACAAAGTATAGCCAAAAAAAAGGCCCTTTCAGGGTCACTACTCAGTATTTTGAAGCACAAATGTTCACTTGGAACATTTAGTTTAAAAGACGCTGTTTCCTAAACTAAAAGATTACCAGTGAACCCTCAAGTGAGTGGTTAAATGAGAGGATGCAGTACCAATATATTCTCTGTATCAACACAAATTATACACGCACATACTTAAATCACACTTCTTGATGCAACTGCAAATTGTACACTCTTTGCACATAATAAAGGGGTTGAAAAAGTGGTATGCACCAAGGAGCAAATCTAGGGTTACCATTCGTCCGGATTCTGCCGGACATGTCCGGCTTTTTTGAGTTAAAAATAGCGTCCAGGGGAAATTTGTAAATGTCCGGATTTCCCCCCCCATGCAGAGCGCACCCGGCTGACAGGGCAGCCGGCCGGATCGTGCCACTCACACGGGGTGCTGACAGCCAGAGCCCCTCCTCCACTTCCCCCTCCTCTCCCCTGCAACTTGAGACCACTCCCCTCCTCTCTCTCCCTCCCTCCCTGTCCCTGCATTCGCAGATCGCCGGCCGGCCGTTCGCCTCGGGCCTCCGGCAGTCTGGAGCTCCTCTCCCTGCTCCCCCCTCCCCTGCTGCCCAGCGAGCCGCTCCACAGCACTCTGTTCTGAGCGGCACGGTAAGGGGGCCAGGGGGTCGGAGAAGGGGCAGGGAGGTTCTGGAGGGGGCAGTCAAGAGACAGGAAACAGGGTTGGATGGGTCGGGAGTTCGGGGGGGGGCTGTCTGGGGGTTGGGGGTGTAAGGTTTTGGGCAGTCAGGGTACAGGTAGGGGGTAGGGTCCTCGGGGACCAGTTAGGGTGGGGGGGAAGGTCTCAGGAGGGGGCAGTCAGGGGACAAGGAACAGGGAGGCTTAGGTAGAGGGTGGGGTTCTGGAGGGCAGTTAGGAGCAGGGGTCCCAGGAGGGGGCAGTCAGGGGACAGGGAGCAGAGGGATTTAGATGGGTCGGGAGTTCTGCGGGGGGGCTGTCAGGGGGTGGGGAGTGGTTGGATGGGGCGTGGGAGTCCCTGGTGTCTGTCTGGAGGTGGGGGTGTGGATAAGGGTTGGGGCAGTCAGGGGACAGGTAGGGGATAGGATCCTAGGGGGCCAGTTAGGATGGGGGAAAGGTCTCAGGAGGGGGCAGTCAGGGTACAAGAAGCAGGGAGGCTTAGGTAGGGGGTGAGCCCTGGGGGGCAGTTAGGGGCAGGGGTCCCAGGAGGGGGCAGTCAGGGGACAAAGAGTGGGGGGGGGAGGGTTGGGAGTTCTGAGGGGGGCGGGAAGTGGGAGGGAGTGGAAGGGGCAGGGGCGGTGCTAGGGCAGGACAGGGGCGGGGCTAGGGCGGGCTCCTCCCATCCTCTTTTTTGATTGTTGAAATATGGTAACCCTAAGCAAATCTTAAGCCCAGTGCATGCCCGAGTAGCAGGGCCACTCTACTGGGAAGACTGTGGGGTGGAAAATGGAAGGAACTCTCTCCCCTCCTAATCCAGGCCATGAAGCAACCCTGATGCAGCTCTCCAGCTGTTCTGCAAAGACTACTGAAGCCCAATGGCTGAAGTAGGCTCTATATGGTCCATTTTGAGGCACCTACCTTCCAAGAGAGAGGATGGGAGGAGCCATGAAGTGGTGTCCTTCTACAGTCCCTCACCTTCCCCAGCCTACCCAGGCTCAACTCGAACCACTCCTGGCATGTTCACAGATAGGGGGTGCCTGTGAAGCTGTGCTGTGCATCACACAGGGATTTGTGTGGCCTGCTGGAGACTGTCCTGATCCCCTAGTGATATGTCCACATTTCTGAAGGAGGGTGTGGATTTGGACCTAATGTGAGCATGTACTGGCCCAGGAGTACTCAACATACCGCCTGGGAGCCAAATACAGCCTACAAATCTTAAGGATGGATTGTGCTTTTAAAGCACAGCCAGGCAGAGGGGGGTCATGTTGCATTGGAAGGCCCAGGAGACATATTGGCTGATCCAGAACTGAAGTCAAGAGAACTACACATCTGTAAGTAAAGAAAGTCAAGATCTGGCCCACAAGCAATCAGCAGCATACAATAAATACTGAGTTATCAAATGCATCACTGAAATACAAGATTCACCACACTACTGTATCATGATTTTGCAGTAAACCTCAGATCACTCACTGACCACCTAGAATTTACTGTCACCAGAGTACAGCCAGTGAGGGCTAACAAGAAGGACCCTTCCATTGCAGAGGCTCCAGTGCAACACTGCATTCTCATGGACAGTATACTGACTTGATGCATACTTGTTCTGAAGTACTTCAGAACTGTTCAGCACACCCTGCAATGCCACTAAACCACACAAACGCAACATCGATGCTAAACTGAAGCTATGCTATTTAACGATTGTTGTCAAAGCCAGGGCCGTACCAGTGGGGATAACATTTTTTTCCTTATAATAACCATACAGAATACCCTCTCGACTCACCAACCAACATGTCCATTAACTATCTTATTACCTCTCAAAACCAAATTCTGCTACTTTAAATCTTTCAGAGGGGATACAAACTGCTCTAGGGCAGTGGTTCTCAACCTTTTTTCATTTGTGGACCCCTAAAAAATGTCAGATGGAGGTGCGGACCCCGTTGGAAATCTATTGTCTCTATATACAGTTGAATTCTGTTCAGTCAGTTTTCAGTCCAATTTAGGGTGACCAGATAGCAAGTGTGAAAAATCGGGATGGGGGTGAGGGGTAATAGGCACCTATATAACAAAAAGCACCGAATATCGGGACTGTCCCTATAAAAACAGGACATCTGGTCACCCTAGTCCAAGTCTTTCGTGGACCCCTTAGATATGGTCCACGAACCCTGGACCACAGGTTGAGAACCATGCTCTAAAGTGCCTGCATTTACACTGGGGGACTAAGGGCAGCTAGGGGGGTGGAGATCTGCATTTTGATACAAATAAATCCTGGATTTGTGAACTAGGTCTGCAGAAATGTTACAAATTGGTTAACTTCACTATACATTTGATACTTTAATCCAATTACACTACATGTTCTCCAGAACATCAACCATGGTAATCTCTTCTAAAATTACTGAACTCTCTCTAGTCCTGGGAATGAAAATATCTGCTTCTCAATTTCTGCATGCAATGCTAACAATGGATCCCTTTCATATATGTAACAAAGTGTTTGCGGGGGGTGGAGGGGGGGGTGTTACTGTGCTTCCTTGTTTTTGTATCACAGTAATGGATTTTAAAATAATTTACTGGTAACAGATCATGCATATGGACTTTGTGCAGCTGATGCTAGAGCAATCAAAGTGCATTCCTTTTGCGGCTATCCTTAAAGAACCTTAGCACCTCTGGACCTGAGTTTGATATTTTTTTCTCATTCTTAAAGAGATTACTCTCTAGTTTAATGAGGAGTTTGACCCTTTCTTGCTCTTTCTGTAACCAAAAGGACACAGTACTCCCTCTCCCTGTATTACCATTCTTCATATATAGATTATGCACGGCCTGAATGGTATTTATATTAACAAGGGGGGACCTTCACCCTCTGTCCTCACCTGTTAGGACATCCAGTTGCCCTACACAGGTAGCAAGAAGATACAGACAGTAATTTGGCCAGGGTTGACAGTTACTGAAAGAAGCTGTTAACAGAACTGTGTGATGGCTTGTGTAAAACAATCCGGCAGTCTCAAAGCTACTTCCAGTGGGCTGGTCATCAGAAAAACAGCACCACAGCCAGAGGCAGCCTTAGAAAAGAGGGCTTGATTCCCCACTGCCCTGCACTTTGTGCAGATCTTTACACCTATGCAAAGTGAGTGTAATCCTAACTTAGCAGTGTTTCATACCATTGCACAGCACAGATGTAGAGGACTGTACATGGTGCCAAGCAGTGTAGGACCAGGCCCTCAATAAGCATGAGCAGTTCTGTGGGTGCACAGAGTATTCCAGCCCCTTAGACAATATACTGTAACAAGGAAGTGTGTACAAAATGTTCATTTATCTTAATATAGCTGTGCAGAAAATACATTAGCAACCTGTCATTCACAGCATGCATGCATTCCTGCAAGCTAAGTGATAAGGCTAAACAGACTGCCTAATCCACTGGACAACAGGTGGAATCAATGCTTGGAAATGTAAGTGACAAATGTGATCTGCTCACTTTACATTCTGAGCTACTTAAACATTCACCTTTGTGCCTCATTGATGCCATTGGACTCAACAAGTGCTGATAAGCCCTCTGTGTTGTATTCATGACTGAGCAAGCAAGAGTTGAATTTCCACAGCTGATTATTATCGGAAGATAATCTAACTGGGCAAGGATTAGTCTGCTGGGCACTTAATCACTTTCCAACAAGTACATGACTGGAGACAGGAATTTAAACCTTTCCACTAATACATACAGCAGGGCCTGATGCTGAGCTCAATGAAGTCAATTTTACAGCAGCATAACTCCACTGACTTCAATAGCACTAGTATGAGTAAGAGGAGATTCTTTCCCACTTGCTTCTCAAGTGCTGAATGAGCCTATTGCTAGCATTTCCCACCCCCCCTTTTTGTTAACCCACATTTACTTCAGTTTCCTGGGAAATGTAGGCTTAGCTATACACTCTAGTCTTTCTCACTTCCTTCCAGACTCTCATTATCCATGCATGTGCTCCTGATTAGAAACCATTCAGACCATACTCTCAGAGAGTAAGTGTGTGTGTGCATGGTTTTGAGTGCATGTTCAACGTAAATGCCTAAACTAGTCTACAAAATGTAAAACTAAAAATTACATTAGCAATAGGCTCAATCAACATTTTGGGGAACATGTTTTCAAAGATAGTCATCTAAATCATATTCATAAAGTGAGTACATATTTTGGCAGGTTTCAGAGTAGCAGCCGTGTTAGTCTGTATCCGCAAGGAGTGGGCTGTAGCCCACGAAAGCTTATGCTCTAATAAATTTGTTAGTCTCTAAGGTGCCACAAGTACTCCTGTTCTTTTTACATATTTTGGGGTATTTGTACAAGTAACTATGTGTGCAAAATATACAAGTATGCATATAATTCTCTGTTCTGCATGCATAATTACATGTGCACATTTTGCAAATGCAACTGAATTGCCTGTTTTTAAAAATTTGTGCCTTGATTTTCAGAGTTTGCCAAGCACTCACAACTCCCTCTGAATTCACCACTGACTCTTTGAGCTAGCTCAATGCACAGAAGTTGAGGGCACTCAACACATCACAAGATTAGGTCCTATGTAAATCAAATCACTTTCCTTTCAGTACTGGAATTTAATCATCCTGAAATTAGTGAGAATTACTTAGTTGCATTTGTTTGTTTCCTCAGCCATTTGTGTTCCCTCTGGATTTCCTTTTGTCCTATTTAGTGAGGTTTTCTGATATCCCTTACTTTTCCACACTATTCCTGGCTGCTTCCGACTTACAGGTGAAAAAAATCACTCTCCAGTGGAGTTGGAAATGATTGACTGCCATGCTCAGCTAGTAATGGTGATGATTTTTTTTAATATAACCAGAAAATAAATTAAGATCACTTATGCTCTCCTCCGACTAAAAAGACTGGCTGGTAATTTCAGTTTGTAACAGGAGATTGACCATGGTCACGGGAAAGCACAGGAAATATGAAATAGCAGAGTGGTCCAGGAATACTAACCCCAGACCAAAAGTGTTAGGCTGAAATGGGCAGCAGGACATCCAAACACTCAGAGGTTTATATCATTTCATCACCCTATAGCTTTCTTGCTATCAAACCATAGCATGCCTGTAGGAAATAAGTTTCCTGTGTCAAAACACTTGGCTCACCAATGATACGTTGCAATGCAGGAACATTGCAGCACAGCCTGGTCAGCACACTTCTCCTGCCTATTGCCATGGTTTTATTTTTTTTTAAACAAAACAAGAACCACAACATAGTGTGACAAAACATACTGTATTTCTAGCTAGCCTGACTTCTGCAATCACATAAACAATTACCATTATTCAACTTGACAGTATAGTTTTGGGGAAAAAAATAGTGCTAGTAATACTGCAATAGATAATGGCTTGTCAGCACTTCCACCCCCAAAATATCCCATTTTCAGAGGTTTGAGAGTCGTCCAAACAAATCTGTTTCAGGTTAAAACTTGCAAAGGAGCAAAGTTTGGTTTCACAACATTGGACAACAAAATCAGATCAGCTGTTTTTTTAATTGTGGAAGGAGGGGGGAGAGAAAAGTTGTTTTCAGAGTTCTTTTGCAGTTGTATGATGGGAAAATGGCTTCAATTTAAAACAGAGAGTTTAGCAAGCAACTATTTATCATAGAAATGTATATAGATCCCCATCATCCAAGCACAAGTTTGTGTTACGTTAATGAAACAGTTACAAAATATGGCACAACCTCTTACTCATAAAGAACAGAAGAACTATTTCATGACATTACTAAAGGTCAGTCCAATCTTTGACCAGACAAACAGGTCTTGAACTGTGCCCTTAAGCTCACTAAAACCATGGTTTGGCAGACTGCCTGAGACAGCAGGTTCCAGAGGCATTACTCTCCCCTCTGAAGGCTCCTACCAGTTATAGGGCATTCAGCACCAGACAGACAAAAAGAGATGTAAGCAGATTGCAACCACCTTTACCATGACAATGTCCCAGAACATTTACACCTTGAATCGCACCTGTGAGTAAATAACTACTGCACATCACAGAGCAATGGTGGGTGCCCATAATGGCTTGCTACATGGTACCAGATGAACTGCAGCATTCTACACTGGCTAAAGATCCCACGCATTTCTGAATGTGCTCTAGATTCATTTGGTAAGGGTTGGAAGGTTGGACTATAGGCCTAGGTAGTTAAATTAAAAATATAATCTGTTATACATTCACACAAAACTTGCTAAAGAAATTTAGATGCCTGAGCTTGTATTGCCATGACAGAGGGAAACAGAGAGTATGCCCATTTGATCTTTCCATAATACACATTCCCAAATTATACACTAACCCACTAGGTCCAAAGCATTGAGGGACCACCATCACCACCTCCTAGTTAAGGATGAGCCAAGAAAAATGGGGGTAGTACATAAAACTTTGTGAAGTATTAATGAGGATCAAAGTACACAGCTTTTTGGAAACATAAGGCACCAAACGCCAAGTAACACAATTTCATTTGAGCAGTTTACCTGTTCTCCAGCAGTGTCATGCACACAACCTCTCGCACGCCAGGGTTGTTGGCTTTTTCCACAGAGCAGCTTTGCAGATTCCAGGTAGCCACCCTCAGCACAGGCTTGCCATCTCTCACCCCGCCAAACATCTCCACCGAGGGGCGAGTGGATATAATCTGGGTCGGGCCCCCAGGTGGGAAATCCAAGTCCTCGCTTTGGAGGCTCAGAGAGGTGGGGCTGGGGTGAGGATTGACGTTGAAGCTGAGTCCCCCGTTGGTATTGGTGGAAGGGGGCCGTGACCTCTCGGTGAAAATCTGGTGCCTGATTTTGTCCAGGAAGGAGGAGTTGATGCAGTCCATCTTCACCAGGTCCTCGATGCTTCTGAAGGGCCCGTGCTCCCTGCGGTAGTCCACGATGCCGTGGGCTATCTTCTCCGTGACGCCGCGGATGCTCATGAGCTGGGCCGGCGTGGCCGTGTTGATGTTGAGCCTGGCGGCGGCCAGGTGGTGCTGCGCCTCGGGGTTGGGGTCCTTCCTCAGGGAGCTGGGCGAGTGCTGCGCCGAGCTGCCCTTGCTGCTCACGCAGATCTCGAACTTGACCTGCTCCAGCCGGGCGGCCCCGACCCCGCTCACCAGCGCCAGGTCCTCCACTTTCTTGAAGCCCCCGATGTACTCCCGGTACTCCACGATGCTCTGGGCCACGGTGCGGGTGATGCCGGGCAGGGTCATCAGCTCCTCCTCCGTGGCGCTGTTGATGTTCAGCCGCTCCTGGTTGACCAGGATGTGGCTGAAGTTGCACGCCGCGCTGAACTTGCGGCTGTGGCAGAGGTCCGAGGGGTCCCGGGGGATGGAGCGGTGACAGCCCAGGTTGCCCCCCATGGCCGGCGGCGCGATTCGATCCTAGCCCGCGGTGCGGGGGGCAGCTCTCCTGCCTGCTGCGCGAGCGGGGCGAGCTGCGGGTTCAAGGCAGCGCGCGGCGCCCCTCACACTGCGACGCTGGGAGCGGACTGGTGCCACTGCCCCGGCTAGTGGGAGCTCTCCCGGCCCAGCCCCGCATCGCCCAGGGGGAGGGGCCTGCAGCCGCTCGGCTCCAGACTAGCGAACTTGGCAGCGGGGCGAGGGTTCAAAGCAGAGGGGAAGTTAAAAATATCCCCGCCCCTTCGCCGCTCCACACACGCCAGCCGGCAACCTGCCCCTGACCAGCCACTCTGCCCGCCCGCCGGGCTGCAGCGTGGCCCCGGCCTGGAGCCAGAGAGCGAGCGAGCGAGCGAGAGCCGGGCAGACACGGACAGCGTCCGTAGCCAGCAGCCGAGCCGCTGGGGGTACCCCCCCCCCCGCCTCCTTCTCCTTCCTCTTCGCGGAGTTTCTTCCCCGCCCCGGGCTGCTTGTTGACTGCGCAGAGCGAGGCAGGGGAAGGAGCCTCCTCTGCTGCCCCCGCCGGGACTTATCCAGCCCCGCATACAACTCTCCCTCCCCGCCCCGGTCACCGCAGAGCAAAGGCCGGTGCACCTGGCTCTCCCCGCTGCTGACTTCAGGCTCACACGCCCACCAGCCCCTTGCAACGGCGCTGCTGGCCCCGCACCGCCTCTGCCCCTTCGCTTTCCTCCGGGGTTGGCACCAGCGCTTCCCTCCCTCCGCAGGGGAGGAGGCGCCAGCTGCCTTGGCCTCCTCCTGGGCTGATCACATGGGCTCCCTGCCTCCCATGCAGAGCCCAACCTGCGCCCGCAGCAGCCTTGACGGGAGCGACAGGTAGCTGAGCTGGAGAGGGGTGGCTAATGAGCGCTTCCCTTCCCTTCCCTTCCCTGCTTGGCGTGCCCTTTGGATACTGCGGTCTTCAGGTGGTGTTAGGATCAGGGCCGGCTCTAGGCACCAGCAAAACAAGCTGGTGCTTGGGGCGGCACATTTTTAGGGGCGGCAT
>NW_020698074.1:6123500-6164552 GCF_002925995.2 Terrapene triunguis | reverse complement strand
CCCAATCCTGCTGGAAAGGCATAACGAGTGGGGTTCCGCAGGGGTCTGTTTTGGCAATTAGCAAATTAGTAGCTTAGTTTGTCAGTGCAAGAAGTGCTTATTCAAGTGATTAAATGATTCCATCTGCATTGAAAATATAGTGAATTCCAAACCATAAGAACAGCTTCCAATGCACCAGAAGTCACACTGGGCCTAATTCTGCAAAGCACAGATTAGAACAATTTAAAAGAGTGTTCTCTGCACTGCAATAATATTGGGATAAGAGCCCCAGGAGCTATTACTGTAGTGTAGAAAATTCTCATCTTTGTAATGGTAGATTTCTACAATAGATTGAATAAATGCTAAACAAACTGATTAAAGAAGTAACTAAGCACTGAAATCAATGCGAGTTGTGCCTATGCATCTGTGGGCAGAACTGGGCCCCCTGTATTTAAAAATAAAAAAGACTGTTGATTGGAGCAGCGCCAAGAGGAAAACCCTTGTCACCAACATGAAATTGTTTCTGTTCCATCAGTAACTAGGGAAGATGTTAAGCAGCAATTATTAAACATTTTAAATATGAAAGAGCAGATAATACTCTTTGGTGCAAGTTAAAAGAATTGGCTGGAGAGAACTCTGAACCATTAGTGTTGATTTTTAACTAATCTTGGAAAAATGGGGAAGTTCCAGAGGATCAGAAGAAAGCTAATATTGTGCCAACATTTCAATGATTTAGGAAACTATAAATGGGCTAGCCCAACAATAATCCTGAGCACAATCATGGAAAGACTGATATGGGACACAATCGGCCAATAACAAAAAGATAGTGGAATTCAACTTGGGTCTCCCACAGCCTGGGTAAGTGCTCTAACCACTAGGCTAAAAGTTACAAGCGGACTACCACCTTCTAATTTATCTTGAGAAAGACACCTAAGACAGGTCAGCCCTAACTCCAGGAAAGGGTTCACAGCTGTGAATCCCAGTGGATAAAGTTCCCCTTCTGAATCTAGCCCAAAAAGGTTCAGTGTTGATTTGATCACAGTCCTGTTGGAAGGAATGTATTAATTCTATCAAACCTTTGGATGGAAATCATATTTCCTGGTTCCTTGGCAGCATGCCCTAGCTGCTCACCTGAAGAACTGCTGGGATCCCTGGGATCTCCAGCTCTCCAGAAGCCCACCAGGCTACCCAGCTCCCAGGCTCCCTGGACAGCTGGCTTCCTGAGATTCCCCCACTGCCACCCTGACAGGCAGCCCAGAGAGGAGGACTGCCTGCTCCCTGGTTAACCAGCTCCCCAGTCTGAGAGATTAGATAGCAGGTGCTGAATTTGTCTCACAACAAGACAAGCACAAGTTCTGAACTTGCCTCATGAAAAGCCAAACTACTTGGAACTCAGCACCAATAGCTGGAATAGAGCTCACATCCTCCAAAAGCACAAGCCCCACCCTCCAACATGAAAGGAAGAAGACTATGTTAGCATGGCAATATAGGGTTTATGGGAAACAGTTGAGTAGTGCTGATTACAGTCAGAAGGAGACAGTGGTTCCCTATATATTAGCTGGTCTGCTACAATATTATGGTTATTTTAGGTTACTCTCTGGATGGTGTAGAATATTAAGGTGAGCAGACATTCTTAGCAGTTTCCTCCCTCCCCTCCCAAATACTTAAACATAGTGACCTCTTCCTTGTTGCCCTAAGATACTGTCACACTTCGAGGTGCAATCCAGACTGTGTCACCACCTGCCCTGTAATGTTGGGTGCCTGAAATGCCCTGCTGCAGTAGCTCCCAGCCTGGGACCCTCACAGTCAGCTTACAAGCATGCAGGTCAAACCCTGAGTGTCTGTGCTCTAGACAGCCCTGGTTCAGCAGCTCTGGCTTCCATCAGCCTTGGTTACAACCAGCAAGGTGACCCCAGCACACTTCCAGTCCTGAATTTTCCAAAAACCATGTGCCCGTAAGTGTCCAGCCCTCGCCTGGACCACCCAGAGTAACAATGAGGTCCGTTACTCCTTTAAAGAGACAAAACCACATTACAGCTTACTAACTTTATGGGGTAAATACTCCCTTCCCTTCAAATACAGCACTGAGTTGGTTTACAGTAAAAAATAAAACACATTTATTAAGATATTCATAGGATTAGGTGGGTTCAAGTATAAGGAATGAAGATAAAATAAATAAAAACAAAACAAAATACATGTTCTAGTGGCTAAGACTTTGTTCAAGGTAGATTTCTTACCAATCTTTCCTCTTTCCATCCATGGATGACTTTCTCTCAAGTCAGGACCTTCCACAGAAGCTTGGTTTCCCTTGTCTTCCTAGGTGAAAGATCTTTGCCTAAGCAGATTTTTCACCTATATTCAGTTTCCAGAGACTTCAATCCCCCCCTCCCTTAGTTGAAGGATTCCGCTTTCTCAGCTTCCAAGAGCTCTGTTCCCTTGTGTCTGTCTAGTGATGCATGCCAAAGATGGCTTCTGTCTTTGCTTATAGCTTCCAAAGGTCAGTGACGTCATTTCAAGAACCAGGATGATCTCATGATGTTTTCCCCCTTCCTGTGGGCTTCCCATCCTCCTGTATGTAAATGGGGTTTCCACTGTTTTGAATCCACCATGCTTAATTTACATAGGAGACAGGTAAATAGAAGTAATGTTCCCTCCTGTCTGGCAGAGACCTCATTCTCCCTGTGTTTGGACACAGAATGTAAAGCCTAATGTCAATGAGTATCCATAATTCCTTTATAATGTTAATATTTACATTTCACAATATTAGTCACCACTGTATCACAGGTTTTCATAAAACACCTCACTCAATAAACTTTTATAGTGCGATAATACTGTATACCATCAGTTGAGTCAATTGCTTATCACTTGAGGTTCAGACCCACTGTCTTTGTACACCAGTAAATTCTTTGAAAGGTAAAACCCAGACCAAGCTTCTCTCTCCTGCTGGGTGTAGACATCATGCTATCTCCTCTCCCACTTGTTAGCTAATATGTAAATGAACCTTTGTTTTCTCTGCCTTAGGACTGGGCTGGTCAGAGAAGCAAACATGTTCCTTGTCTAGAGCAGACCTGTTTACCATCTCCTCCGACATGACTGATTTAAACACACGTAAGTCAAAATTCCAGCAAATATCCATAACTCTCAATATATACTGTATACATTCAGCATGCAAGATTATTAATGACTAGTGAGTTGTTAGATTTCAAATAATATATTACATGTCACCTTTTAAATAAATATCATTACTCCAGTGTGTGAACTGTAGAGAGTATGTCAGGCCTGACACAGTTGCTGACACAAAGTAGTGATCCACAAATGGGCCTCTGTGTCACCGATACTACCCAAAGCTTTGTCAGCAAGGGACTTTGTCACTTCCCAGTTAAGAAAATAGTCTCTCAAACATTCCTTATCATTAATGTATATTTCACCCTTCAAATGTCTTTGGCTGAAATTCCTCTGTGGCCGATAGAGTTTTAAAGCACAAACAAATCGGACTGTTAATTTACAGTGAACCATGGACTTTATAGACACTGCAAGGAATTTCACACTATTATCATTTCCAGGGCATTATTATTTCAGAAATCAATATAATTCATTAATGTTTAATGCTAAAACCGATAAGTAGACCTCATGGAGGTCTGCCTTCAGTTCATTTGGTTATTTCATTGCAGAAAAAATGATTACTCCAGCTATAGTTTTGCATTTTTTATTGAAACATCATTTATTACTTACTACTAGCTACTGGCTCACGCTGTAGGTTTAAATGTTGAATTTTTAAAAATTCATCTTTTGTTTTTTCTTCGGTTAGGATTGCCAGTAGACAACCACCACTTTACAAATTAGCACTTTATGTGTTCAAAGAGCTTTATCAACATAAATTAATTAATCCACGGATTCAGCTTTATAACTAGGTGTTAGAAAAGTTCCTTGGTTACCGGTGAATACTATGTATTGTTTGCTACTTTTACTAAAACTCCAGGACCCAGTCTGATTCAAATGAGTAGTCTCAATGAAGACAATGGAAATATTCACGAGTAAAAGCCACAGAACTGCACCCTTAATTTCTCTGCTGTTCTTATATGTAAGGAAACATCAGGTCTCTATGTGGAGATTGATATATTGTTTATTACTTCAGTGTGTCAGTTTTCCCTTATCTAAAATGGGGAGAATGATACTGACCTCCTTTGTGGAGTGCTTTGAGATTTACTGATGAAAAGTGCTATATAAGAACTAGATATTATTATTTGTTTTGCAATTGGTTTATTTCCATCTCTGCCTCTTTATTGTTGTTTCTGCTATTTGGAAAAAAAATGTATTCATTAGAAACCAAAATTTCCCCTAACCCAGAACAATTCTGTAGGAGTCAGATACTCGGTTGATCTTAATTGTCATAGATCCACTGAGGAACTGCCTTTAGTCTCTGGAATAAAGGAGGTCTCACTTAGAAACAGAACACTATTTTACACAAGGTACCATGCTTTAATTGAAACCTTCCCCATGTTCCAACCCGCAGCCTTGAAAGCTTGGATCTCTTACATGTAAAGTCTTGAGCTTCCAATAAATATAGCCTGATGAACTCACACACCCACGGACTTTGAACTTGTTTGAGAACCTTTCCTTGGACCACTGTCAAGAGAAACAGTATGTAAGAGATTTGGTTGCATGCTTATTACTGGAAACACCCTCATTAAGGGCCGGATCCCATTTACATTAAAACCAATGGAAGGATTCCCAATGATTCAAAATTGAGCTATGCTGGCTTATGTAAACTGACTGACTGGCTCAGTTTCATCATTTGTTTGTGTAGTTCTCCTATCTTTTTCTGTCAGGTATCGGCTCTTGTTTAAATTAAAGCATGAATATGAAGGCCATGTCACACTTAAAATGTTCTTCCAAATTCCAGGGGAGCTCCAACATGAATATCTCTTCCTCATCAGATATACTCTTATGTAAGGCACATAAAACATAAATATAATAGTCTCACTGAGAGGTGGGGGTAATTTTTCTCCACTCCTCTATTCACTGACTCCATCTCATTTTCTCCATCCTTGGCATCATGTCTTCATTCTGCTTCTTTGCTTGAACAACCTGCCATCTCCATCTTTAACTAGTCCTCCTTCAAACACTTGTCCTTCAAATTCCCCCTGAAAACTCTCTCTCCCCCTCCCTTTTTTGATCTCTGCCTCAGTGCTCTCTCTCATAGTCTACTTGGACTTGAACTGTTCCCCTGTCTTTTGTTTACATTGGTGTTACATAACAAGATCTTCTGGAGGAGAGATGTTGTTTTCCGGGGTAGTTGTTTTCCAGCACCCAAGGCACAAAGACTTTTAATCAAGAGAAGTGGGATTTATCCCCTGAGTTGCTGGGTACTCTCAGGCAAGTCTCTACTTCTCTGTGCCTCGGTCTCCCACTCTGTACAATGCTCACCCACATTTGTAAGGTTCAGATCCACAGCTGAAAACCATGAGGTCAGATTAAGTATTATTTCTAATTATTTGTTTTCTAAAGTAAAATCTACATTTATGGTGCTATATAAATAATAATTCATAATAATTACAGAGACACGAAAGTACTGGTTGCCTCACTAAGTACTTCTACCATTTGGACTCTCGTATTTCAGGAACTATTTGATGTAGTCAGGTCAAGCTTCGTATTTAAAGAAATTTGAACAAATCCCATAGAAGTCAGGAAAAGTACTTTTTAGGAATCTGATCCTTCTCTCATTCAAGTCAATGAGAGGTTTGCCAAAATAAAGCCATAAAGATGTACAGATATCCTTCAAAAAGATACCCTCCGTATTTGACAATAATAAAAGAACAACTGACCTACCTCTGTTAAAGCATGATGCCATTAATTGTAATGACACAACGATGATGATGATACAATTATGTAATGATATAATTACTATCCAGAACATGATGCTAAGTTACTGAGTGCTTGGTGTTGTACAAGATACAAGAAAGATACAGCCCTGAAGAGCTTACAGTCTTAAAGCCATAGTCTTCAGTCCTTATTCATATTGAGTAATACTTATTCACAACAGACTAACTGATGTCAAAGTGCTATTGACTATGGATAAGACTTACGGAATGTAGCCTGAAGTAAGGAGTTCACAATTCAAATAAGGATCCTAATTACATAAGATGTCACATTTTTTATAATTACTGCATGTAACATTGCATATGAGGTCACATTCAGAACTCCAAAAGTCTGATTATAAAATATATACCCATGTATCATCTATTCTGGAGAAGTCTTGCCAAGACCTGAAGAGCCACGAAGAAAAATAAAAATGAGTCGTCACTGCCTTGCATGAGCTTTTGTGACATGGCAGCTGTACAATGTCCCCTTGAGACAGGGCATTACATGTTTATTCCCACCCTCCAAAATTATTATTTTTTATCAAGATTTACGCTAAAACAAATAGTAAATAGATAATATTTGTGCACAAATTGTTACAAATCTCTGGCCTCCTAGAACTTTGTGTTTGTCGTTTTTCTGCTCACCATTGACACAAACTTCTCAGCAGCAGCAAGGACAAAACCCAGATACTTTGGCTTCATCCCACCACTTACGCTAATGGAGAATGTTTATATGTTAGTAATGGATGATCTTTGTGTCATTGGCCATCAGTGCAGATTCCATCCAGCAAAGAGCAGTGGTTCTTATACACACTAGCCAGTTTGTTATGCTAGTATCTCTGTACATGATTCACCTAGACTGAATTTCAGGCCTGCAGCAAATGCCTGAATTTATACAGTGACAGGGTGAATTAAGGTATTGAAGAGTGACTATAATATGATTCATAAGACCTGATGCTGCAAAGTGATGAGCACCCTTAACTCATATCCCCAGCTGACTTCAAGAGGAATTGAAGGCCCTGGGCCCATACACAAGACACACAAAGATAGGGCATTCAGCGAGGAAGGCATACATAGACGATCACAACAAAAACAAATGGGGGGAGAGGGGATGGAGGGGAGCTTCTGGTTAATAAGACACCAAAACCCAGTATCAGGTAAAGCTGAGCAGATAGTCATCATTAGGTGGATACAGTCTTTATCCTAAACAGGGAACTTGAGAGTGGGGATGATATTTACCACATTATAGGCATCAAAATCATGCAGCACAGATATTTTGTTACAGGCTCTTATTCAGAGTATGTGAACTCTGAGGGAAGGGAGTATTTACCCCATAAAGTTAGTAAGCTGTAATGTGTTTTTGTCTCTTTAAAGGAGTAACGGACCCCATTGTTACTCTGGGTGGTCCAGGCGAGGGCTGGACAATTATGGGCACACGGTTTTTGGAAAATTCAGGACTGGGAGTGTGCTGGGGTCACCTTGCTGGTTGTAACCAAGGCTGATGGAAGCCAGAGCTGCTGAACTAGGGCTGTCTAGAGCACAGACACTCAGGGTTTGACCTGCATGCTTGTAAGCTGGCTGTGAGGGTCCCAGGCTGGGAGCTACAGCAGCAGGGCATTTCAGGCACCGAACATTACAGGGCAGGTGGTGACACAGTCTGGATTGCACCTCGAAGTGTGACAGTATTTTAGGGCAACAAGGAAGAGTTCACTATGTTTAAGTATTTGGGAGGGGAGGGAGGAAACTGCTAAGAATATCTGCTCACCTTAATGTTCTACATCATCCAGAGAGTAACCTAAAATAACCATAATATTGTAGCAGACCAGGTAATATATAGGGAACGACTGTCTCCTTCTGACTGTAATCAGCACTACTCAACTGGTTCCCGTAAACCCTATATTGCCATGCTAACATAGTCTTCTTCCTTTCATGTTGGAGGGTGGGGCTTGTGCTTTTGGAGGATGTGAGCTCTATTCTAGCTATTGGTGCTGAGTTCCAAGTAGTTTGGCTTTTCATGTGGCAAGTTCAGAACTTGTGCTTGTCTTGTTGTGAGACAAATTCAGCACCTGCTATCTAATCTCTCAGACTGAGGATAATCCTACCAGAGGTGAAGATTGACAGGTGTCTACTGTGGTCATTGCATATTGGGAAGTCCTGCCCAACGTGCAGAGAAGAGCTACTTCTGCTTATATTTCACACAGCCTGAGTTCAGCGTTTCACTGTGTCAGGTGACATTTGACTTGACCACCCAATCAATGCCTTTGCCCCAGTCTGGACAGCCTAACTAACATAGCCTATGGTGACAGGGAGATTATTTTAGTTGTCTTAATGAAAACCTTGTTTGTCAGTTGCCAAATTTTGCTAGTGGTTCAAGTGCTGCTGGAGGTGATGTTGCGTTTATTCATTAGAAACACTTCTTTTAATGTCCCTTTTCTATAGAAATATAAATGTTTCAGTTAATCAATACCTCCCCCATCCCGTTTCCTTTTTTTTTTTTTTGTAACAGGTCTCTGGAGCAAAACACACTTCCAATGCCATTCCATGTGTAGCTGGAGTGGAATCCTGTCTCCACTGAAGTCAATAGGATTTTTGCTTGGCAGTGGAGCCAAGATTTCATGTCCCTGGTCCAAAGGAATAATGGGACTCAAAAGGAGACTACTATATTCTGATACAGAGGAATGCAGCAGCAAAATAACTAATTATCCCCATCCCAATTTTAGATTTCTTGAGGCCCCCCATAAAAGGGACACCTATTGGGAAGGATGGGCTTGTATAAGGCTTCTTCTTAAACAGCCCAGTGACAACTGCCTATAGTCAATGGTTATTTGACGAAAGTGGTGTATGTACAGTCAGTGGTGCCACCAGTACTGCTCACAATCAGTGTAAGTGAGCTCTGGAAACTTTGCTTGATGGCACTGAAAACTGAAGGGTACAACAAGACCTTCTGTTGAGCAAAAATTAATTAATTATGACTCCTTTTATCCAATCATCATGCAAAGGACTGTTTGGTTGAGGCTATGTCACATATAAGATATATTCCAAAGATCAGGACCTTGGAACACAGATTCATAGAATTTAAGACCAGAAGGGACCATTATGATCATCTAGTCTGACTTCCTGCTTTTAAGTGAGGCCAAAGAACCACATTGAATAATTTCTGCATCAAGCCCATAACTTCTGTTTGAGCTATAGCATACCTTTTTAAGATATCCAGGCTCGATTGAAAGACTTCAAGTGATCACATTCCTAGGTGAGTTGTTCCAATGGTTAATTACTAGAACCCCTCACCCCCTCCTGTACCCCCAGAGCCTGCACCCAAACTCCATCCCAGAGCCTGCACCCCAGACCTCCTCCCCCACCCAAACTCCCTCACAGAGCCTTAGGCAGGTGGGGGGCGGATTTTGGGGGGGCAGGTTCTGGGCACCACCAAAATTTCTACAAACCTGCCACCCCTGCTGTTGTCTATGGAGCAATCTCCTCCTAAAATTAAAACTGCCTTTTCTGAGCCTACCTCATGGCCTTCCCATAAAGCTAAGCTCTCAGCAATGAGAGAGATGATGAGCGCAGAGTACTTTTAGTGGGTGGAACACTTGCTTGAAGAGGGCTCTATTCCACTGTGTAAATACTGAGCTCTGACCAAGTGCGAAGGGGGGCAGTTTCCATCTTTAAGCTGCTATCCACCATTTTTGGCAATCCCCAAGTTAAAGCATCTAATGGTTACTAGGAATCTCTAACCTTGGTCGTCCCGAGTTCCCAAATTTGGAAGAAACCTCTGTTCATTTTCTGAGGAGCAGGAAGATACTCCTCAACCACACATAGATGAAACTTGAGGAGCAGAAGTGGGTACTGAAGTAGTCCAATGGAAAGCTTCCTTCATCTAACCCAGCAGAGAATATGGTAAGCCTGGAATTAGAAAAAAGTCTGATAAATAGGACTTATTAGAAGCTCTGAACAGAAGCAGTTCTCTCCTTTATCAAGTGGTCAGTAAGGTCTGCCCATAGAGCAGGGTATTTTATGATCCGTGTACAAGCAAACCACATGCTACAACTGACAAGGGAAGCAAATAAAGCCTTGCCAAAAACCTATGGACCTCTCCAAACTGGAGACCTTGGATCTTACTGATCAAAAAGGGGACATATCTAAAATGATGGTTACCCAAAAAGCCAGGCAAAAGGGATTCTCTCTAGCAAGTCCAAGTTCTACACCGCAAAGTGGTTCTCTTCAGTGACAAGACCTACCGCAGCCCATGGCAAGACTCTTCTCCCATTCCAGAGCATTAGAACTTTTAAACCTAGGTTTGCAAGATACAAGGTTTATGCCATCTCAAATCTGTTGAAATAGCCACTTTGCAGTCACTCAGATTACCCCCAATATATCAGTTCCTGGCAACCATTGGACAGCTTCTACACTTTAACCAACCGAGAGAAAGACTGAAAGACCCTTCCCACTGTCCATCTGAGAGGCTAAAATTGTACTTCAATTCAAACCCAGTGTAACGAGTTGCCCCTTCACCCATGAAACTTAGAGGGAGATATCTCCTGGGTACTAGAGGAGGAAATCTCTGAAAATCTCCAGTCTCTAGCCCTAGACAGTAAATATTAATCAAAGCTCTCACAATGTGTTCAGTGCTGGAAAGGACACAAAATTTGACCTGTCCCAAAGAGCTTTAAATCTAACAAAAGTAATGGAGAATGGATGTAAAACCAGATACACCAAGAAGCCCAGAGGATCAAGGAGCACCTTTGAGTTAATTTCTATTTTAATTCATGTTCATTTCATGGACGATGATGTTCTGGAATTTGGAGAAGGTGGTGACTTGGTAAACAAGGATGGGAAAGGAATTCGGTGACTAGGGGGCAATACCAATGGGAGAAGATGAATAGAATGGTAGAGGTATAACAGGGGTTGGGTAAGCTCATTTCTACAGCCCCAGGGTCCATAGGGGGTCACAACCCCATTTTACATCTAAAGTCGCTGAACTAGTTTATAATTACTCTGCTATTTTGTGTGGACATAAATGTCATGGTATTTAAAGGGGACATGCAAGCAAAACTGGATCCAAGCAAAGCTCACTAGCCCTGTGCTCTCAAATTATAAAAGGTTTCTCCAGTTCTTGAATGGATGCATGCGGTAGTAGTAGTGATGGTATTCAATCTGTGTGTTACCTCAAGGGGTTTTTACTACAGCAATGAAGCCACTTGTTCAACTGCTTCGATTGCAGGACGTAAGAATGCTCACTTAGTTAGACCATATCCTGATTGCAGCAGAGTGTCAGAGGCTGCTGAAGTCTGCTTGTGGCAGCAAGAGTGCACTTAGTAAAAATTAGGGTGGTGGGTCGGTAAATGCAAAAAAAAAACCCTCAAAAACCCCCAAACCAACCAACCAAAAAACCACACATCTTCTCTGAGGTTAAAGACTCTGGAGTTTGCAGCAGATGCTACGCGTCTACGTCTGGATCGCTCAGAGTCCCGGTCCTGCACCTCAACCACAAAACTCATCCCTCCTCTAATGCACATCACAGAGTGTTAGCAATAGGTCAGACAAGAGAAAACTTTTGGAAAGCTGTTTGTTTGTGAGAAATACCTTCCAGGAACTGCATTTATCCTAATCAGTAAAGGGATATGTTTTCCTCTTTTTTTCTAATTTACCAAGTAATATCCATAAATTGGAGCTTCTTTAGAAACACCATAAAGAAACATTAATCTATTTGAATTGTTTTTGAAATAGGCACCTGCTACATCTGAGTTATCATTTGTAATGCTTTTTCTGATCTATGAAGTCTTAGCCACCTGGTTCTTAGACTAATATATTAATAAGATTTAATTCTACAGTGTAAGTCTTCTCAGATGAAAGGCTTAAGTGCCAGAGAAGTTTATCATTATCCTTTTTGTTTTTCACTCCACCAGGGTGACATTCAATATCTTACTCATCAAACAAAGCCTCAGTAGGGTATTTAATTCTCAATTGATAAATCAATGTTTATTTTATTCTAGAGATTCATTTCAGAGGAGGTGAAATGCAGAGCAATGGCAATGGAATAGAACACAGTCACAGATCATGGTGTCCTGCTGTTTGATGAATGACAAAGTACAAATAAGTAATGCTGAGGCATTTTAAAAAAAGGACAGATGGCGTCCCATAACCACATGACTAGCAGAGCATCCAAGTGAGTGCCGACAGCTCCAGCTAGGTTCACCTATTATGCTGTTCACACATAAGGATGCTGGGTGATGCAGGGGGCAGAGGGGAAACATAATCAAAACTATAGGAACTTTAGCCTAGTATTGAGGTGGAAAAACTGGAGATCATTTTTGAAGAATATGGGGGTACCGTTCCTACCCCAAGCTCCCAAAGGAATAAAAGAAACCAGGATCAGACCCATACCGTGCAAGTATTTCTGCGTTAAATAATTGTAACACAAGCTGGGAGACCCAATCTAAATTTAGGTCTTCCGCCAGCAAAGCACTTAAAGCACAAGCTTAATTTTTGATGCTTGTGCGAAATTCCATTGACCTCACTGACTTCAATGGTACTACTCACATGCTTAAGTGCTTTGCTGGAAAAGATCCTCTGTCTTAGATCTGGAAATTTCTATTTCCCAGGCTTTAAGAGGCTGGGTGTGGCAAAGGAATCTACTGAGTCTCCAGTAGGAAGATGCAAGCCTTACACCAGCACCTCATGCCAAGCAATAAACACAACAGTTAAACAAAGGGACCATTTGCAGTTTTCTAGAATGGATGGATGGAAGGTCTAATGCTACAGCTACAAGAGATAAGAATCTAGGGACATAAGAGTAAAGAAATGGCAATGATGATGGAGCATGGAAAACTCTCTTCCCAGCATAGAGTGAGACAGGAAAGTCCTGGAGAATTGGGGAGACAAAACCCGTTCTGCAAAAATATTAGGGGAAGGGAGGTATAAGGCCACATGGACTCCAGTTTCGTATTTGTTTATTACACTGCTGTACTATTCTTAATTATAGAAGTATTTGAAATAACTCAACTAGCTTTGAAGTTAGGAGGTAATAAAAGGGAGGGGTATAATTCATACTTCCTTTTCTATGTTTGTTCATCTGGAAATAGTTTCTGGCTGCAAGGCTGGTTTAAATGGACAACAGGTTTGACAGGCTTACATTGTGATACTATCTTCACAGCAAAAGAGATGAAAGGTAGGATTCTAAAAAAAAAAAAATTCTAGAGAAAACACCCTAAAAACAAGGAATTCATGAGGCCTAATTCTCCTTTTATTTAAACCAGTGAAAATTCCACTAAAGACAAGGAGTTAGATTACTGAAAAACTAGTTTAAAGTGAGAAAATGTGTTATGCTGGCAATTTGCCAGAATCAGTTTTCTGTTGGGCTGGAACTAGTGATGTGTACACAAGGAAAAGTGCTAATCCAAAAAGGCAGTAACTTTCCCCTTTCAGTTCCCACACCTAATTATTCTCTGCTTCCATATTTCCTGTTAAGAGGCCCACCTCCCTCTTTGAGAGTGCATGGTCACATACCCTCACAGCATGGTGGAGGTCAGCCTTCCCCCATCCCTTACTCCTATCACCAGAGGAAATCATAAAATTTATCATGAAACCATAAGGAATGAAAAAAGCGCTATGGAAAAAATACATCACTGCAGCGTTCTCTTCTGGCAGCCATTTAAAACCTAATTAGATGTTAAGGCTATAAATTCTGTATTTCTTAGAAGCAATCTGACCCTAATATGTTCAAAGTAGTTTGGAGTTAATGACGAAGCTTTAAAATGGCAATGGTGGCATGAAACACACACTTGCTTAAAGGGGTTGCTCGCTTAAAATGACCCAAAATCCATGGCAAATAATTTATTCCTTTAACCATGCTTGCCTATACTTTCCTGGGATATGTGGCAGTGTTAGATGATTTGTCCATAGTTATAAATAAATCTCATTTGTTTACCATTTATTTTAAGTACTTCCAAGAAAGGGAAGGAAGAAACATCCTGGGAATACTGGAACTGCCTGTCTGCCTACTGTAACATGCTATGTATGTTACTCTAATTCAATTGTTTTCTTTACTCAAAGAAGGGCTGATAAAAAAGTGTGACTTCATATTTCCTATGCGAGACAGAAAATGTTCCCTGGTAACAAAAAAAGTGAATACATGAAAATAGGCCACCCATGGGCATTACTAGTCATTGTCTGGTTACAACACCTAGATATCATATTGTGTTAATTTACTTAGTACATTAAACTGCTATCTTCATGGAATACTAAAAAACCTATTTTTTAAAAGAAATAACTATGTATTCAGAGTTCTAATAGCTTGATCTGCTCATCATAAAGGCTTCCTATGACATTTTGGTATACACTCTGGTAAGCATGGTGAAGCATGCCAAGGCACTTACATTTTAAATCTAATTTTCACAAGTTCCTTTAATTTGGGGGGCGGGGAGAAAACTCTTGTTTAAAGTGCAGTTCTATTTCGAAGAGTAACTATGTAAAAAGAGCCCCTTCTTAACAACTCCCAACATGCATTCAGTCACAGCTGCCAACTTTAGTGACTAAAGTGAACTTTTACTGCTTTTTGCTCCTGCCAGCCCTGCAGAGCCAACACTTATGAGTGAGAGAGCTGGATTTCATTCCTTCTTATGCATCAGCAACAGAATTATTTGTTACCTTCCAATAACTTTATAACCCCATTGGTGAGGTAATATCTTCAAAGTGAGTTAGTTTCCCCAAGGCAGTCCCTAGGGCATAGGCGCCAACTCTGTGGGTGCTCCGGGGCTGGAGCACCCACAGGAAAAAATTAGTGGGTGCTCTGCACCCACCAGCAGCCAAGCTCCCCCCCACCCCACCTCACCTCCTCTTCCGCCTCCTCCCCTGCGTCCCAGCTCCTCTGCCTACCTCCAGCGCTTGCTGTCAAACAGCTTTAGCAAGCTCTGGGAGAGAGGGGGAAGGAGCAGGAACGTGGCGTGCTTAGGGGAGGAGGCGGGGAAGAGGCGGGGTCAGGGCGAGGATTTGGGGAAGGACTCGAATGGGAGCAGGAGTGGAGTTGGGGCAGGGCCGGGGGCAGAGGTGGGTCGAGCACCCACCGACGCCATTAGAAGTCGGCGCCTATGCTCTAGGGGGGTGCGGGGCCCGGCACATAGGCACCAAGTTTCTATCTACTGGGGGGGGTACTGTCCCCAGTTCTGGCCAGGCCCCACCCCCACTCCACCCTTTCCCCCAAGGCGCCACCCCCGCCCACCTCTTCCCACCCCCACTCCGCCCCCACGTCTTCACATCCTGCTTGTTCCACGCCCATTTCCACCCCTCCCCCGAGCACACTACACCCTCGCTCTTCTCCCCAGCGCCTCTAGATGAAACAGCTGATCAGCAGTAGGCACTGGGAGTCAGGAGGAGGTGCTGATCGGCAGGGCCCACCAGCGGGCAGGAGGTGCTGGGGGAAGGGCAGGAGCGGCGCCAGGGTTTTTGCCGCCCTAGGCGGCAGCGCTCCTCCTCTGAGCATTCGGCGGCGGGGGGTCCTTCCGCTCCGCATCTTCGGGGCACTTCGGCAGCGGGTCCCGGAGTGAGTGAAGGACCCGCCGAATTTCCGCCAAAGACCCGGAGCGGAAGACCCGGATCCTCCGCTGCCGAATTTCCGCCGAGGGCGGCAAAATGCCGCCCCCCAAATCCTGCCGCCCTAAGCAACCGCCTAGGGTCGCCTAGTGGAAGTGCCGGCCCTGGGGAAGGGGGAGGTTGGTAGGACGGGATCCTCCTCGCCCCTCCACCCCACCTCCTCATGAAGCGCAGGGCCCCCCAAAATGCTGGGCCCAGGACGATCACTCCGATTGGCCGTACCCTAGGGACAGTTCAGAGTTTCCCAAACCTGAAGAAAAGCTCTTTGTGGCTCGCAAGCTTGTCTCTCTCACCAACAGAAGTTTGTCTCTCTAATATCCTGGAACCAGCACGGCTACAACAACGCTACGTATAAACCCACTGGAGGCAGTGTGGTTATATAGATGTTGCCTGCGGAGCTTTTGCAACTGGCTGTGACACATGAGAAGGAAAGAACCAAATTGCTTCCAGGACGCTAGGTTGAGTCTGTGATGTTGGCACATTAAAAGAAAACCCCAGAAAACCCCTTTTGCATGTTGTCGCAGGGCAGAGGTATAAAACCTTTGGGTGCCCTGCTAAAGAGCCGGCTTCCCCCTGTTTCCCTGTAGGGTGGCCGGGTGTATGGGCCAAGACCCTTAGCAGGGAGCCCAGCTGCAGGCCCTAATGAGGGCAGGCTCAGGGTGATCTGCTGAGCCTAGTGGAACTCTGTGTGTGTGTGTGTCTCTCTCTCTCTCTCTCTCTCTCCAGACAAGAGGATAGGAGGGTTGAGGCTCTGTCTCTGCTGGCTGACACAAGCCTCAAAGGCCAGACGACCCAGTGAGGGGTCGGAGCGGGGACAGGTGTTGGGGGAATTGGGACTGTACAGCCACTGTAAATAAAAGAACACGGGTGAAGCACCTGCAAGAGGCGTCCGAGATCCTTTCTTTGGCCAATCCAAGCACGGGGCGCAGGGACAAGGAGAAGGAAACTTGTGCCGCCCTGTGACACTTGTAATCAGAACATTTGAATGGAAAATAGCAGAAAGACAACATGGAATCCCACTATATCATTTTACAGTCACTCTTTAAGCAGAACCACACTTTCCCCCCCCCCCCAATTATGAAACATTCCTAGTATCCTCTCAAAAGCAAGAGAATTCTCCAAAAAAATCCAAAACTGTCACAATGTGCTCATATAGCAGAGCGATGGGCATCGCTAATGAACCTAATTATACCAACACTTCATTTGACTATGCAATATCCAGAGCGAGGACCCTCACACTTCCCTTACCAGAAAGAATCCATGTTCAGCAGAAAATTTTTGCCTTTCTTGATCTCTGTCACATTAGACAGCTTCATATCCTGGCTCACATATTTAAATTTTGCCTGGCTCAGATTGATGCTCTTGTGACCTTGGTTAAAAAATTAGATTTACTCAATTTTATTTAAGATAATAAAAATTGATGAACAAGACATGACCAGTTATTGAAGCTTTAAAAGTCTAATTCCATGTCTGCAAATACCCAAGTCTTTGTCAAAGCAAATGTTCTTAAAACTTACGCAAGTTCTAAGACCTTTGCTACAGAAACAGATGCTTGCAGATGGAAATGGAGATACTAGCATTATATCACTCTTGTAGATAATCCTATTAGAAGTTGAATGCACAAAATAGCTATATATTTAATTTGGACTTTCTCAAATAGATCAGTTTCCCTTTGTTCGAGGCTTGAAACAAACGCCATATGCATTTGATTATGATCTCTTGGTGGATAATCTGAGGCTTTTTGGCAGACATTCAGCTCTTTGATCTGAAAATTACCTGCTATCTTCATGGATTCACTGATGCAAGATGTATAATTAGAATACCATCTGCCACAGAGGAGTTGTAAGTCTCTTCTTTTGTGTTTATACCCATTGTGATATCCTAGACTTCTGGGAAGGCTGGTAGCATATACCATCAGGCCCTGATTCAGCAAAAGTACTTAAGAAGTGCCTATCTTTAAGAAAGCAAGTATTCCTATTAACTTCAGTGGGGTTGTTCGTGTGTGTGCATTTAGACAGGTGCTTAAGTCCCCTGCTGAATTTAAAGCCTTCAGACTCAACTGTAACCCTACAATCCTGCCCAAGTAAGGAGAAAGGGGAGCTCTGCTATCAGGGCCGTTCCTAAACATTGTGGTGCCCTACGCTGTGGGAGGGCTGGCCTCAGGCCTCTGGCGGGGCATCCCCAGGCCTCCATGGGGGGTGGGGCTACGCCCAAGGTCTGTGGGGGGCAGGAGCAGGCTTGGAGGGCAGGGGGGAACCACCCCCCAGCACGAGCCAGCAGAGCAGAGCGGGTTGGGGCCAGATCGCTCCACTTCCTGCTGCTGGTGATTGCAGGGCAGGCCTGACCCCGCATTCACGGGGCGGCGGGAAGTGGAGTGATCCAGCCCCAGCCCGCTCCGCTCTTCTCCCCTGGCTCCCAGCCTAGGGACTTGGGGGACAGGGAAGAACCGCCCCCCAGCACTCACCAGTGGCACGGCTGGGAGCTGGCAGAGTGGGCTGGGGCCTGGTTGCTCCACTTCCCGCTGCCCAGTGAGTGCAGGGCGCCCGACCCCCGCTGCAGTCCCCTGGGATGTAGCTCAGGGGATGGGGTGGAGTGGGGGCAAGGCTGGGGCGGAGCAGGGGTGGGAAGAGGCGGGGCGGGGGCAGAGCAGGGGTGGGGGCAGCTTTCCTGGCCGGCTCAGCTGACCAGGGGCTCGGGCTGGCCGCTGGAGCAGCACACAGCTGCATAGGACACCAGGAAATTTGGGGCAATTTGGTCTTAGTCAACTGGAGAACATACAAATGGCCCTATTGAGTCAGACCAATGGTCCATCTAGCCCCGTATCCTGTCTTCTGACAGTGGCAGGTGCCAGATACTTCAGAGGGAGTGAACAGAACAGGGCAATTTACTGAGTAATCCATTCCCTGTTCTCCAACCCCAGCTTCTGGCAGTCAGAGGTTTAGGGACACCCAGATCATGGGGTTGCATCCCTGACCATCTTGGCTAATAGCCACTGAAAGACCGATCCTCCGAGAACTTATCTAACTCTTTTTTGAACCCAGTTATACCTTTAGCCTTCACAACCACCCCTGACAATGAGTTCCACAGGTTGACTGTGCGTCGTGTGAAGAAATACTTCCTTATGTTTCTTTTAAACTTGTTGCCTATAAATTTCATTGGGTGACGCCTAGTTCATTTGTTACATGAAAGGATTAAAAAACAGTTCCTTATTCTTCACACCATTCATGATTTTATAGACTGCTATCATAACCCTCCTCAGTCATCTCTTTTCCAAGTTGAACAGTCCCAGTCTTTTTACTCTCGCCTCATATGGAAGCTGGTCCATCCATACTCCTAATCATTTTGGTTGCCTGTCCCTGTACTTTTTCCCAATTATATTTTGGAGCTGGGGCAACCAAACCTGCATGAACTATTCAAGGTGTGGACATACCATGAATTTATATAGTGGCATTATGATATTTTTAGTCTTATTATCTATCACTTTCTTAGTGGTTCCTAACATTGTTAGGTGTTTTGACTGCTGCTGCACATTGAGCAGGTGTTTTCAGAGAACTATCTATGATGAGTCCAAGATCTTTCTTGAGTGGAAACCGTTAAATTAGACCCCATCATTTTGCATGTATAGTTGGGATTATGTTTTCCAATGTGCATTGCTTCCATTTATCAACACTGAATTTCATCTGCCATTTTCTTGCCCAGTAATCCAGTTTTGAGAGATCCTTTTGAAATTCTTTGCAGTCAGTTTTGGACTTAACTATCTTGAGTAATTTTGTATTGTCTGCAAACTTTGCCACTTCATTGTTTACACCTTTTTCCAGATCATTTATGAATATATTGAACAGTACTGGTCCTAGTACAGATCCTTGGGGCCCCCCGCTATTTACCTCTCTCCATAGTGAAAACTGATGAGTTATTCCTACCCTTTGTTTCCTATCTTTTAACGAGTTACTGATCCATGAGAGAACCTTCCCTCTTATCCTATGACTGCCTATTTTTCTTAAGATCTTCTGGTGAGGGACCTTGTCAAAGGCCTTCTGAAGTCCAAGTACACTATATCCACTGGATCCCCCTTGTCCATGTAGTTGCTGACACACTCAAAGAACTCTAGTTTGGTGAAGCATGATTTCCCTTTATAAAAGCCATGTTGACTCTTCCTCAACAAATCATGTTCATTTAGGTGTCTGATAATCCTCAGAGGAATTACCTCTGAATTACCTTCCTTTGTAGACAGAGTCTACAGTCTACAAAGCTGTTCCTAATCAGGCATTTGCAAGTTTGCTGACCCCTGAAAGGTGTATACTGTAATATTCTGGCTCACATGGAGAAAGCCCAAAGAAGAGCCATCTGAGACAATCATTTCCCATCCTCACTGATAAATAGGTAATTCCAAAGACAGATACCTGATAAACAGGCCATTTGTGATCTCTGCCAAGAATTACAAGGGGATTTAAAAAGTCAGTCCAAGAGGAGTCATGTCCTGCCTGTAGTGGTTAAGATAATGGCAGTCCTCAACTTCAGGTATTTTTCAGACCACTTCAGGAGTCTTTATAAGCATTATCCAATCAGTCATCCAGCCAACTTGTTTGACATTAAGAGTGTGACTCTGGAAAAAAAATCCAATCAATATATTCAATTTCTCATAAACAGATAACAATGAATTACTTCTATAACATGGCTCAGTTTCCAACAGTCTGAGTGGCTCTCAGTTTCACACCATCCTCTCCAGATGTCTGTGCAGGATGTAGACGTATTCATTACCCAAATATTCAGATGGAATGCATTGCTAAATACCAGCTCTTGGATGTGGTAGCCAAAGCAGGACAATCATTTCATGAGGCATGTGTATGCAAACAATTATCCCTAGACCGGCCAGTCAAGTCAGAAAGAATCCCTGGCAGATGGTGGGTTAATTCACATACCTACTGATGAACTTTGTGTGCAAGATCTCAAATGAATGCGCAGTAACTGTGCGTTTTATTGGCTATAGGTAATATGGTTGCCCTTTGAAATTTTGGCTTAAGGCCATTCCATTTTGAAACCCCTGTTCTCTGCTTTGGATGCTTTCCTGTGTTAATTAGGAAACCCATTGTTTATGGCAATGATTCTTGTCCCAAAATAAATTCATCAGGATATTCGGTATCTTTGCTGAGAACACGGGTGCCACTCTGCACCAAAAGATGGATACAGTTCAACAAAGCCATCCCCCAGAAAGACAAACAAGCCATTGCCAGATTTGTATCCTTTGGCCTGGTCTACACTGCGAGGGGGGGAGGGGAAACGATTCACGTAGCTGAAGTCGACGTACTTAGTTCTACTCACTGCGGTGTCTTCACTGTAGTGAGTCGACTGCTGCCGCTCCCCTGTCGACTCTGCCTGCGCCTCTCGCAGCGGTGGAGTACAGGAGTTGACGGGAGAGCACTCGGGGGTCAATTTATCGCGTCTAGACTAGACGCGATAAATCTGTCCCCGCTGGATCGATCGCTGCCCGCCGATCCAGCGGGTAGTGTAGACATACCCTTAGAGTCCTTTCATGTTCCCCTCCTTAGTTCTGCTACAGAGAATTGCCACTTTCTCAAGGAAACCCAAGGCTTTATCAGCTGTGTTGCATGGCAGCACACTTAGACTTAGGACTCATTTGTGCTAAGTCAAGAGACCCTAATACAACATGCTTGTCTCTAACCTGGTTACAAGACATTTAAAATCAGTAGTGTGGAGGGGGCCCACCTGTGTCCCCTTAACTGGGTTAAAGCCTTCAACAGTTCAAGGGTTCCACTGAGTTATGGGGGCACGGCTCTCATTCACACTACAGACTTTAAGTGGGTCCCCTGATGTGTTTACAGCTGGGTGGGGATTAGCACGGTAAGAATTTACTTCATTCTCACTATGGCTGCCTTGGCACATTTGGTGATTGGGACACATGTCTCCCAGTATCAATCTGCTGCTTCATTTGGCTTTAGAGATGGGTCTATCTCACTGACCACCTCAAGAGTAGGTTTTGGAAGGGGGGAATTCTCTCCCAGTCTCACTCCACCTCTAGACTCACTCAGGGTGACAGAGTGATCTAACAGACCTTGCAGCATCCAACACTGGGGTTGTGTGGATGTGCTAACTTTGAATGTGGCTTCAAATATTAACAAAACTAACTCTAGCTAAACTAGCTTCTAAACACAGTGTGCCCAGTCAGCATGCACAGGGCAAAGCTATGTAAGAATCGGGGTTTAATCTAATGCCATTATTAAACATGATCCTAACAGTATTTGTCCCCATCTACAACAGCCCATGCTAGAAACTGGTTTAGTTGGAACTGTGTTTCAGAGTTTAAATAGGATTCCTTAACCTAGTTTGTGGTCCATTGTGGAAGATGTAGTAAGAGGAAGCCCTGAAACATAAGCCCTTATCAGAGGCCCGGTATGAGGCCTAAGGCCTGAACTAATGTATTGGTCAAGACTTTGCTAACATAAAGCAAAGTTAAGCTGTGAGCCAGAGGCAGGCCCTGCTCAAAGAAGCTGGCAAGGAAAGGGCTGATGTTGCACAAATATACATACCTAAAAAATACTGGACACTAGAGATATAAACATATGCCCTGATGGTACCAGGACACTCCGATACTTGCACATTCCACACAGATAACAAGGACAGAGTCAAAAGGGTAATATGATGGATAGAGTTGTTTTGTTCAAACCAACATGTACAAGGTGAGAGGCAGCACCTTACTGCATAGAAGGGTTGTACCTTGCTACGTAGGGGGGTTGCACCTCAATACATCAGGAGTGATGTGTAACTTGTTTGTACCTGTGTATAAGAGTGCACCCCTGAGTGGATGTCTTTGTCTGGCCTAGGGGGTAGTGGAGAGTCCCGCCACTGACTGAGCCGGTCCATTGTCAGGGGGCACATATTCGTAGTATGTCCTGTAGAGTCTGTGGGAAACTATAACTGTGCTTCGTTTGACAATAAACCTGGCCGAGTGCCTTCGTACCTTATTGGAATCTGTGGTCATTGGGGGTTCTCGCGGGGTCCTAAATTCTTTTAGCTGCCCCTGGGGGACTTATGCTTATATTCATGTCCTGAGTTTTTCTACATGAATGGAGCAGAATCCTGGGGTTTGCATCCCCAGAACCTCAGTCTTCCAGCCTAGTGGTGCCCATACAGCTTGCTCTGCACTGACGCGCAATTGCCTGTGAATGAAGGAAACAGATACTGCACAAGGAGCTGGAGCAGCAGAAACAGAAAATCATCCCCACAAAGGGGAAAAAAAGAAGTCTGGGTTCACCAGCACTGCTGGAGTTTAGGGAACTGCAAACATCACTCCTCAGTCTCTTTAACCTTATATATTTTTGTCTTGCTCATCAGCCAGGCTCTCTCAATGAAGTGAGCAGAGCCACAAAGTTGTGTGAGACAGGGAAGTTCCTCTACGAATCTTCCTATTTGATCACACTCGAGAACTTGCTAATACATTTCAGACCAGAGTCACCTGCATCTTAATGGCAGATCAAAGCATTGTGATGCACTGAAATCTGACTCATCTTCACTCCCATAAACACTCAAAATTCAGAGTGTTGAAGGGAGGAGGTGGGGGGGATGAGAAAGAGTGATCAGTGAGCACTGAAAAGACTGAGACTACCCCGACAGACAAGGAATAGGTTGGCCATTGGCTTAGCAAAGCAGGTTTCCATGCCAGTTACCTGCTCTAATATTGTTGTTGCTGAATAGAAACAAACATTTGGGAGATTTATGCCTCTGTCTTGTCCGTACAAAATCCAGCACAATGAAGAGAATAAGATAATATGCTTTAAAACAGAAGGCAATGCAGCCGCGTTCCTTGGAGTTCCCCCCCTCCGCTCCCAAGAGCGTGCCTGGAACATAACAGAGGCCCTTGAGACACTCTGAGGACGAGCACTCACAGCAAACACTCACAGTTTGGCACACTGCAGCATGTGCTTTTTCCAGCTGGCACAGTTATCTTGTTGTTATACCTTCTCTGGTGCAAAGAATCTGTTCTCAGTACTGTGTATTACCTTATGGGAAACCTTGGTCCTTAGTTAAAGTGGGTTTACCCTCTAACACCATGTGCGGAATGAATAGCCAGCAGGAGCTAGAACCGAATAAGCCTTACCTCAGAAATGGCAGTGAAGTATATTGTTAAGTGAATGAGGTAGGGGATACGTGTGCCATTGCCCTCTGTTGGATAGAATCAGATTGCCTTCTACTGCTCAACTGTATGCGTTGGGTCCTATACTGTCAATTGCTAATGGAGAGTTGTCGTGATGGTTTTGAAACCTTAAAGGTCTACTTAGCTGGCAGATTTCCTATCATGCTAGGTAACTAATATTGAGATTCTATATGAAGGGGAGGTGGAATTTTAATGCTACAGGGCTGTAGCTCAAGTAGTAGAAGCCTCTGCTTTTGAAGCATTTTCTCTCCCATCTGTCACCATGAAGTTCTGAATGATCTTTGCATGCAGCACAATGACAATCATTAAGTCCTAGGTGGCCAGCTTCCTATGTATTCTTTCCAGATTTACAGGGAGGGAAGCAGTAAATTCCACCTGTCTGTTCTTTTTAGTGAGCCATTGGAATAAACTCCCACATTCACCCTCAGCTTTGCTGTTGATTTGACCCTACATGGCTTTTATCCATTCAATAAAGTCAGTCCCTGGTTCTCTTTCCAGTTCTGCAAACGCACAACCTCTCCAACAGCAGCATGTAGCACTTGTAGTACATACAATAGTACCGTGTAGCAGCAGATTCCTGTAGAGATGGGAGAACTTGTTTGACTTACAGTAGAACCTCAAAGTTACGAACACCTCAGGAATGGAGGTTGTTCGTAACCCTAGAACGTTCATAACTCTGAACGAAACGGTATGGTTGTTCTTTAAAAAGTTTTCAGCTGAACATTGACTTAATACAGCTTTGAAACTTTACTATGCAGAAGAAAAATGTTGCCTTTGACTATCTTAATTTAAATGAAACAAGCACAGAAACAGTTTCCTTATCTTATCAAAACATTTTTTAATCTTTTCCTTTTTTTTTGGTAGTTTATGTTTGACCCAGTACTGTATTGTATTTGTCTTTTTTTTTTGGTCTCTGCTGCTGCCTGATTCTGTACTTCCGGTTCCAAATGAGGTGTTGTTGTTGACCAGTCAGTTCGTAACTCTGGTGTTCATAACTCAGAGGTTCTATTGTAGTTTCAAATCCAAGCGGACATTGTGGGTTTGAAAGTTCAGCTCAGACGCGTACATTTCTGTCTTTTGGGTCTGCTTAGGAGAGACTGAAAAAAAGAAGCAGGGAAGGTCCAGAATGGAGAAAAGAAAATCCAGTGAAAAATAGTGCAGAGTTAATAAAAATACAATATAAAAATGATTGTGAAATTAGGAGCTGAGAGGGGGACAAAAAATTTGAATGAAAAAATAAATCTATATAATATGCAGGGCACCCACTTGTATCCATTTTTAAGGGGAGAGAAGAAGAGTCTTCAATCGTTAATAAGTAGCACAACGTGCCCTATAGTAAGAGAATTGTTTTGTTCTCTAGTGAAGAGCTATTGTACAAAACCATAGACATAAATTAAAAGGAATAAAAAGTTTGAATTCAAACTAGCTTTGGGAACGGTCCAAAAATAATCCAGAGGTTTGCAAAAGCCTTAAACTCCCTTAGGTTCACGTATGTCCACATGCAGTACTATACAGATGTAATATTTACAGTAGTGACCACACTATCGCCCAGTTAGCATTTGCCCTTTAATTGGTATCTCTAAAAAGACTTAGAAGCGTTATCTGAATCCTATGACATTCTGCTCCCACAAAACATTCCAGTTTGTGGGGGGCACTATTACCTGCCTACTTTGTTATAATATGTAGCACTTCTAATTCGTGCTCTGTGTAGATCACAAAGCTCATCAAAATAAATATTGTTTTACAGATGGGAAACTGAGGCACGGATTAAATGGTTTTCCTAAAGTCACACAGCAAGTCAATGGCAGAACTGGAAATAATAATCCAGGTCCCTTGACTCCCTGTATAATGTTTTTAGATCTTGAATGAAGCTGGCTCCAGGGAAGCAACCAGCACAAATTCCTCTCATCGGGGGCCCACCCATATATTTTCTTCTTGATCATTGTAAATATGAATCTTTGCTTAGTGGAGAACGGATATGCTCCATTTTATGCTATACTGATCATACACAAATTTCATGTACATTATCTGCAAGTATGGTTATTTTGCCATCACAGAATGAATGCAGCTCAAACTCACACTTGGATATAATCCCTGTTATGATTACATAAAAGATTAACTAGATATTATATAATCTAGGAAGTTAAGCTGCTAGATAGCTTTAAACCTTTCAATATTACTGCTTCCCACTCCATGGGATCCGAGTCACACAAAAAGGAAAGTATTATGAGCTCAATTATGCAACTATGATGTCAGTCTGATCTAGCAGCTGCATTTGATACTTTGAGCTGGGTGATTTAAGTAATATTTTCAGTTGAGTCCTTTCTCCCCTCCCCCCAAATGAAACAGAACCAGTGCGACATACATGATGCTGCAACAACAAATAAGAGTAACCCAGGCAGAGATACTGTCATGTAATATACTGTGTTCCTCCCTGTTTTATTTTGAAGGCAGAGCAAACTCCCAATCTTTCAGGATATCCAAAGCAGCAAAGAATAAAAACAGGTTATATTTTGTTCAAAAACATTGAAGGAAAAAATCTATTTTTCTTATGTTTGTAGTTAGCAAATCTGGCGGTGGCCAGTGAGCGCTCGAGAAGAGCCATATTCAGATATAGGATGTCAAACTCCTCAGTGAGAGGAAGAAAATGGCAAAAGGGCCAGATTTGAGCTTTGGGATTAAAAGTCAAAATCAAGGTCCTGACCAAGGCTGTGCAATAGTTTCATACAGAACCCTGAACTCAGAGCAGCTTCAGGGCCTATTGCTATCCTGAAGCCTCAGCCTAGGTTCAGGAAAGCTTCCCAGATTTGGATGACAGGTTTCCTATTTGGATGGATGCTTTTTGCACATTCCTACCCCAATTATCCTGCCAGTACACCCTTTTCTACACAGCCCTGAGGGGCTGACTGACCTTGGCCTATGTCTTTGGAGCAACCTTTTTGCTCCATTCTGGGTTTGGATGCTCCCCCTGCCATAGAATCTTAAGGCACTCCTGGGTTCTTAGTCCATCTCTAGCATGGATTTTCTCTGCATCTTTGGCCAAGTTACTGCAGTGTGTGGGTGCAGGTCACTTGCCAGGATTATCTGGGTATCTCTCACTTAATCATTTCCATGCCATTGTGGGAGCTTTGAGCACTGGTGCATCACAGTCTCTCCTGCTCTTTGCCTGTGGCACATAATATCTTAGGCTCCTGTGGGCTGTAATATTTTGGTCTTATTTTGGTTGTTGGGTTCGGTGTGCTAGGTGGTGTTGGTGGCCTGTGATATACAAGAGGTCAGACTAGATGATCTAGTGGTCCCTTCTGGCCTTAAACTCTGTGACTCTATGATTTCACCTCCCTGCCTTCATTTTGCTAGCTGCAAAATGGGACTAACAACACTTTTTTACGTACCTCGGTGGGCTACTGTGAAGGTTACAGCACTTTGAAAATTAAATCTATTTGAAAAAAATTAATCTCCATCTTTTCAGTTTCATAGATGGTACCATATATGATACTACACTGCTGACTTGAGTTAGATATATGTTGTATACACATGATTCTGCTCCTACTGTAGAAACACACTACTGTTCGGCATCACAATAAATTATATTAGAGTATTAAAAATAAAACATATTAAAGTATTAAAAAGAAAAGGAATGTGTGAAAATGATCAAAGCACATTATTGAAAGCTCTCCCTAGTATAACGCCAATAAAGTCCAGGGATATGCTTGGACCATTGAATACACCTGAGTTCTGACCTCTAAACCCCTATTTCCAGTTTAAACCCACAGAAATGGTCGCTTGTATGTATTGTGATATGCACAAATGGGACAAGAAGATGATATCGTCCAGCTCTTTATTCATGCCCTAAGCAGAGATTGGAGCACAGGCCTCTGGTAGTGACAGGCTAGCATGCTAACTTATCGCACCACTTACTCCTCATCCACCCCCATTTGATATTAGAGAATATGCCCCCTGCATAGTTTAGATTTGAACTGGGTTCCTACTTCATACTCAGATGGGACTTGTGCTCACAGAATATGCATGAGTTTCTTTTAAACGCCATATGCTGTTGGTATTCACCCCTTCTCTGATAATTGTCATCACTGCTACAGCTAGTAATATTTTGTGGTCTTGCTGGGAATCAAACACACCCTGAGCCAAAGTATAACAGCTTAGGGGCTTTGGGAAACTGGGATTTCAGCTCTGAGAATTTCTTTCACTGGCTTCAGTTCCATTCTGACTTGCCAGTGGAGGAAAATTCCTTTGATTCCTGACACTTCTCACAAACAACTCCATCTCTATTTCTAGCCTCGTTTTGAAACAGTAGAAGATAATGGGTTTTGTGAATGTCTTTCATCTTGATGCACACTTCGAGATAAAGGGGTGCTTCTTGTTACATTAAATTCTAATATGATGCAATCCTCATCTGTATAATATACTACTATTCTTTCAAGTTCTATGCAGCTAACTTGGCTAGCCTCTGAAATGTGCTCCAAATACAAAAATTCTTTGAGATGGGTAGGTTCATTTTTGGATATATAGTGATTTAAAACCAATCCTGGGAGCCAACAGTTGCACAGACACTGTAAGAATTATAGGTGCCCAACTTTCCTTCGTTTACTTAATTACTTCCAGTGGCAGTGGTATTAAACTGCATAAATCATTCAGGACATCGAGGAGCTGGATAATAGAACTGTGTTTGCCATCCTCAGCTAAGGCTTGGTTTTGATAAGGGAGCCTGTGTTACAGAAATTAATATATAAATTACAGTAGATCTGCCCCTGCGAGGTTGCAAATTGGAACATTTGACCGCTCCTCTGGAAGAAAGTATTTGAGTTAATCTGCTGTGGTATTTAATTGTCCCCAACGTACACTGCACACTGCTGAAAGTAAAGTGGGTGGGTGTTCTGTGTCTATGGGCATATCCTTGTTTCTTTAGGAATGTTGCCCTTTATCTAAGCAGGCATGCTGTCCTGCCTTCTGTTCTACTCTGTACCCATGCGATCATTAATTTTAAAGAGTTTGCTTTGATGCTGGGTAGATTTAAGGGTTTTCCTCTTGGAGTTGAGTAATTTTCCCTTGCTACTGATTGCAGGCAGGCTCCTAATTGTTTGAGAATGAGGTTGGCATGAGTATTATAGGCAGTAGCTATTGCTGGGTTTTCTGTATTCATATTTCACTAATAGGTCTCTTCCATTAAATGCTGATTTATTTGAATTCTGAAATCACAGGGCTATGACTTTTGGCACAGCCATTACCAAGGGGTAAGGTGTATAAGATGCACTGCCCCAAGAATAGCCATGGGAGGCATTGTGACTCAGATGTGACCAAGTCATAATTGCTCCAGTTCCTTCTTGCTCTTGGAGTAGCAATTTGCTGCTCTCCTACAGCAATGGCAAGATGCAACACTTCCCACAGTGGTTGGCCAGAGTCACTGAACCAATGTGTGTGGAGGGGGAGAAAGAGGGGCTGGGCTCCCTCTATTTTCTGCCCACTTTTTTTCTGCAGGGAGTCCATGGGAATGCAGCACCTGCTTACTTCTATGAATCCAGACCCAAAGTGCAGGTGGCCTGCACCAGGGCATAAGGGGACTTCAGATTCTCTCACATGGGCATGTGGTCCAAGTCACAATCTAGCCCATAATGATACAGTGGTGTAAGGACGATCTCATTCATAGCCCCACTACTACAAATGATATTCTGTGTTCCTGGGCAGGAAGAAGTTCACTCCCCACCCTGTAATAACTCACTTCAGATAACGAAACGCTGGTGTATCTTCCTTCGAGTCTGGTCTGCCACATCCAGGATTTCAGCCAGCCTACGAGTGCCGTATCTTGTATTGGAGTCTCTATTCCACCTGAGGGCCATGAACATCACCAGACATAAGAAATACAATGTGGAGGAATTTTTTCCCATACTGAATCAGGAATCACTGCTGTGTATAGTAGGATGGTAGAATGATATGGAGACTCTACTTAGTGTAAAATTAAATTTTAAAACATGTATGTAGGGGAACTGATTGGCTTGTAAGCCAATCTCTTTGACCTGTATTGGGGGCAGGGCCCCACCTCCAAATGACAACAGCATCCCCATCAGGATGAGAAGGATGGGGCCACAAAGGGACAGGGTGAAGCATGCCAGTCTATTTGATTACTAGGATTGGTGGGCAGAGTCTACAAAGTCATAGAAGTCCCACCCCCTCAGGCAAGGGATGGGCCACAGAACCCAAACACCAACTGAGCATGGAGTGGGGCGGGGGGGAGAGAAAAAATGAATAGAGGTGGAAGTACAGGTCATAGGGCCAAAAGGAGGAAACCAGAAGGGGGTATGGAGCAGAGAACCCCAGGCAATGCCCACTCCTACAAAAAGGAGTCCAAGGACTCAGTGGATACCACCCAGTAGATCTCTGCCTGGATGTGTGAGCTTCCTCCTCCTCCTGGATGGATGAATGGCCATCTTGGTGAATGCCAGGAGGAGATTGATGAAGGAGACTGACTATCTACCCAAAGAACAACCAGAGCCTTCTCAGCAGCAGCACAATCTTCCTAAAAGACCCTTTCCTGCCAATGTGCTTCAACTCTGCCCTGGAGAGACTACCTCCAATGTCCATTCAGTCTTTGGACTTCCAGATCACACTGCCAACATGAGTGCCAGTTTGGATGGCAGTTTTGTGACCTGCCCTCCTATCTGTTTAGAGCTAGACTGAGGTAAGCAATTCATTTAACAGAAAATGCTTAAAAACTGTCAGACTGTACATGCTTTTGGGCACTACTAACTTGGCCTGACTTTGAACTAGTAGCCAAAGGGTGAAGGACTAACAATTCTCTGAGCCCATTTTTCTGGGGGGTCTGAAGTTCAGAAGAATAAAGCCATCCACTCTATTTAAAGTTGTCCGTTAATCCCCATTTAAGTATTTCTTCTGAGGTAATTCAGCATGATTTATAAACTTGGGTTATTGATTTTGTTAATATTTTATGATCTCTATTAGTCATTTATATTTTTAGAAACCGAGGCCATGAAAAAATTTAGGTCACTTTTTCCTTCAGTCTGCTTTGGGGCAAAGGATCTTTTCCTCTGCATTGTGTTTCATTAAAGCCTTCTATGGCTGATAAATGAAATTAGAGTGAAGCTTAAATTGAGGCCTAGCTGGTATAGAATGCTATTTTGAAATATGGCTGTACTTGTATGTGTGACAGAAAACTATAACACTCTCATTAGCCAAGTCCAAAAATTTTCCATTACAAATCTCCTCTTAGAAGCAAATGCCCTAAATATCCTTTTTTCCCACCCATTTATTTTCTCTGGGGTCATCCTTTTCCCAGATGAGAACAGTGACACTTACCTTTTAATTTTTTTTTTAAAAAGTACTGTTGTGTTCTGTAATACTTAAAGGCACACTAGCTTTTGAATATGATTATTCCTAAATTAATATTTCAACTGTCTCAGTCAAGTTGCAGGGCAAGGAAAGTGATCGTCTTTTGAAAGACTGGATGGTATTGGCAGTAATGAGGCAACACAATGTTGTTGGAATTACATAGGAGAATGGTACTATGGCATACTATACGGATTACATAATGATAATGGCAGAATAACAGGAATACAAACAATACTGGTAGGCCATTTGGGGGGAAAAGTGAACAGAAAGGTGCCAATAAAATTATGCATCTGATGCAGTCATATGATCGCCTGAGTTTCCACAGTGGACTTCACTTTGTGAAAGGTTAGTGAAAGTCTCTAGAAGAGTTCAAATCCACACCAATCTCAGCTGGTTGGCCAAATTCTGAAGCTCTTATGGATGCAAAACTTCCAGTGAGTCTGCAAGGTCTTTGATGCAAGGACTGTCTCTTACCATGTGTTTGTACAATACCTACTACAGTGGAGCCTCCAGGTGCTTCCCCAGTATTACAATCAAATCAATCAATCAATCAATAGGGACTGAGTAAAAAACTGGATAAGGCCCTCATTGTTTGGGCTATCCCAGGGTTTTAGACAAATAATGTGGTTTTAATGGTACAGATGGTGTGGATGACCCAAGGCTCAACAAATAGTCCTTGCTATACAAATACATGAAATGTGCTATGCTATGCACGCAGCTCAATTTAATATACCAAGCACCAAAAACCTTCCCATCAAATAAGCTGGGACACACATGGTTAACAGGCAGGAAGTTCAGATTTCTGGGTGACACAGTCCTTAGCTCACTTTGTTAGAAAGAAGGAAGAAGAGTACAAAGGTGCAAGATAGTAGTATCATCAGGATTAACTTTGAGTGTTTATTTACTGGCTTTTGCCAGGGTTTTCCACCATGCTGGTGCTGGTTAAACATAGATTATTGGTTTTAACACTTTAGAAATCATTTTATGGATGGTTACAAAATGCAGCTCTAACCTTTTGCACCAGCTTTACATTGCTGTAACTCCATTGACACATCCTGATTTAGGGCCTGCTCCAAAAGCCCACTGACGTCAATGGGAGACTTTCCACTGACATCAGTGGGTTTTGGACCAAGCCGCTGATATGGTGTAAGTGAGATCAGAATACTAATAATTAAAATAAAGCCTAAAGAGTGAAAGAAACAGGAGTAAAAAGAAAATAATTCCCCAGCCCCTATCCTCCCTCCCCCCCAAAAAGTCACTCCAAAAATCATTCTAAGATGAAGACCTTGTATATAGCAAATTTCAACCTTTTTGAGTAAATGTGTATAGTCATATAAAATCCCCATTGGGGTGATTTGGTAATAGAACTCCCGATGCACTCAGCTATACGAATATGAATCAAGAACTGGGGGACTGGATGGCTCCGGAGATATATGTAGCTAAGTCAGATACCTGAAAATGACTTATACGTTTCAGTTCAGTTCCTACTGGACAGGCAGCCACATCTCAAAACCCACCACCAATCTAATTTTTAGCAGTGATCCCTTCAGGTCAGGATTAAACACTTTGACGGGGCATAGCAGAGAAACTTGCACTGCCATCATCTGCACTGCAGTATCGCCAACCCCAAGCATTCAAAAATTGTGAGTTAAGCCTGTCAAATCATGAGATTTAATAATAATAAAATAAATACATCTCTATACAATAATAAATGTTGGGTTCTTTTTATTTGCCTTCTAATTTCTGGGCCTCTAGGGAACACTCGGGTCACATTTTATCGTTTTTCTCCACAGCTAGAAACTTACTTAGGGTACGTCCAGACTACCCGCCAAATCGACAGGTAGTAATTGATCTATTGGGGATCGATATATCACGTCTCGTCTAGACGCGATATATTGATCTCCGAACGCGCTCCTGTCGACTCCGGAACTCCACCAGGGCGAGCGGCGGTAGCGGAGTCGATGGGGGAGCCGCGGCTGTCGATCCCACACCGTGAGGACCTGAGGTAAATCAATCTAAGATACGTCGACTTCAACTACGCTATTCCCGTAGCTGAAGTTGCGTATCTTAGATCGATCCCCCTCCCCCCATCAGTGTAGACCAGCCCTTACAATTGTAAAGCTGAGATTCAAATGCAATTTCTTGATTCCAGAAGCTAGGACTCTAAGAAAGAACGCTCAGTAAAATTGTCAGAGTTGGCAACACTGACACTGTACCTGTTTGGTAGGCTAACTGAAGAACTTCCATTTTCAAGAGTAGTTTACAGGTCATTTTCTTTGCAGCAAGTATTCTGTTCACTACCTGTACACTGCAGCTCTGGTAGGTCACAGCCAGCCAGATGATTGCATCTAATTTTGGGGAGCCACTGTGTTTCATGGCCTTGCCATTTATAGGTCTGGGACAGTAACTGGGAGACTGAAATCTATTATTTTCCCACTAGCATATTACTGTTCACAGCTGTTAAAAGTGGGCATACTCTGGCTTCCAACATTGGAAAGCAGACATTCTCGATGTAGCTTTCATTAACACCCCTAGTTTTCCAGGACATTCTTCATATACCTTCTCTTGCACCCCTACATTCCAGGAGTGCCAGCCTGTCTCCTCCTCCCATGAGCACCCAGTTCACTTTAAAAAAAAAAAAAATCTAATCGGACAGCCAAGAATCCTGCAACGTGAAGTCTTCCCTTTGGATCATTTCACTTTACATTTAAGTCCAAACTGACGGAAGTGAAAGAACATTTGGGCCATGATTAGTTATTCCTATTAAGTGATTCTATCACATTTCATTGAAGTTCTTAAACCCATGGGAATGGCCAGAAGGACTGACTGGGGTCAGAGGTTTCAGCACAGAAATAGAGGAAGCTCAAAATCACTAGGTAATAAATCTTTGCTTCCATAACCAGATCTGGCAAAAGTCTCCCTCTGTTCTAAAATCCTCCTGGCTGAATATGGTCCGAAAAAGAGCCTGTGCTAGGAAGCTTGGAGCGATACCTTGTTAAGATCCTTAGGCTTAACCTTTCGCCTTCACCCTCAGTGTGCTGTGTGAAAGGAGACAAAACCATAGCAGAGGATGTGGCTGAGCAGGATGCGTCCCTTGTTCGGTATAAGCACTTTCCTCCTGCACAAAATACCTGTGCAGAGTTCTAGGAGCCCTTATTGTAGCCCTTGAGCAGTGTACCATTCTCATTGCTGTTAATAAGAGGTATACGCTTGCCAGGTGAAGGGAGAGGCCCCTGGAGATATGGTTGGCTGAACTGTTGAGTCTGATTCATGGACAAAGTGTCTAAACTTTTATTTTTGCAATTTTCAGTATAAAGAAAGACTCATTGAGATATTTTAATGATTCTTTCCTATCAAAGGATCCACGTAGTATACACTACATTTCACCGTGCTCAAGTTTTTCATATAATCTAGGCCAAAGATCTAGTTTCATGTCATCCAGGCCATTGACATCTGAGTTTGGTTGTTCAAATACAAAGGATCAATACTTTCCTTGAATTATTCCAGCCTCTGTCCTTGAAAGCACAGGATCTCTCACTGGACATGAGTCTAGCATCAATGTTTCCCCAGATTCTGTTTTTCTGTCATAGTTTTGCGGCAGGCTTAAAACGTACATGTCGGTTCCTGGTTCTGAAGCCAAAATGAGGAGCCTTTGCCACCCCAGCTCCAACTGCTTCAGAAAGAAATAATTCTCAGGCCTTGTCTACCCTGGAAAGCTTTTCCAGTTATACTGGTGTAATTATACCAATGTAGCTAAACAGACACAGGTATAGTGGTGTAACTGGCCATGTCAACACTATTATTTTGCTTTAAAAGTGGCTTTTTCCATTTTAACTTAAACTTTTTCCAAAGAAACATAAATTAAACAGGAAAAAGCCACTCTTATACCAGAATAAATGCATCTACAGGGGAGCTATACCAGTATAATTCTAGTGCTTTAAATTTACACCTTGTTAAAGCCCTACTCGAATTGCAGAATGATTGTGAAAAAATTGCAGCTGAGTTGCAGACAAGCCGTGAAAAATTATGGAAAAATAATAATGGACCTTATTATTTGAGGTCATAAAGTCCATTACTACTTTTCTGCTGTCGGCTGTCTGGGGCTGACAGCGGCTCCCTGGGGCTGACAGCAGGGGCCTGGAGTTGACAGTAGATGCTCCCATTCTTAGCCCCAAACCCGGCAGGGCTCCCACTGTGAAAATTGTGGTGGAAGCCTAATATTGAAGAAATTGCAGATTCCGCAATATCACAAGTTACATGGGGCCTTACACCCTGCCTTATATTGGTATAATTCCCCCATATAGATAAGCTCAAAGAAATGTTAAACAACATGTATTAGATAAGCATAAGGCTCTATTGTATATTAATAGATTACATACACAGGTGCAAGTTCTGGATAATGTAGGACAAGGGACACAAGCACATACATAAGTGCATACTTTGACTCAAATTCTTTGCTCATGTAAATTAGCAGAGCACTATAAAAGTAAATGGAGCTACAGCCCTTTAAACCAGAGATTTGGCCCAATATGTATGGTGCAAAAAGTATTAACATTCATCCATCTACTAGCTGCAAACAGCCAAAAAAAAAACAACCCACAACAACAACAACCGTGTGTGTATGGATTGGTTAAGTTGCCCATATATGTGCCAACAGGCTCCAGTACTATGTTCCCTTTATATCCGTCCATGGCTCATGCTCATGCAATGGCCCATCTGTAACTTTTGGAGTGTTCAAATACAAAGGTGACCACAAGAGCTGCAGAGTGAATATTTGTTCCTGTTTTATTTTTATGGCATGACCTATGTGTACACTCACCCCAAAGCGTGATCTTTTGGCTGTGCCTTCACTTCAGTTAGAAAGAAAGCCAAAGTTTGGAACAATGTTGTTTATACCCGATTTCTATTTATTCCTTCCTGTTTTAATTTTTCCTGCATTTGGTTTTTAATTCTTCCAGGATTTTGTTAGAGATTGGTAGGGTCTTTTTAAATCCAAGATAGTTCTAACATTGCCAGATCAACTAGTACAATAGCAAAGCAAATATTTTATTGTCCAAACAGGTTTAGATGAAAATTGGTAGATAACACTGGGGCAACTTATCTTCAGAGGGACCTCATTTCAACCACAGCATAGTGCATTTTCAAGAGATCCCTTTAGACAGGCAGGCAACCAAAAATACATTTTATCCCTACATTTTAAGTAGCAAAGGGAACTAGCCAAGATGGTTTGTTGAGAGATCCTCAGAGCTGGGACCATCCTAAGCATTTGGAAAGCCCTTAGCACATAGCAGATGATACCATAAATAATAATCATGTCTGAGATTTCCTGGTAAGCTTGAGGATCAAACCTGCAATGATGAACTGCTGCTGTTACTGGGCCAAAACATACCAGCCCTTAATCAAGCACTATCATTACTGAAGCCAATGGGTTAATTTGGTTAAGGACTGCAAGCCACATATTGCTTGGATGCCCTCCATGCCCAGCACACACATTGACTTTAATTAGAGCACTGTCTGCAGAGGCCTCACAGGATCAGGCCCAAGTAAGAACTGTGGCATTTGATCCGTGGACGTTATATTTTCAAAGGAACTTTTTAAAGAGGATAAAATTGGAACTCCCATGGGGCAAAGAACCGAAATGCTCAGAATCATTTCAACGAAAGACAAAGGAGGAGAGGCAAGACACATGGAAATCCACTTTGCCCTCATTAAAAGTCAATGGGAGCTGTGTGGGGCGTTTCTTGTGACATGGATTGTCTTATTGTTCTGGGTTTGTACTGTGCCTAGCACAATGGGGTCCTGCTCCATGACTAGGGCTCCTTGGTGCTACAGTAATACTACTACTACTACTGCTAATATCCAAATACAGAATTAGGACCACTGTTTTTATTAGACATTATGGTGTAGCGCCTAAAGCACCAGACTGGGAGTCAGGAAACCCAAATTCTATTCCAGAGTTGGCCACTGACCTTAGCAAAGTCACTTCACCCCTCTCTGCCTCCATTTCTCTATTTCTAAAATGGGGATAAAAATAATACTCTCCTTTGTAAAGTGCTTGGAGATGTGGTATATGAGAGTTAAGTATTATAAGTTTATGAAACAATAGAAACATAAATTAGAAGAAATTATTAAGAAACAAATTACTGTCCCTCAAAAGAATTATTAAATTATAGTAATACCAAAGGTTAATAATTCTTGTTTATATTTCAACCCTTGTTTTAAAAGGTTTTCTTCCTCTCACACTTTCTCTGTAAGCTAATTAGTATGTATCGCTAAGAGATTCCCAGCAGCTCCCAGCACAAAGGACCTGCACCGTTGTAAAATAAACTGCAGTTCACAGATGATCATATTTCGCTGAATGAGTGACCTTTACAAGGGAAAAAAACAAAACAAAACTTTTCATTGGGTTTAAATGGGTAGCACGTAGGAGCAACAGAAGGACGTGTGTTCTATTTAAGCTACAAGTTCTCAGAGCAACAAAAAGACCAGGAAGGAGGAGGATGACCAACTTCAGCTAAATAATCCTTGTGGCATAATACATTCACTCTTTAAAGCGCTCCGCTTGCATAGAAGGTGATGACATGAGCAACTAGATGGACAGCACATTCTTCAGCTGAAAGAGTGAACTCATTATAGTCAGATCCCAGAGTTTTAGAGTTAGAGAAATGCCAATGCTCATGACCTGTTCCTCCTTTAGTATACACTGCACAAACATCCAGCCTGCTCTTCCTTGCCTTATCTCCTACTAAGCTACAGGTCAAATCTGACTTGATTTATAGCCCACTGTTAAGAGGATCTGCAATGGGGGACCCTACATTAGCTAAGTATTACAGAGCACTGACTATGGAACAGTCAATAATGTATTCTCAGTATAGCATCCTTGGGGAGGTGGGTTTACAGCTAATAATACCACCTCCTACTAATCTCAGCTATTTAGAGGAGGTTTTAGCAATGGAGGAATCCTCCATGGAAAGAGACTTTCAGCTTCTGGGTTCATCAGTGCATTCAGCAGCGGTTGCTAAAAATAACAGGAGGGTGTGAGAGCTGTAATTAGTGCTGTTAACTTTAGCTACAATGAGTGGATGAGTCAGTCTGTCAAAATGAGCAATGGCTGGCTAGTTAACTGCAACACCACCTTTCATAAAAGTTAAACCACAACTGGATACAATAATAAAATACAATGCTTCTGATGGGTTTTTAAGCCTTACACACAATTTTCATAGATGACTGGGAACGTAGTCTAGTTGATTAGTCATGAGACCAAGAGGTAGGATGGCTGGTTCTAGGCCTGCCTCTGCCATTGACATGCTTTGTGGAAGTCACTTAGGCCTGGTCTACACTAGGCTTTTATGTCGAATTTAGCGCCGTTATATCGAATTAACCCTGCACCCGTCCACACCAGGAAGCCATTTAGTTCGACATAGAGCTCTCTTTAAATCGATTTCTGTAATCCTCCCCAACGAGAGGAGTAGCGCTAAATTCGAAATGGCCATATCGAATTAGGCTAGGTGTGGATGGAAATCAACGCTAATAGCTCCGGGAGCTATCCCACAGTGCACCACTCTGTTGACGCTCTGGACAGCAGTCCGAGCTCGGATGCTCTGACCAGCCACACCCCCGGGAAAATTTGAATTCATTTTCCTGTCTGGGCAGTTTGAATCTCAGTTCCTCTTTGGACATCGAGGTGAGCTCAGCAGCAGTGGCAACGATGCAGAGCTCTCCAGCAGAGATGGCCGTGCAATCTAATAGAAAGAGGGCCCCAGCATGGACTGATCGGGAAGTCTTGGATCTCATCGCAGTGTGGGGCGATGAGTCCGTGCTTTCAGAGCTGCGCTCCAAAAGAAGGAATGCTAAGATCTACGAGAAGATCTCCAAAGCCATGGCAGAGAGAGACTACAGCCGGGATGCAACGCAGTGCCGCGTGAAAATCAAGGAGCTGAGACAAGGCTACCAAAAAACCAAAGAGGCTAACGGACGATCCGGATCCCATCCCCACACATCCCGTTTCTACCAGGCACTGCATTCCATCCTGGGTGCGGCCGCCACCACTACCCCACCCCTGACCGTGGACTCCGAGGATGGGATATTGTCCGCGGCCGGTTCCTCGTCGGACATGTTAGCGGACGGGGAAGATGAAGAAGGAGATGAGGAGGACGAGGCAGTCGACAGCGCTGGCACCGCTGATTTCCCCGACAGCCAGGAGCTCTTCATCACCCTTACCAAGATCCCGTACCAACCGTCCCCATCCCTTACCCCGGACACAGAATCAGGGGAAGGATCAAGCAGTAAGTGCTGTAAACATGTAAACATTTATTTAAAACAGAACGGGAATATTTATACTATTAACAATGTATGTTTATAAAAGTGCTGTAAACTAGTAAAAAATAATCAGGTACAAAACAGGAATATTTACAAAGGTAACAAATGGGTTTTCATGATTTGTCTGTCTTAGGCTCTTCTCAATTTAGTCCCAAGTATTTTAAAAAATTTTCACAATGTCCGTTACTTCATGATTCCCAGGCCCAAGACGCTCCACTCTATAGTCCCAGTGCACCTAGGCGAAAATCCGGTCAATGTGGCCGGGGATTGACGAGAAATCCTCGTAGGAGAACTCCTCGTAGGTCTCGTGGAGGTAGATTTCAAGCCTGTTTATCAGGTTCCGGGGTAGGGCGATCTTACTGGGCCCTCCGTGGTAGCAGACGTGTCCCCGCCACGCCACAATCAAGTACTCGGGGATCATGGCCCGACATAGCATGGCGGCATACGGCCCCGGTTTCTGCATGCTTTCCCGCAGCATGCGTTCTTTCTGGGTGTCCGGGATCCTCAGGAGGGTGATGTCGCTCATGACGCCCTGCTTTGAATTAGGGAGGGGAATGTTAGTATTGGGACTGCTTTACAGCCACGCGGTGGAGGGAGAGGGGCAGCATACAGGGATCTTTCCCTGGGACAGCCGCGAGGGGGTGGGACAGGGGCAGAGTTGATGCTGTCCTGATTGCTGGCAGCAGAGACTGGCATTGCTTTCAATGTGAAAGGAGGCCAGTGCTACTGCTGGAGTTTTAAGCAGCCACAAGTCTACGGCTTACCATTATTGCCCGCTCCAGAAGTTCAGGTCTCCAGCCACAGTTCTCTGATCACTCCAAGACCACCGCAAGTCCACAGGCACTGAAGGCGACGGCCGAAAATTCGACCTTGTCCTGAGTGCGCATGTGAGAGGTGCAGTGCATGGTCTTGTTCACAGAGAAAGACTAGGTTCTTTGTGTACAATTTCATTTATCTGTCTCAGGAATTCACTCCCTTTTTACAATTCACACAGACACATCTGCGACTGTCTCCCAACCCAGCCTGTCAGCACACTCCCAGAGGCTAGCGCAGATTAGGCGGAGGAAGAAGAAGACGCGTGAAGACATGTTCTCAGAACTAATGGGCTGCTCCCGAGCCCAGGCAGCCCAGCAGACACAGTGGAGGGAGAACTTGTCACAAATGCACCGAGCAGTCATGGAACGGGAGGAGAGGTGGCGTCAGGAGGACCAACAGGCTACTGAAAAGCTGCTTGGACTAATGAGGGAGCAAACGGACACGCTCCGGCGCCTTGTGGATGTTCTGCAAGACCGGAGGCAGGAGGACAGAGCCCCGCTGCAGTCTATCTCTAATCGCCCTCACCCGCCACCAAGTCCCACACCACCCTCACCCAAAGTCCAAAGAAGGAGGGGCGGCAAGGGCCGTTAAAACTTTCAGTCAACCCCTGCAGACTGCTCTAGCACTAGAAGGCTGACATTCCCCAAAATTTGAGAAGTCCTTTCCTACCCACCTCACACAAGCCCCCGTCCAAGTTTCACCCCCCACGTTTCATGTCTGGTTCACAATAAAATGTTTGTTTCTGTTCATTACTGTTTCAGTCAGGTTCTTTTGAGGGAGAGTCTGTCTGGAGGGGGGGGAAGGGGCTTGGTAATTGGACAGGACAGTGACCTTTAGCAGGGTACAGAGGCGGTGTCAGGTCCAGCAACAGGACACATACACAGTGCAGTCACTGGTTACCCTGGTCAGTCTGGGAGGTGTTTTTCATGTTCGGGGGGGGGGGGGGGGGGTGCTCTGTGA
>NW_020698074.1:6096448-6123400 GCF_002925995.2 Terrapene triunguis | reverse complement strand
GGGGGGGGGGGGGGGGGGGGGTTGCTCTGTGACTTTGTGGCGGGGGAGGGCAGTTACAGATCTTATGCAGCGGTCCTTATCCTGGCTCACAGATCCACGCAGCAGGGGATATGTAACCCTACCCCCCCTGCCAGAAAGTCACATAGCCGACACATACACGCAGTCCCCCCCAGGAGTGCTGGCAAGCTCCATTGAAATAACCAGTGCACCAGTGCGGAGCCTGTCATTCCGGGAGTTTAGAAGCATCATTTGCATCAGAACACTAAACCCGCCCCCCGCCACAGTCTGCGTCCCCGGTTTAAAACATTCCCGCGAAAACAGCAATACAGACAACGGTGTTCATTAACAAAATAGAAATGATTTTATTTTTTGGGAAGGGGAAGGGGGTGAAGGGGGTATGTAACTGGAGAGGATAGTCAAAATGAAGTGGGTAAAGAAACGGGGGCAGGTTCAGCTTTTCTGTCCACAAACTGAAAAGTCACAGGTTGCCCTGCTCACTCAGGAACCTAGCTTTCAAAGCCTCCCGGATGCACAGGGCGTCCCGCTGGGATCTTCTAATGGCCCGGCTGTCTGGCTGGACGTAATCAGCAGCCAGGCTATTTGCCTCTAGCTCCCACCCCGCCATAAAGGTCTCCCCCTTGCTCTCACACAGATTGTGGAGCACACAGCAAGCTGCAATAACGATGGGGATATTGGTTTCACTGAGATCACAGCGAGTGAGTAAGCTTCTCCATCTCCCTTTGAGACGGCCAAAAGCACACTCCACCACCATTCTGCACTTGCTCAGCCGGTAGTTGAACAGTTCTTTTTCTGTGTCCAGGGCGCCAGCATAGGGCTTCATGAGCCAGGGCATTAGCGGGTAGGCTGGGTCCCCGAGGATGACTGTAGGCATCTCCACATCCCCAAGAGTTATTTTGTGGTCTGGGAAGTAAATACCTTCCTGCAGCCGTCTAAACAGACCAGAGTTCCTGAAAACGCGAGCGTCATGAACCTTGCCCGGCCATCCGACGTAGATGTTTGTAAACCGTCCCCGATGGTCCACCAGTGCTTGCAGCACCATTGAAAAGTAGCCCTTTCTATTGATGTACTGGCTGGCCTGGTGGTCCGGTCCCAGGATAGGGATGTGAGTCCCATCGATAGCCCCACCGCAGTTCGGGAATCCCATCGCGGCAAAGCCATCTATGATGACCTGCGCGTTTCCCAGGGTCACTACCTTTGGGAGCAGTACCTTCACAATTGCGTTGGCTACTTGCATGACAACAACCCCCACGGTAGATTTGCCCACACCAAAGTGGTTCGCAACCGACCGGTAGCTGTCCGGCGTTGCAAGCTTCCAGAGGGCTATGGCCACTCGCTTCTCAACTGTGAGGGCTGCTCTCATCCTGGTATTCTGGCGCTTCAGGGCAGGGGACAGCAACTCACAAAGTTCGAGGAAAGTCCCCTTCCGCATGCGAAAGTTTCGCAGCCACTGGGATTCATCCCAGACCTGAAGCACTATACGGTCCCACCAGTCCGTGCTTGTTTCCCGGGCCCAGAATCGCCGTTCCACGATATCCACATGACCCATTGCCACCATGATGTCCTGGGCGCTGGGGCTCGTGGTTTCTGACAGCTCTGTGCTACTCTCCGACTTCAGGCCATCACGGCGGTGTCGTAGCCTCCTCGCCTGATTACTCTTCATCTGCCTCAGGGAAAGGTGTATGATAAGCTGCGAGGTGTTGAGAACGGCCAGAAGTGCAGCGATGGTCGCAGCGTGATCCATGATCGCAGTGCTGTGGCGTCCGCGCTCTCACTGACCAGAAAAGTGCGCGAACTGATTTCCCGCCGGCGCTTTCATGGAGGGAGGGAGGGCGTTAGTGACGGACGGATGACGACACATTTTTTTTACCCAGAAGGCATTGGCGGCTCGACCCAGAATTCCAATGGGCAGCGGGGACTGCGGGAACTGTGGGATAGCTGCCCACAGTGCACCGCTTCCAATATCGACGCTCGCCCCGTTAGTGTGGACTCACAAAGTCGAATTACTGTCCTTAGTGTGGACACACAAGTTCGACTTTGCAATATCGATTACACATATTCGATTTAAGTAAAATCGAACTACCCTCGTAGTGTAGACATACCCTTAGACACCTTAGGGACTTTGGCATCTAAAAAGGCACATAAGAGCCTAAATACCTCTGAGGACCTAACTCCCATTAATTTCAGGGGGAGTTAGGTGCCTCGGCACCTCTGAAAATCCCACTTGGGCCCAGATCCTCAAAAGTATTTAGGTGCCTAACTCCCACTGAAAGTAACTCCACTGGGAGTTGAGTACTGAAGTGCTTTTAAAAATCCCTTTAGGCGCCTATCTGCATCTTTCAGCACCTAAATTCTTTTAAAGAAATATGGCCCTTAACCTCCATCTCTCCTCTTACCTACTCCATGGGGTGTTGTAAAGATTAACATTTGTGAAGTGCTCTGAACAGGTCGAGTGCTATAGAGGTGATCAATACTATAATTCCATAGGGAATAATTGACTATCAAAGGTAGAGCTGGCAAAACTTGGGCTCTCCAGTTCATGAGAAATTTCAAAATTTAGTTTCACTCTGATTTGCGGGTCGAGTTCTCCCAGGCCTTCCCGGCTCCCAGCTCCATGGCACGGAGCCTAGAAACTCTTTTTCATTGGAGCTGGCTGGGAATTTTCCAATGAAAGGTCCCTTATCATTAAAGTTGGTCAAAAAACTGAAAGAAATTATAAAGTCCTTTCAATTTTGCAGGATTCAGAACAGACCCCTTTAGCCTGATATTTCTAGTAGCATTTTTATTGAGTCTGTTATGGATATGTATCAAAAAACAGCTTTTCAGTTCATAAAATGGTGTGTGGCCAGCACATCCCTCGCCCGCGCTGCTTCCCGCTGCCCCCATTGGCCTGGGACTGCGAACCGCGGCCAGTGGGGGCCGTGATCGGCCAAACCTGCCACGTCAGCAGGTAAATAAGCTGGCCCGGCCCGCCAGGGTGCTTACCTTGGCGAGCCGCATGCCAAACGTTGCCGACCCTGGTATAGCACCTTTCATTCAAGGAAGTCAAATTACTTCATTAAGACTAGTAGATGTTGACCCTATTTTACAAAGGGCAAACTGAAGGGTAGAATGGTAGGAGAAATGCCCAAGGTCATGCAGGGAGTCAGAGACAAAGACAAGGCAAGAGCCCAAGTCTCCACAGTTTCAGTTTTTTGTCTGAACATACAGTTTTAGCTAAACTAAAACACGGTGGAAAAGTTTGACTGATTCAAAGGAATGCCCATCCAGCAGTGTGTATAGTAGGTAATTTTCTACCCATTACCTACGGCATCTACACCAGAGGTTCTCAAACTGTGGTCTGCGGATAGGTCCCTCTAAGGTGCGCACCTGGGTGGCCGCACAAAAGAGAATGAAGGGCCACCCACCTAATTAGTGGAGCCATGCAGGCATGCTGCAACTAATTAGGTGCCTGGACCCTGGAGAAGACACACATGTAAGGTGAGGTGGTGGCCTTGGGAGGAATAGGGGGTAGGTGGGAGGGGGCAGTGGGGTGAGAAGACAGGGTGGGGGGAATTTGGGATGTGCGGGGCTGCGGCGGCCAGAGAAAGTGGCGACTTTCCCCAGCTCCAAGACTGTGGCTGCCGGGGAGAGACCCCCTCTCTTCCCCAGCCCCAGCTCGGGGGCTGCCACGGTGTGGGAGAGAGGGAGAGATCCCCCCTCCTTCCCAGCCATGGCAGGGGAGAGAGGGCACATCCATTGCATTAGAAAGGCAAGACTACGGATATTAAAATACGAGTTGTGTGTTTTTATTTGTAGAACAAAAAAACTATTAAGGCTTTTTTTTATATAGCGCTTTTATCCAAAAGTACAAACAACATTTGGAAAGATCACTAAGTGGTCCACCGAGACCCTCAGCAATTTTCAAGTGGTCCGTGAAAAAAAAAAAAAGTTTGAGAATGACTGATCTACACAATATCGATTCCATAGCTTCAGTATTTCAGAGTGTCTGTTTGAACCTGGAAGAAATAGTACAGTAAGAGCTTTTATTGGTGAGCTTTTACTTTTAATTTATTTGTGAGGGGTAGACCTCTTGAGCTTCAAAATTTAAATTCAATGTGAATCGGCACCTAAAAGTTTGAATATTTATTCACACTTCACTGAATGAACCAAAACTCTTGGATCCACAAAATTAGACTACCCATCACACAAAAGCAGGCTCTCCCACGAAGCTTCCAGTGCTTCCTGCTAGATCCAAAGTACCTCAATAATAGCCTCTTGTAGTATCCCAGCTTTTTTGAACCTCTTGTTCAAAAACGTTCACCCTCACGTATATGAGTGGCTGGGCAGTTTGCACCATATGTCATAAAAGTCTCTTCGGAGGGAAGGGTGATGGGACACAATCACACATAGTGCCAAACTAGCAGCATGTATTTGTAAGCGCTTGTCTATACACCATTTTTGTACTACTTTAGCTATATCATTTTATAGTTAAAGCAGTACAACCCCCTAGTGAGGCCACAGTTACACTAGTATAAAGATGGTTTCAGAGTAGCAGCCGTGTTAGTCTGTATCCGCAAAAAGAACAGGAGTACTTGTGGCACCTTAGAGACTAACAAATTTATTAGAGCATAAGCTTTCGTGGGCTACAACCCACTTCTTCGGATGCATATAAAGATGCTTATTTGGCATAGTCCAGTGCAGAAATATGCATCTTTATACCAGTATAACTGAATCCACATTAGGGGGTTGTACCACTTTCACTATTTTGATATAAAATTACACCCCAAATTGTAAGGGTTAAAGTGGTACCAAGACTGTGTCAGATTAAAATAGTAAAAAAAAGCTGCCAGGCAGCTGCAACTCAATAGCTGAATGGTGAGAGTGACACTGCTGGCAAATACAATGGATTGAATTTTCCCTAGGTGTCGTGACCTTACTACCTGGCTACAGTCCAGATTTTGAGGTCCTTCCAGCACCCTCTGATTCAGAAGGGAAATGCGGACTAATGGCCAGAAAGTGAGGCACTAGGGAAAGACTGTTTCTAAGTATTAAACAAAAATCAAATCAAATCTTGAGCTATTGGATTAAAGAGACCACAGTGCTTTAGCTTTTCATTTAAGTGTCTCCATATTATCACAGCGACAACAACAGGCTGTGTGACTGGGTCAGTGTTGCCCTGCAGTTTCCAGTCTAATTTGAATGTTTTACTGCTTGCTCCATATAGCAAAGTGGACCCCTGTACATGGCAGAGCCCCCATTCGTAGGATCAGGCACTGAGTTTGTAAGCAGAAATATATTTAAATTACAATAGAGAGTTTTTAATGCATTCAGAAAGTGCCAGTTGTATTTTGTTGGAGTGCGTTCTTCTTATTTCAGCAACAATCTGAAGGGGAGAATGCAGTAAAACAATGACCTAGGAGCAGGGGTGAAAGTAACTTAAAGGACTTACCGGTACTCCAGAGTCTTTAGGAGGGGCGGGGCCTCTACTGGAAGAGGCGGGGCCTTTAAATCCCCTGGCCTTTTAAATCACCGCCAGAGCCCCGCCTCTGCTACCCCAGGGCTCCAGCAGCGGGGCTCGGGTGGCGATTTAAAGGGCCCCAGAAGGTAGAGGCAGTGGGAGCCCCGAGCCCTTTAAATCGCCACTCGAGCCGCGCTGCCGGAGCCCCAGACCCTTTAAATAGCCGTCAGAACCCTGCCGCCGCCTCCCCAGGGCTCCGGGGACAATTTAAAGGCCCCGTGGCGGTAGCTGCGGCAAGCGCTCCGGGGCCCTTTAAATCGCTGCCTGAGCCCCTTCGCTGCTTCCCCAGGGCTCTGGCAGCAGGGCTTTGGTGGCAATTTAAAGGGCCCAGGGCTCCAGCCGCTGCTGGGAGCCCTAGGCCCTTTAAATTGCCACCAGGGGAAGCCAATCCGCCCCGGTACGGCGCACTGGCTCGTATCGGCTTACTTTCATCTCTGCCTAGGAGATGGTTTGCACCAGTGTTGCTACATTGAGATAACGGCACTAATGGAGTTTGAAATGCAGTCTGGATATGCTGCACTGCTGTAACACAAGGCTTGCACCAGTGTAAGTGACTGGGATCAAATGCACCTGTGCAGCATTTCTTCATTAGGGGTTCACGCCAGTTGTAACTACATCAATACTGCTAATCAAGATAAGTCTGCAATGACCTAGATGCTGACTCTCCACTGCCTGGCTTCTTCTGTAGTCATTTACATGTATACAAAGCAAGTGCAAAATGCTACCACCGGTGTGTGCAAGTGGAGAGTTGATTGGATAGCCTTTCATACCCACTTTGCACAGGTGTAAGTGATCACACAAGGCACATAGTAGCAGAGAACTGAGTCCAAAGACTCTACCTCCATGGTCACAGTGTAGATGGGGAACTGGCATGATTGCTGCTGGGCCCTGGTTGGGAGGAGTCAGGGTCTGGCTTCCTTCCTAGATTTTTCAGAGTGGGGCATTCCTAGAGTGTCAGTCACTGCTTCCTTGCATCACTGCATCTGCTTCTTAGGCTGTGGTTAAACCTGTGAGACTGAATCACAGTGCTACAATTTGTTTAGTAAAAAGTTGTGTGAAAAACAGTTATTTTCAGGAGTTTGTCATTTTGCACAAGCCTTAAAATAACCAGATCCAGAGCTAGAATATATGAACCTATTTTGCAAAGCCCAAACCTCTGTTCTATCCAGACAAGAAACCCAAACCTTTAAGGCTCATATTGGTTTGGACAAATTACCTCTTCTTTCCTGGCAAACCAACAGACCCTCTGTCTTCTCTTCTCCCATCCTCGTACACAGAGACCAGTAAACAATAATAGTCTAACTGGATCACACTCATAGCAAATACCTTTGGGCTCCCAACTGCTGCACTGACCTTTTCTCATATTTGTAGGCACAGAAAGCTGGCAGAGATGAAGCGGTTTCATAAGACTGTTATAGAGAAGCAGGTAAAATTAGATCTCCAGTTTCTTTCTTGTTTTAATCTAAGGCATTCTCCATAACACTTGCAAAAGCAATGATAGAAAGGAGCTTATTACCATGCAGTGCTGTTTTTCACCCTAAGCGCGGTGAATACAGATGGTGACAAGCCCCCACATTGCTATTTTCTCCTTCACTGGAATTTTAGTCAAGCTCTCCTCCTCATGCTGTGGCTGCAGCACACATGTTGAGGAAGCCCTTTTGCAAGTGCATCATTCCAGTTGTGTACCTGATGCACAATCAGCCCCCACCTCCCTGTGTCTTTATGCAGTGTCTTCCACCCCCCAGTCACAAGTGTCCAGTGAAGGGAATGGCTTGATGCTCTGCTTGGCAATGGGGTCAACCCAAAGTTTCACTTCATCGTAGGTCAGTAAGGTCAGACCAGCAGGAAGACGCAGTAGCAACTCTGTAGCTATGTTCTGCAAAACGTGTGTCAGAACGTGTCCATCTCAACACAATATTTTTTAATAAAGAAAAATCACCAGAATGGAGAGCTCTGTAAAAAGCTGAACTGGAACATTTTGACCTTTTCAAAATGGAACATTTCAATTTTGTTTCTAAATTACTTTTGGTTTCAGTTTGTTGTTAGAATATAAATATTTTAAAAATTGAAATCAGAACACAATCGTCCAATTTTATCAAAATTAAATGTTTTTAGTGAAATGGTTTTTTTTAAATTTAATTTCATGGGAATTTGGACACTTTTTGTTTTGTTCCATTTGCAACAGAAAAATTGTGGCATTTCCCATGAAACAGAAAATCCAGTTCCCATACAGCTCTTATTTTTCCCCATTTTACAGTCGGGGAAGGTTCAGTCAAGGTTTCCCAACTTTGGAGCACTGTAACAGAGCCAAAAACAGAACCTGTATCTCCTGCCTCCCATGCATGTGCTTTAACTACTAAACAAGAAGTCATTTAGAAACAGATTGACACATTTCTGCAAAATGGTCTGGTTTGCAGAAAAATACTCCACCAGAAAATTTTTGACCAGCTCTAATAATACTAATAATAGGCACAAATATAGCCCTTCAGTGCTTCTAAATCACCTTGAACAAGTTAAATGCTTTATATGTGCTCGAGCAAGGCCAGCCATCTCTCATGCAACCCCTCATGGCCTAGGGTCACTGTCCAGGCAGCCTGCCTCAGTTTCCCCTCTTGACTTGAGTTCAGTAAACTCAGAAAACACTTTCCCCACATCCCTTCTTGAGTTATACCTTATTAAATTAACTGACATTCAAAATGAAGTTTTCAAGTCTATCCAAAAAGTACAACCCAAAACAAAGTTTAGCTTCCACCTCCCAGGTCTTCCTGCTTTCACAGGCTACTCCCAAGCCCATCCTGGCTAGAACTTGCTCACTTCTAGCAGTCTCTAATCACAACAGCATAGCAATTTTAACTTTATTCTTCTTCCCTTCAGTGTAGCCTACAGCTGCTCTTCATAGGGCAATCACTCTAATCTTTCCCAGCTGTGGCTCATTCTGTACTCGGGGTGGTTAACCCCAGCCCTTAACAGGTGAGCAACCCTGTTACCAGTGCCACCTGTGATCTGGTTTTACAGATGGGAGAATGGACTCAGCTGTTCAATCACTTACCTGGGGCCACAGTGAGTCAGTGACAGTCAGGCTGGGAACCAAGATCTCTTATGTACCTGTTGTGTGCTCACCACTGGAACATGCTGTGCCACTAGGACATAGTAAGTACAGTGTTCTGTGTATATCTCAGAGGGATACCATGGGGCTACATGTGTCATATATATATATATATATATATATATATATATATATATAAAGAGAGTGAGAGTGAGAGTGTGTTTTGAGGTCTTCTCCTGAAGGAGGATAGGGAAATAGTTGTTTGGTTTTTTTTGTCCCTGGTTTTCAATTCTTCTTTCCCCCCTGTCCCTCCCCCCCCCCCCCCCCACGCCATTGCTAAGTGTCATTGATTGGCTTTGTCATGTGGTGGATTTTTTTTTCCCCTTTTCAAAAAACTTAAACTGTTTTGAGATAGAAGATTCATTTTTGAAAAATCCAGTTTTTGATCCTGAAAATAGACCTTATGCAGCTTTTAAACAAGCTCCCCACACTGAACATTTTGTGGTGGAAGAAGGTAGTGCACAATAACTGAGCAGGGGCAGCTTTTGTATTTGTGAGCAGTACAAGCCAAATTCCACCCTGCATAAGCCCAATGAAATCGATGGGACCAACTTCCCCCACTTCAGGGGTTCTAATCATGTACTGTTTTGCAAGAGTGTGGAACAGGTGTTCTTCTCTTGCACATAAACTACTGCTTTGTTTTCTGCAAGTCAAGATTGGATTTTTTTTTTTTTAGTGAGAGAGAGAGACTAATAACACTGGCTTGAGGCAGATGTGCTAACAGATGCTATTCCCCACACAGCTGCATCAATGTTCCTTAGTCATGATCTGCAATAGCCTGGCTGTGATCCTTTTAATCCCTAGGCCTTTTAAGATTCTTGTGCAGACAGCACTTCCACTCATAGGGCTAGATTGTGCCTTTGCAGACAGCCCTGAGCAAGGGATACATGACAATTCAGAGACGACCAAGGCACAATTCCCTTCCTGTCTCCCGTTGCCTGGGTTAGGTTGAAGGGGAATATCACCATCTTTCTACACTGTAACGGTCAAAATCTGAACAGTGCTTGAGGTGTGGGGACGTTACTCCTCCGTACTTCCCTGCAGGGGCAGTTAGGACTGTAACGATCTATGCCCCAGCCCCATGAACTGTGGCAAATTATGCAGTGATCTGAGTCTCCCCTCCAGCCTGTGCTGTGGCTTCGTTTATTATTTCACAGACTGGTTCGCTGCATAGTGTGTGTTTCGAGAACCAGGCCCAGCTGCATGATGGTTATTTACGCTCCTAACTCCCATTGGAAGTGCTCATGAAAGGTTCTAGATCAACCGCTCTGGGACTGCAGTCCTCTATTTACCCACAGCACAGAGAGAAGCAGAGAAAACCTGCCCCTGGGAAGCTGTCTCCTAAGGTTGTTGCCACAAACACAGAAGAGTGCGGGGAGAGGGTAGGATAACAATATGATAATTCGAATACTGCCTCTCCCTACAGACCTTTACTCCACATGAACCACTGCTGTGCAGGCAGTGATGGGAATGTCTAATCTCCAGTTACGGTACTGCTTTCATCAGGACAGGCTGTTGTATACCTCCAGGGATGTAAATAGCACAAGGGATGGGAAGACTAATGGAAAGGAAAGAGACAATTCTTGTGGCTTGCAGGTCTTCTGTTCTAAAATTGTGATGAAACAGTACAAACTCTAAATGTAAGAGGCCTTTGCTTGCTTGCCGTACTTCAGTCCGGCTTCATGCTCGGGACTCAGTGACACTGACAACAGTAATAGACACTAGTGAATACCCTCAGTTATTCATTTGATAGCCTGGTTTAATTCCATAGGCTAGGGTCTAAACACTCCACACTTGGAGAATTTTGGATCCAGATGCAAACACTGTGGCACCAGCCCATGGGACTGCATGTGTGATCCCACACTCCCTTATATAGACAGAATTCATCTGGGTATTCTAGGTCAGATTTTCAGAAGGATTGAGGCCTGGCCTCCCTTTGATTTGCCCCTATAAATGGCTAGTTAAAGACTCAGATTTGCACCCACAGATAAATTTCAGGCTGTTTTGAAAATGTGGCCCTGTATAATCTAGTTAGTTTAGGTCTGATTCATAGATGTACTCACTCCTTTGCAATCTTTCATATCCCCAGCTGATTTATATGATATGATTTGTGTACAGGTGGAAACTGCTGCAAAATCTCAGATTCTAAATCTGGGGATGGAGAAAAAAGCAAGAGAATCTTATGATTCCTTAAAATTGTGGGGCTGGACATTGATTTACATCGGTGTAACACTATTCTCTTCAACAGTTACATCTGATTCTCATAGGTGTGGGATAAAAATCAGGCACATCAATAATACCTTTGCAGTTATATTGCTGCACTTTTGGTTCCTAGCTGATTGGGAGCACTTCAAATGTTATAGAAGAAACACAGTGGGTCAAATTCATCCCTGATATAAATCCATCGCAGTCAAAATGTTCCTACACCTGCAGGGCCGGCTCTAGGATTTTTGCCGCCCAAGGCAAAAACAATTTTGGCCGCCCCCCCCCCCCGCCTCAATTCCGCCCCTTCCCAAAATCCCCAGCCCTGCCTCCTCCCCGCAGGCTCTCAAGCCTGGGTGGGAGGGGGAGCAGCGGCGCGCGAAACAGCTGTTTCGCGCGCCGCGGCCGCTCCGGATCTCCCCCTCCCTCCCAGGCAGCAGCAGCGGAGGTGAGTCAGGGCGGCCGCGGCACATTTTTAGGGGCGGCATTCTGGCACCGGCCATGCCGCCCCTAAAAATGTGCCGCCCCAAGCACCAGCTTGTTTGGCTGGTGCCTAGAGCCGGCCCTGTACACCTGGGAAATACTTAGCCCACCATGCTTTTCTTAGCCATATTATGAAAATACACGTCCACTGAAAACAAATACATGTTTTGACTGGAAATAGATTTCCCCAAGGAAACATTCAAGCAGTGGATGGACAAATTGTTTTAGTGGTTTACATAACTGTCATGGGTGACCCACAGAGGCCGTGTGCTATTAATAAATGCTACGTTGGTACAAGTGAACCCTGTACAAGCTGATGGTATATTTATTAGTGTTGTTGCAACTACCAGCTGCTGGGTGTTTGGAATTCCATGGGCATTGCCTGACAGGGCAGTAGAATATTGCTCACCCCAAATCCTTACAACCAGGGTGGCTGTGATCCTTCTCCAATGAGACATGCTGTCAGTTTGCCTCATAAGTGAAGAATTCAGTGTTTCTCTTTGGACTCCAAGATGTGCTTGACTGGGGGCAATCAATTATTTTTTGTCAAAGGCCAAATGTTTTTGTTAAGGGCCAGACTCCAGAGAAAATAATACAGAAATAAAATACCAGTAACAATATAATAATAAAAAGATTTTGTGGTCCGGATTTGGCCAGTGGTCCACCTGTTGACTACCCCGTACTAGACCAATCCTTTGTCCTTATTCATAATCAGGACACCCCCTTGCTGTCTGTTTCTTTTTGTAGGTTTCCTTTCTTGTAGATTGTGTCCTCTACCAATAGGCTTGAAGGGGTCCCTGGGTCACAAACCTCTTGTCCAATTTCACATTAAACGTAGGCAAAAAAATTCTACCTTGACCCTAAGAGTAAGCTACCAGTTGTGAGGCAGATGAGATTCTAAGGTATTTTGTGGCTTTTAGAGAGAAGCCAAAATCAGGCTTATAATGAAAACTCAGTTGCAAACTTAACTATGGAGTGATGGCTGTCAGCCCATGATAAAAACAAAAGCAAAGTCCTTTTACAGTGTGAGGTTACAGAACAGCACTACCGTATAAATTTTGTTCACCTCTACAATATTTTAATCAATCATTTTAGCAACTTTATGACTTTTCCTTCAACATCCATTTTTAAAGGCATTCCTTTTAGTGCAAATAGAAGCCAGTCAATTTTATAAAGGTGCTTGTGGCATTTCAAAACAGTGGGTTGTTTTTAGCAATCAAACTTTTAGTACACTGTAAAATGTTAACATATGGAGTTAGCTATTATAAACATTTCATCATGCTAAACATAATTTAAGGGACTGCAGTCATGTAGCCAAAGGAAAGGAAAAAAAAAAGTTGGAGTTTTGCTGATAGTTTAAGGGGAAAGAGTCTTCAATCTTGAGAGGAAAGAAAAATATTTATTTTATGGTGGTGTTAAAAAAAATAGTTTTCTAAACCGAGAAGGATTAAAATGTGACCTACAAGTTTGTTTAAACATGTTTCTCCCCAGGGCCACGTAAACAGGATGCACTTTCAATCCCTCATATTTGTTTGTGATGGCACACATACAAGGAATTAGCACAGATGCACTCATAAATAGAACTTTATTACTCTTGTGAAGCCTTTGTCTTGTTTCAGATTTTCTCGTCAAGTATCAGGAAATGCAGAGAAGGGCAACTGAATGAGTCGGGGGGTGAATAATAGGATCCAAATGGACCCAGCCCAAAACCCCAGATCTGAACTTTTGGGGACATTTGGGTTCAGATCCAGAATCAAACTTTGCACACTGGGTCCATCTCTACTCCTAGGTGATTGGTTTCAATCCATTCTAGGTTGCTAATGACTAAAAGTTACCACCCTCCAATGGCTCTTTGGTGGCCTGTGTGGAATCGATTGGTAGTCTGAATCAATTTCCTAGATGCCTGCGTCACAGAAACTACCATTACACTTAGTAGTAATGGATAAATAAGATATTTGGTTTTGGATGCTGCTCATACGTGGAGTAACTTAACATTAAGTTGCTACTAAAGGTTTGCGTGTTTGTTTACATTAACTTTTTAAAAAAAAATTGAAGAATTCCTGGAATAAATATTGAGCCTGTAACACCCTCAGGGCAAAAATCATGCCTGATCTATGTTCTATGCAACATCTAGCACACTGACAGCGTCCAAAAATAATTGACACAGATAAACTCCAGCTAACCTGCGTGTTCTTCAGCACTTCCCTTTGCACTCTTATGCTGAACAGTCTTCCCTTAAACATAATCCTTCTAGAAAATAAACATGCAGAGTTTACTGGCAGCCTGCGGTATTACACTATTCCTATTCAATAAACAGTTCACATGACACGGTCATCTTCCTTTAAATGATGTTTACTCGCTATGTTTGGTTCTAAGTATAAACATTTCCCTTATCTATCTATCTCAGTTATTTATATTGCCAGCCAGCCCCAGAATATGAGAGTGCCTACCACATACAATCAATGACAATAGCCAAGTCCCTAGAGGACTTCATGGTGTCTCTGACACTAACAATCAGCTTACACTTGTATTTATTTAGACCCTGATCCAGCAAAGTGCTTAAGCATATGCTTGACTTTATGGATATCCATAGTCTCCCTGAAGTCAATAGAACTACATATGTGCTTGGAGTTAACCGGTTGCTTAAGCGTTTTACTAAAAAAGGGATGGATTTATGCACGCACTTAATGGACTAAGGCCTCAATTAGTACCTGAATTATAACAACAGCAACAAAATTCTTCTTGTGCCCCAATGATTTCATGTCTAGAAAAAGAGGCAGCTCTTCCAGATACAACCTCCTCAAACTTCATTGCTCAGTATCCCATAAGGATGTGCGCCTGGTGGGAATTTAAACACTCAAATGACTATATTTGTCTCCTGTGACATCATCTAAATAATCCTAAACTCCTATATAGGTGAGGGTTTGGACAGGCATCTACAGCTCAGTTGTCCGTTCTTTATTCACTGAAACAAAACAAAAACCTCCAAAAGACTCTTTCTGGGTTTAAGCAGCAGTCATTTGTCAAGTATCCCAACGGCTCACAAATATTTCCCCCCCCAAAATGAGTGTTTGGGCCAAGGATTAAACTAAATGCTTAGAAAATTACGTTAAAGACAGTAAGTTCAGCTCAGCAAATACAAAGAAGTTGTGTTTTTGTTTTGTTTTGTTGGCAACCCAATCCTGTATGGGAGGATGAAGTCTGTGACATATGCATTAAAAATACTGTGTGTACATACGCTCTCTCTCTCTCACACTCACACGTAGAGTTGATTTCTAAAGCAGCTAAAACATTCTAGAGGCTATATCAGAGTCATTCTGGCAATTCCCCAGAATGCCTTTGGTTTCCTGTTGAGTTGAGGGGCTCTAGCATGAGAGTTGATGGGCAAAGGAGGGGGAGAAATGGGACAGAGTCCCTACTGGAGGGGATCTTGTTTGAAAGGTCTGTTGTGGGCAGCTCAGTAACAACTGGGGTCCGTGATTCCCACCTGCAGATAGTTGTGGACAGTGAACACAAGACAGGTGTGAACAGTCAAAGCCCATTCAGTTACAAATCCGAATGACAAGTCAGACATTTTTCTGTAGTATTCACCCAGCTCTAAAACTAAACAGCCAAACACATTTAAAAAGATTAAAAGGGACATAGCCAGAAGGGAAATGAATATAGCATTTGACCTGATGGACAGAGGTGAAGTCCAGGCTGTAACTGGTAGCTGGCGGCCTCCATTCAATTGTCATTCATGTCCAGCAGTGCACATTTTAGCTCTTGGTAATGCAGCAAAGAGGCATGGGGATGGGGGAGCCTTGCCCAGGTGACGCTACAGAGCTTTCGCTGACGGAATGATTTTGACCCTTGATCCCTTTACTAAATGGATATTGATATTTGTAGTGTGCGCTCTCAGGCTTGGCCTGCGCTGCTCCCAGCAATAAAACTCCTGCTCGAAAACGCTGGTATTTCTTAACGTTTGGACACTTTTTTTATTTTTAACTTTTTGTCCTAAGGCATTAAACTGGATCAGCAATTCCTGCCAGGGCTAGGGAGAATTCATGCTGTTCTGTCCTGGGCCGAGCTTTTGCTGCTAGGTTGAGGCAGGCTAGTCAGAATTGTTCAGATGCTCCAAGTAGCAAGGCAGGTCAACACGCTCATTTGGACTTAGCTGAAAGCTTTTTGCTGAATCCGCAGGTGCTAGTCACGAAAGTGGAGGAGGCAGCAGCATACGGGAACACTGCACATAGGGCTGTACTTACTGCTTAGAAACCAAACACCAGAGGCACAAAGCCAGAGTCACAGGGTATCTGGGATTAGGGGACATTGGAAACTCCTGTGTCCTTTTACCCCTTTCTCGACTCTGCTTTTTTGTTTTCTTCCCATTCGTCTCTCTGTCTAGTTTTTATTTAGAGCAGAGACAAATGTTCATTCCCACCCCCCAAACCATCCCAAGTTCACCCAGTCTCCAGGATAGTTACAAAGCAGAAAGGTAAGCAGGCTCCTGGAATGGATCGGGCACCTTTCCGGTGCCCAAGTTCAAAGTGAACTTGCGCCAAATGTATGGCTTTCCACTGGGGTTTCACTAGAACATCAGGTGAAATGTCTGTTTTGGAGGAGGTTTGCTTTGAGCTTTTGGAGTCCTTTTAAACTTGGAGCAGAGGTGCAAACAAAACCCACATGAACTGAAACCAGTGTTACCAACTGTCTCAATTTTATGAGTCCTCTGATAGTTGGTGTTTTTCTTATAACCCCCACTCCTATGAGAATCTCAGCCCTCACTTAAAAATAGAAGTAAGTTTCTAGTCCTCATGCTTGAAAACAACACCCAAAAGTACCCCAAAGGCTCAAAAGCTAGATTTCGATAATGGCATAGAGACAGAGCATTCTTATAAAGTTTGCGGATGATACTAAGCAGGGAGGGGTTGCAAGTGCTTTGGAGGATAGGATTAAAATTCAAAATGATCTGGAAAAATTGGAGAAATGGTCTGAAGTAAATAGGATGAAATTCAGTAAGGACAAATGCAAAGTACTTCACTTAGGAAGGAACAATCAGTTGGACACATACAAAATGGGAAATGACTGCCTAGGAAGGAGTACTGTGAAAAGGGATCTGGGGGTCATAGTGGACCACAAGCTAAATATGAGTCAATAGTGTAACACTGTTGGGGAGGGGGGGAAGCAAACATCATTCTGGGCTGTATTAGCAGGAGTGTTGTAAGCAAGACACAAGAAGTAATTCTTCCTCTGTACTCCACACTGATTAGGCCTCAACTGGAGTATTGTGTCCAGTTCTGGGCACCACATTTCAGGACAGATGTGTACAAATTGGAGAAAGTCCAGAGAAGAGCAACAAAAATGATTAAAAGCCTAGAAAACATGACCTGCGAGGGAAGACTGAAAAAATTGGGTTTGTTTAGTCTGGAAAAGAGAAGACTGAGAGGGGACATGATAACAGTTTTCAAGTACATAAATGGTTGTTACAAGAAGGAGGGAGAAGAAGAATTCTTAACCTCTGAGGATAGGACAAGAAGCAATGGGCTTAAATTGCAGCAAGGGACGTTTAGGTTGGATATTAGGAAAATCTTCCTAACTGTCAGAGTGGTTAAGCACTGGAATAAATTGCCTAGGGAGGTTGAGGAATCTCCATCATTGGAGATTTTTAAGAGCAGGTTAGACAAATACTGGTCAGGGATGGTCTAGATAATATTTTAGTCCTGCCATGAGTCCAGGGGACTGGACTAGTTGACCTCTCGAGGTCCCTTCCAGTCCTATGATTTTTAATCATGATTTTTGGGGCCTGCCTGATGATTTTGAATACTTAAGGTTGGCAATGTGGAGAAACTAAAGAGGAGATTGGTACTTACCTGTGAGAAATGAAATTGCCCCATTCCACTTGCCACTCCCACTCCTTCCCTGCACCAGAGATCAACTGGGACACTTGTATCCATCCAGTGGAGAGCCCTCTTCCTCCCCCAACCTCCCGCCTTATTTTTGACACTGACTGCCTGGTAGTGTTGGTACGGTTTTGCATTCACACTGCTGTCACCCAGCCAACCCTACAGTGCTGTCTTTGATGCTAGCTCTTCTTAGCAGTGTGACATATGCAGGCCATGCCAAGCCAGGAGAGGGAAGATCACCTCATGGTTGTATTACTTTTACTCCATCCCCTCCTTCCTCCCTGTCACTTGCTTGTGTGTTTCATCCACGTGTCTTGTCCTAAACTAAGATTGTAATATTGTATTATCAAAATTCCCCCAACAAGAGGACCTGGGGCTGGGAGCTGAGGAGCAAATCCACCCTGCCATGCCGCAGAAGGTCACACCATGGAAATTATGATTGTCAATTTTTTTTTTTTTTACGAATCCAATGATGCCTCCTCTGCCTTTCTGTCACTAACTTGCCCCTGTTTTACTATATCATGCTCAACCAGACTAAGATGTGATCTCTATGGGGCAGGGACAGCTTCAATATATGTGAGTAGAGCAGTTAGCACAATGAAGGCCACTCTGGTTGGGGCCTCTAGAAGCTACTGGAGATCAAATATAATCTATAATAATAAAAAAGCAAGCCTGGAAATAATGATATCAGATGAGCGCTAACAGAATATGTCAGTCATTTCAGGTCAAATAAGGACCAATGCAATCTTTCATTTAAATCTGAAATAGGGACCAAAACTTTCTTTAAGCTTCAAATAAGCAGAGTATGTTGTTCTCTTTTTCCCTCTCCCTTCCCCCCGCCCCGCCAAATTTTTGCTGGCTTCTGCATTTTCTCTCTTTTGGCCAGCCATAGAAGTTCCACAAGGAAAGCTGTTTTCAGAGCAACTCTGACCCATCTGAAAGCAGGAAAGTCTGGAAATCTCAGACGGCCTCGTGTCATGAAACTATTAGCCTGATGTATAGACCAGAGGTTTGGATAGTTAAGTTCAAGTTTGGCTATACGTGCCACCTTTTATTCTTCTTATTCACACCATCAAAGTGCTTGGTCCTGTAGAGAATACAAACACAAAGACAGCCTGTGCCCCAAAGCTTAGAATGTTAGAATCCGATTTTTCAAAGACTTATATGTGAGTTGTTTTATATACAGCATTAGGCCCAGGATCTGAGCCTAAAAGACAAACACAGAGGCCATGTCTACATTACAAAATTAAATCGGCCTAATTTATGTTGGCATACAGCTGCCGCAGTAATTACATCGCTTGTGCATGTCTACACTTTACTCCTTGTGTCAGTGCACGTCCTCACCAGGAGCACTTCTATTGATTGTACTGTCAGTGTGGGGCATTGTGGGACGGCTCCTGAAAGCCAATGACAGTTGACATAAGCAACATAGCGTCTACACTGACACTGTATTGAACTAACTACATTGACGTTGACTCTACGTAGCTCGTGGAGGTGGCGTTATTAAATCCGTGGAGTGGGGCAGTTACATCACCGGGAGTGAAATTTCAGTGTAGACTCATCCACAGCTAGGTTGATGTAAGCTGCCTTGTGTTAAGCTAGCTCCGTAGTGTAGACCAAACCAGAGAAAATGGTGAGCAGCAGGTTTTTTGTTTTTATTAGAGTGGAACTTTCAAAAATGCTCAAAGTGGGCCTAGTTCTGCTGTCGCTGAGATCAATGGGAGTTTTACAATTGACTTAAGTGGAAGCAGAGTCAGGCCAGCCCTAGCGCTTTGGAAAAATCTCACCCTCTTAGGCTACATCTACACGACGGGGAGGGGATCGGTTTCAGATACGCAAATTCAGCTACGGGAATAGCATAGCTGAATTCGATGTATCTGATCCGACTTACCCCACTGTGAGGATGGTGGCAAATCGACCGCCGCAGCTCCCCCGTCGACAGCGCTTACCCCTACCTGGGCTGGTGGAGTACGCGTGTCGATTTGGGGATCGATTATTGCATCCTGACGAGACACGATAAATCGATCCCCGAGAGATCGATTTCTACCCGCCGATCCGGGCAGGTAGGTGGTAAACTCATTTCTTCTGGCCACAGCAGAAGAAAGGAGGTTTTAAGAGGGACGGGAAAACATTTGAAATAGTATTGCTCCCTAGTGGATTCATGGTACATCCAGCAATGATAGATGTAAACTTTTTAAACATTGGGAAGGGGGAGGTTTGCATGGAATGGTGTTCACACTATGGTGGATGGGATCTTTTTCCCCCTCTTCCCTATATGGGCAGGTGAGAGCTTGAACCCCTGGGGACCTCTTTGATTGATGCCTAAATTCTGTATGTTCCCTAGTGATCCAGATCACACCCAGTGATAAAGGTGCAGTGTGGGGAAAAGCTGAACTGGATCTACACAGTATGTTGCCTGTGGATAAGGAACATAAGTCTCTTTGTCCTTTTGTTTTAAAGAAACAAAATCAACTTTGTGCTCAGACTTGAAAAGACACTGGAAGAATGAAATTCAGCCGCACTGGTGCTCTACCCACTAAACTGCACAAGAAAGCCCCAACTGTCCAAGCAGAGGCAAACAGGATGTCTCTGACTTGACTTGTATCAAGGGGATTCTCACCTTCACTGAAGCAGGGTCTTTGAAAATAAGGCAGCACCATTTTGTCCATAACCCTAGTTGCTATCGCTTGAGTTTGATGCCTCATTGCTACAGCGACTACACAGGCTCGGTAAATAGGTGATACTGGGTTATTTATGATGACAGAAATACACACACGGGGTCCAATTCTGCTTTTCTGTATCCCCCCACCTAGAGCTGACAGCATCACTTCTGTCTAAAATGAAGCTGAGGTTGCTAGATTCTGCAGACTGTTTTAGGTATCGTCAACTGCCATCCATCCACAACTCAGATCCACATGTTAAAAATGTTGTCATGGTTATTTAAATGTGTATATGTATCTCTGCCCTCTACTGGATGGAATCAGAACTGCTCTTGTGTATGTCTTAGTGTCCATACTGCTATAACAGAAGGAGATTCTCTTTTAAGGCCAGGCTTGTTTTTCTGGAGCAGGAGGATGAGAGTTCTAGCTCCTTTGTTGCTGTGAAGTTCCAAAGGTCCATGGGTCTAGCTCAGTGACCACTAATGAAGTCCCATGTGGGTGGCCACAAACTTATTGCGGTACATTTATCTGGGACTCTACACACACATTTTGCTAATGATTTTGAACCTTACATTTGCATTATATTTATTGTAAAAGCATTTGTCCTCACCTTTAATGTGACCCCAGGCATCTTCTAGCTCTCTCCTTGCATCCACCAGAATCTCTACTCCATGTCCTTCTCTTCAGCCATTCCCTCCAGACTTTTCTCTCTTTCATCATCTCAGTACAAAGCCCCATTAACAGCTCCAACCTTATGGCATTTACTCCTCGTTCTCTGTGCTGCTTCTTCACCCCATTACTGGCCAATAGCACCTTCCAGTGATGAGATTGCTTGCAGGGCTGAGGAGCTTTCATCGATTCTAAGGCCAGAAGAGACCACTGTGATCACCCTCTCTGCCCTCCTGTACAACAGAGGCCATAGCAATTCCTCAGAATAATTCTTTTTGAACTAGAGCATATCTTAAAAAAACAACAAATACAATCTTGATTAAAAAATCGCCAGTGATGGCAAAGCCTTTTAGGTATGTGGCGCATTTTATTTGAACTACAGTGGTTTGATCAGGTAACACAGGTGTGGGCAAGTCAATGTCAAAGAGAAGCATCCTGGGAAAATATAAGCAGAAATGAGATAGGCGCCTGGGAAGCGGAATGCATATGGGACAAATGGACAGTTATTTGTTCACACATGTATAAGGTGTCAAGGTGGGCTAGACACAAAGGGCCTCAAATTATACAGCCCAGGTATCATATGCCAGCACTCCAGAGTGAATTCAAAAGGGAGGAATCTCTGGCAATTGGGGAGGGAGGCCTCTTATTTCTGAGAGTGTAAGAAGATCTTAATTTGTGGGGGTGCACTTATCAAGAACAAGATAAACAGGATGTTGGCATGTGAAGTATCTCATCAGGCACAAGTATACTAAGAACCTTGCAAGGATCTGCACACAGCCAAAAACAGCCTTAATTGCTTTGTCGTTGCTTTTGGCAAGAGAGAACCCAGCAAATTGTGGAAATGGAAAAGAACCACTTCGAGCTGAGAGACCGGTTTGAACTGATTAAATTGGATCTGCCCATGCAATGGCTGATGTGAAGGATCGCTAGAAAAGATGAAAGGTATCAAACTCTAGAGCCCACTCAGGAATTGTCCAAATGGGTCATTGGCAAGTCACAAATGTCATTGGCTTCTGGAGGCTATTTGTGTATACGCAGCTCGGCCTGCATTTTCAAAAGTGACTAATGATTTTGAGTGACTCAGTCTTGGGTGCCCAACTTGAGACACTTAAAGGGGCCTGATATTCAGAAAGTGCTGAGCAGCCATCTGCCTTCCGAAAATCAGGCTCCTTTAAGGTATCTCAAATTGGCTGACCATGTTTGAAAATCTAAACCTTTGCATTTATTTCATCTTCATTCCCAGACAATCACCAAGGCCCTCAAGATTTCTCATGCTGAGAGAGGCAGGCACTTGGAGGGGAATGGATGAAAAGAAAACCTATTAAAATAGCAGTAGTGACCATTTTAAGACATGATCAGTTCTATAAAGATTAAGCTGTATTGCTAACAAATCTTGATAGATATTGTTGAATAAGACCTCAAAATACTGATTATTTTACTCCAATTTATTTTTCACTAGTTAAAATAAGAATTAATTCAGGGAAGTCCTCTGGCCTGTCAGACTGGATGATCACAGTGGTCCCTTCTGGTCTTCTATGACTATTAAAGATGAAGGCTACATTTGTTCTTGTTGTGATGTTAGAGCAGCAGAAGTCAATGGAGACAACAGCATTGCCTAGCAGGTAGAGCAGAGGATTGGGACTCAGGAGACCTAGCTTTTATTCTGGGCTATGTCACTGGCTTGCTGGGTGACTTTGGCCAAGTCATGTCATTTCTCTGCCACAGTTTTCCCCATCTGTAAAATGGGGATAATGGTATTTCTCTCCTTTGTAAAGTGCTTTGAGATCCACTTGTACAAAGTGACATATAAGAGCTATGTATTGTTATTAATATAGGGGATGACCCCTAGTGGTGGACCAGTGGGTTCTTGGGCCTGTGACTCTCCAACATGATGATGATGTAGGTGCTAGGGGGGATCCATGTGCTGGCCTGAAACAGGGACTTCAGAAATGTGAGGTTGCTAAACCCGCTATTAATGCAGGTATCTGTCCAGATCCTCAAGGTGCAGCTCAGGAGGTCTCTTGTCCCAGCCTTACTGCTGTTAATTCACCACTTTGGGCTGTTAAGGGCCCACTGTGTGCCCTTATAGGAAAACAGCCTTCTGCTGTGAAGGGAGCCTTCCCATGGAAGAAGAATGTAACCTGGCAAGATGTGGCAAGATGCCTTCTTGCTCTACCCCATTATATTTACACTCCCCTGCTCCGGCTGCCACTGTGCGCAGACTGTAGCTCCACTGGCTTGGGGACGGTGCTTGCTCAACACTGGAACAATCAAGACCTTGTTGAAGGATTATGCTAGTCGTGTGCCAACTTCTGCTGAGCAAAACCTAACATGCACAAATGCTTAAAAATCCTCTGGCCAGTAGCTAAGCATCCTGAGCATCCAGTTTACCATCATCTTAGAGCATCAACCATTGACTTGGTTTTGGACCAAGTGCAACTATCCTAATGGCTTAGTGCATTTCTTGTTTATTATCAGTTCACTGTTTGCTATAGGTCTTGAAAAACAAATATGCGATGTACTATGGTACATGTCACTACTCCCATTCTCTGCAGCTACTACCTCAGTACTCCCTGCATCAACCAGAGGAAAGCTAGCAAGCAGGGGCCACATTCTCTCTGCCAGGACTGAATCCTACAACTAAGGAATATCAAGAGAGCATGGGAGTGTGGAAGATGGATAGGAGAGGCTTGCAACTCCTGTTAGTTGTGGCACAAAGTGTTATACTGGTGCAACACAAGACTTGTAGCTTAGTGTTTAGGTTTTATTCATGTGACTCCTAAAGGTTCCTAAGTCAACACCACAAATTCTCTTCCTCCTCTCGCTCACAAAAGCTGGCCATGTCCTCTCTGGGTTTTAAAAAGCACCAGAAATAGCACATTGGGAACAATGTTTTTGCTTTCTCTCCACCCCACCTTTTGAAATAGCCAATGTCATGTTTATGCTGATTTCTGAAGTCCTAGTTAGTTCTAGCCCATTGTCCTGAATCTCTCTATCCTCGGTCAGGGAGCAACCCGGAGAGACACATGAATTTCTTGTAGGGAAATATGTACAGTAGGATCCCCAGCAATCTTGAGTGGGTTACCAAACTGAGTATGCTGGACTAGAGGCTCCACTGGATCAGGTTGTGCAGTCAACACCTTAGAAATACTGAGTCTCTCCCAAATGGGAGCATATCCTTTTTGGGGCTACCCATGCAATGATTCGAGTATGCGGTACAGAGCTTTGCAAGTTTATTTCACAGCTGTTGACTCAGGCTAGGTCTACACTACGGGGGGGCTCGACCTAAGATACGCAACTTCAGCTACGTGAATAGCGTAGCTGAAGTTGCATATTTTAGGTCGACTTACCTGGCTGTGAGGACGGCAGCGAGTCGACCGCTGCCGCGCCGCTGTCGACTCCGCTTCCGCCTCTTGCCGCGGTGGATTTCCGGAGTCGACGGCAGAGCCATCGGGGATTGATTTTTATCGCGTCTTCACTAGACGCGATAAGTCAATCCCCAATAGATTGATTGCTACCCACCGGTCCGGCGGGTAGTGAAGACGTGCCCCTAGTGAGTTCAATTTGAATACATAGCAATATCCCTGGTAAATCTCTCCAGGGGAAAACAGCTTTAAATCCCAGACAGGGCTCCATAAAAGCCCCACCAGCTGAGGCTGCCCAAGAGATGTGCTGGATCTCCTGGCTGCCATGTTGCCACTCTTTGGCTGGTCCAGACCTCTTGTGGTCCAGACCTCTTTATGGGCCCCCTCTCCAGTGGGGCAAAAGTTGTGCTTCAGCACACATGCGCGCTCTCTCTCTCTCCAGAAGAGCTTTCTACCACTAGGGTCCCACCATCTGGATTCTGCTAGTGGAACTTGTCCCTGTCCATGTTAGGTTTTGTGGGGTTCAGCCCCAAACTGGGATATTGAGGGAAGGGCATTCTTGGGTCCCAGTGTGCAGGTAAAATGAAGATCAGTCTTCAAAGTGGAGTTACAAAACCTTGTCACAGGCAATGAGCAAGAACTGTCAGTAACTTCTTCCTGATAATCCAAGCACAGCTGTCAATGAGGAATCATGAGTCAGCAACATTTGAGAGGTCAGAACTGCAGTTTCCTGTGTGCGCAAGGTGAAACCGCTTGGACTTGGTAGGACTTCTTTCTGGGAAGCCAGAGGGTTCCAATTTGAGGCATGCGGAGGTTACAGATCTTGAGCAAGAAAGAGAAATGTGATGACGGTGGAATGCTGACAACCCCTATGACTGCAAGTCAAAGGGCTATATACCCAAGATTGCAATCATTATTCTGAGTGACGCTACGCAAGCCAATAATACACAGAATGTGCAACTGGTGCTTTCATGCCAATTTTGTGACTAACAAATAATCCACTGTGAAGCATCTTGTTCAGAGTGAAGTATTATGTTTGTATCTCTGTTAACTAAATTCAGATTTATTTATTTTTATTTAAGATTTAGGAGATAGGCTTTCCCCTCCCCACCCACCCCCCAAAAAACGAACTTAAATCTTCTTGCCCTGGTGTCTGTCATTCCATCAGGATCTTCACGCATCAGAATCCAATCACAGTTATTTAACACTCTGGACTAGATCCTCAGCTGGTGTAAAATGCCATAGCTCCATTGATGTCAACTGAACGACAATAATTTACGCACAAGGAGGGTCTGGCACTCGCTATTTTCCCACTGATGGAAATGTTACTCCCTGTCACCAACCTTGACTCTGATCCCCACACTCAGCTCTTCCAGAGGAGCCAGGAATCTTCTGAGCCAGTGCTCAGTTTCCTGTTCACACAACATGATTCATGTCCCGGTACTGAAGGCTTGTCTAAGGCTTCCAAAATGGGAGGAGGCGTGCTATTTTTGCCGAGCGTATTAATGAACTCATAATAAAGATGTGCATTTGATTTTTGTGCCTTGTATAAAGACCTCTCTGCATGAGAGAGCTAAAAATACACTGGGCTGATGGAGCTGATGGTGGAATGCTGCCGAATGCAAACTGTGGCTGTTAACTATTCAAACACAAAATTAATTCTGTCACTGTACGGCTTCATGAACTCAGAAGTGGCTGGTTGCTTGCAAAGATGCTCCTGTGTGGGCTGAATGATAACGTTTTAAAGGGTTTCAGAATGTGATTTGATATACTCCAGCTGATCCCTGACTATTAGAGGGATGCACATTGCATTGTTTCAGTAGTATGAGCTCATTGCACACGCCGGGGCTCCTTGCATTCCTCCATTGCTCTCCACAATTTCTGTGTAACGCCACCCTCCCATCCCTCTCTATTTCAGGTACTCCCTATACCCACCCTCTCATGCCAGAGGCTCTGTATGTCACCATTCCTCTCTCCTCCCATACCCAGGTCCCACATTTTGCCTCCCTGCCAGGGGCTCTGAGTGTCCGCCATACCATTGTTACGCATTCTCTCCCACACTAGTTATAATGCTCCAGACAGAGAAATGCCATCAAGCTGAGCGTAAGATCTCACTTTGCTCAGCCAATTATTTTCTATATATTTATATAAAAGATATAGGGAATTAATTCATTAACATTTAAAATGCCAAGATACTGTGGTTATATGGGTCACAGCAAAGCTATAAACATGCATATGTTCTGTTTTACGGTGGCAGTGGTGATCAAATGCACAGAAATACCTTGGGGAGCTGTACTGGGCAGGCGGGTCAGTTGTCACAACAGTGAGCCAACCACTGGTGGTCAGTAAACGGAGCATTCAGGGTTTTCCTTATCTGCCCAGACAGCGTAGGTGAATGTAATGGCCTCCCACAGCATATTTTCCCCTTCTGGATTGCCATAAAGATATCAACAAAGTGGAGATAGAAAAATCAAACTCATTCATGAAACATCATCTCCATTGTCCACAAAGCCATCCATTAATTATAAGCCTTCCCCTTGGTTTGTTAGGTCATAGTTAGGAAGCCCCCTTCCTTTGTTAGAATCTGAGGGTCATCAGGAATTACATACAGTCACAGGCCTGAAGACAATGTGATACGTGGATGGAGTGATGGTCTGCTGAACAAGTTCTTTATAGTTCTATGGCCCATATGACTCCACAGAAAGTAATAAATTAATTCTCACCACCCCGCCCCTGGAGAGGTCAGAAAGTATTAATATTCCCACTTTAGAGAAAGTAAACGAAGGCACAGAGAGATTGGGTGACTTGTCTGCAGTCACACAGGATGTCTGCGGCAACGCAGGAATTTGAAATCTGAAGTTCTGAGTCTCAGCTCAGTGGTTCAGCCACAAGATTTTCCTTCCTTTTTTAGGGTCCTTGGGCCAAATTTTTGCTCCCATTTTCACCCACAGGGCTGTAAAGTGGTAGGTGAATAGAATTTGGTCACTAGCCACTCAGTGTGATGCATATAAAAGTAAGCAGGGCCGGCTCCAGGCACCAGGCACCCAAGCTGGTGCTTGGGGCG